>NW_013665664.1:1091103-1106288 GCF_000517525.1 Limulus polyphemus | reverse complement strand
GCAATTGTACTGTTGATGTGCGTGCTGAGAAGTTGTTGTCCTCGTACACTGGATGGATTATGAAAAGCATGTAGCTTCCGACAAAACAGCCTTACGACGGAGTTATTTGCAATTGTACTGTTGATGTGCGTGCTGAGAAGTTGTTGTCCTCGTACACTGGATGGATTATGAAAAGCATGTAGCTTCCGACAAAACAGCCTTACGACGGAGTTATTTGCAATTGTACTGTTGAGGTGCGTGCTGAGAAGTTGTTGTCCTCGTACACTGGATGGATTATGAAAAGCATGTAGCTTCCGACAAAACAGCCTTACGACGGAGTTATTTGCAATTGTACTGTTGAGGTGCGTGCTGAGAAGTTGTTGTCCTCGTACACTGGATGGATTATGAAAAGCATGTAGCTTCCGACAAAACAGCCTTACGACGGAGTTATTTGCAATTGAAACTATGCTGCAAGATGTACTGTCAAGATGCATGGTTGCTAGATAGATTAGGACAAGACGTAGCGACACAGATTGTAACGACGTGATGAAGCACCAAAATGGTCTTAATATAGCATACATAACATCTTTATATGTACATCTCTAAACTCTGTCTTGCTCAAAAATAGTTTTTTTATAACTCCAGGTATTAACAGTAACATTAGGAGTTTAAAACATACAAAACGTCACTTTTTGTGAAAGAAGACACTCGCCCATTACATAAATCTTTATATAAATCGTGTTTGCAAAAGCATAGAATTCGAACTGAGCAACAAGATTATTAGGAAAAGTCTTATATTGAGATTTAAAAATTATACTATCAGTTGATAATGAAATAGTTTTAATATTTAAATATTGATTTTGGAATAGTAGCAATGTACGTCTAGTAGGATAGCGGGTAGTGTAATTGAAAACACTGGTATATTCGTGAAGGATTATAAATTGTCTAGGATAGTTAGGCAACTCAGGCACTTACTAACTTAAAATAAGCCTAATGCTTTATTGTCAGATGACTAATAACAACTAATCTTGTTGCTCAGTTCGAAGTCTATGCTTTTGCAAACACTAAGCCTAATGCTTTATTATCAGACGACTAATAACAACTAATTTTGTTGCTCAGTTCGAAGTCTACGCTTTTGCAAACACTAAGCCTAATGCTTTATTGTCAGACGACTAATAACAACTAATCATGTTGCTCAGTTCTAAGTCTATACTTTTGCAAACACTAAGCCTAATGCTTTATTGTCAGACGACTAATACTTTTTTTGGTGACTTTCCAGTGACAGCAGCCTTCATCTGGCAGTATATTAGTAATTTCATATATGATATGTTATAGGGTATAAACGCATCTAGCTAGCAATTGATGAAAATTAAATAAATAATGCTTGACTATAGGCAATTCTTTAATGAAGAAAACATTATTAACAACTGATTAACAGCGTTGATATTTTTCGTCAATTCCTCAGTCAATATATCTCAATTTTCTGTTGTGCACTTCGATCTTGTAAATCTGTTGCTTTTATTCCTCCAATGTTTTTGCTGGATTTACGCTCTAAAGTTGGAAAAGTATCGTTTTTAAAAACACGTGTTTTCTTATTTTGAAGCTACAGACTTTTCTTGCTCTCATAAACTTATTATATCAATCAACTTAGTGTGCTAGTCTTCAGAACTTTTATTTGGTTACACGTTTTGCTGCCCCCCCCAGTGGCATAGCGGTTTGTCTGCGGGCTTACAACGCTAAAAACCGGGTTTCGATAGCACAGATAGCCCATTGTATAGCTTTGTGCTTAAACTACAAATACGTTTCGCTAATTATGTTTAGGGCATGGTAGTTAAGTTTAGAACTAGCCTCAAGGTTCATTGTTTGTTTTGTAGTTAAACACAAAGTTACTCAAAAGCCCTATATGTGCTCTGCCCACCACGGGTATCTTAACCCAGTTTCTAGCGGTTTACGTCCGCAGACATACCGCTGTGCCACTGGGGGGGGGGGGCTCTCAAGGTTCATGTTTGTTTAGGTTATCCTGAATAGTTTACTGACATAAGATATTATGATTATGTTAACTTTGTGATATTTTAATATTTTTCTTTAGACAGGTTCGATGTTGATATGTAATACTGTTGCATTTATTTTACTGGAGGAGTAGGTGCTTTATGTTTGTATTGAAGACTGTCAATAATAAAAGCAGTATTGCATTCATGTAAAGTACTTTCCAGAATATTTTTGATACTTTAGTAATTTTAATTAAGATTAATTACTTAAAATGTGGATATTCAACATGGAAAACGCATGCACTCGATAACCAATTGTGGATTTCTGCATTGCAGATCATCAAACTTTGATTGGAGACCAACAAGAGTCTTTTCGTCTTCTTTATTTTCGGTCCTACCAAACAGAAACATATTTTTAAGTTGCCTATGAAGGAAAGAAAACAACAACAACAACAACAACTACACAGGGAGTTCAAAGAATCTATCTTTAAACACAAATAAATATATAATCAATTAAACTCCTTCCGATTACGACACCCAAATGTTCTATCTGGATAGCATTGGTCCCCCGGTAGGTCGGCGGGATGTTTCCAAACTTACATTGCTAAAATCCGGGGTTCAGTTCCCCCCCTCTGTGGACTTAGTGATCTTTGTGTACCCATTGTAGCTTTACACTAAACAAATAAACAAAAAAAACACCAGTTAACATTGTGATATTCTTAATTGATATTAAATGTCCAAGAAGAGCTCGGACAAAGCAATGTATCAGTGGATCTGAGTATTTAACAAGTAAACATAGCTACAAAATATATTGGTGAAGATAACAAAACAACAACTGTATAAAAGAACACAAACCCTTTAATATACGTATTATACAGTTAAACACAAATTATATAGAAACGCATCACTCATTGATAGAAATAATTAAAAACGAAATAAAAGTGTCTATAAATAACTGAAGTTGATATGAAGATGAACTGAGTTTTAAAGAATAAAATACGCTGATTATTCAGAAAATGCTTATGAACTGGTATAAGACATGAACAAGTTAATAAAACGTCTCTGTTGACAGAAAGCTGTAACAAGGAGTGAAAACACAAGCATACGATCAAGCAGTAAAACTGGGGGTGAATACCATTTGATACTTGTGACCCAGATGTTTGTTGAAATAATGTTTAACTAGTGTGTCTATAAACTATACATTGCTTTCAGAAGCTAATAACAGGTTATGTGGCTCTCAGATACAAAGAGAACTGTACAACAACAACAACAAAGAAATTATGCATATCTTTGTAATTAATTAACAGTTTCAGAAGTGAGAGTAAAATAAATCAGAGAGGCTTTTGTAACACATTTATTTGCCATGGGTAGTTTCTCTTAAGGCAGCCTGTTGTTAAACATATTGTTTGGATACGGAAGCCAGTGGGAGGTTGAAGGTGGGGTATTGGAATTGACCGTTATTTAAATAACAAGTGGGTAAAAAAAATGAAAGCACATATAAACACTTACCAATAGTTAACTTCCTGTTTGAAGCATTTTTACTACTTCAATGTTGCACTCAGTTAACAACGCCCCATTTTCTTTCTTGGTGGACTTGTCTGCTTGAGAGTGCTAAAAGTAAGGTTTCTGCGCACGGCCAACTTTCTGGGGCAAAGTGGAATTATTCACTTTCCGACTACCCCCGGTCTTAATTCCAAAATAACTGCCACGAGAAAACAGACAGACTGCCAAAGTATCTCATAAAACACACGGTAACCTACGAATACAAGTGCAGCCACAACAAATCAAGGGGCTGAGTCTCCTGTGACCCTTCAATGCCGATTAAAACAAATAAAGTGCATATATGATGTTCTGATGGAAAACACAACTTAATAACTGCACCGGACACAACTGGCGAATAGGGTGCTTGTACCATCGCACTTCCGTCTTGGACAGAGCCTTTAGCGGCCTATTTACTTCCGATTAACAACAACCACCTTTGCGATAGAGTATCTTAAAACAACATACTGTTTGTAAGCCTTAAAATGTGCAAATAAGTATTATGCTTACATTTTTCTTTTTCTGTAGTGAAGCCAGGTTCTATTGACCTTTAACCACCAGCCACAACTAGATTCCTTGTCTATCATCTTAGTGGTATTAAATAGTGAATCCAGGTCTCATTGACCCCTAAACACCAGCCACAACTGGATTCTTTGTCTTTCCCCTTAGTGGTATTAACTTCCGACCGATTTTTTTCTGTATTTCACCCACTTGGAAGCATATTAAACACCTTACTGAGTTGCTTAAAGCTGTGTTCTGACAACACGGATACCTACATTTTTCTTCTTTGCATATTCTGATACATTTGAAGCTAAACTACTGGTTTTTGTTTGGGTGTTGTGTTTAGGCCTGACTAGCTTAACTGATGTTGATTAAATTTCATTGTCAGGCAGTTAGCCAAGCTAAAATAAGGAAGAATTATTTTTCAATGACTCAGATTCTGCAAATGGTAGCATAGAGAGTGTGAAATTTTCCATTAGGATTACATCCAGTAAATTCAATGTTGCTGTGGCCACAACAGTAGCTTTCACTTTAATTGTGATACCATGAGCTATACGTCTTCCATCTTAAAACACAAGTAAGTTGGTGTAACACATGCTTCAAATTTTGAATGGGTTAGTTAGTATTAAACAATACTGACTCTCTCAGTCAGAAAAGTTTTTGTTTGTTTGAAGTTAAGCACAAAGCGACAAAATGGGCTATCTGTGCTCTTCCCACCATTGGTATCGAAACCCGATTTTAGCGTTGTAAGTCCGCAAACGTACCGCTGTGCCACTACACGGCAAGTAGGAAAGGATCAGCACTAGTCCAGTAAATGGTCAATTCTTATCCTTGCAGAGATGATCTTGACCATAACTAGCCCTATTTACAACAGGTACGTGTAAGAATGAAACTTATTATAAGAAATTAAACCAGGCTCAACTGATTCCATTATATTATGTTTATATTTCAGTATATGTAAAATCAAAGATGTCGTCTACAGTTCACATTGAAAATTTATGTTGTGATAAAGTAAATAATATTAAAACTAATGTGCACTCGATTATCATCAACATTATATCTTAAATGACTTCACAATGTATGTTTATGAATCTGTTTGTTTGTACACACACTCCTCTTATAGGTTTGGAGTTATTATAGCTAAATTTGGTAAGCTGACTGCGAATGGCCCAGGGAGTGTTCTTATGTATATGGCATATCTACCCCGTGAGGAATAAAATGTGCCCAAAAAGTCACCTAGGCATGCGGGGATCTAGAAATAGGTTTATCAGGATCGCTGAACACGAATCTGGTATCGGGTATTGTGTCCCTTGCCCTCTAAACATCGCTAGTATCACGGGCTGGTGTCTGAAAGTCGTTTCGTTTTAGATATGCACATCCACCAGGGTTGAATAATTGTAGAAGTAATCGTAGATAGTGAAGAGGATTAATCGAGAGTCATGAGGGAGCCTTTGAACATGTACAAAGCTTAACGTATATGACAGTGGACAAAATACATATAAAAATTAACCTTATTTTCAAGGCTTACACTATAACTTGACTGAATGTGGTATTGTGCCACCAGCTAAGGTTCAGAAATACTAAAAATTCCAAAACAATACTAAACAGTGATTTTTGACAATCAACATCTAGGTTAATATTGTGAGTATTTATGTATTGTTCTCATTATCACAAATAATAAGTATGGCAATGTTCGCTTTATTTGATTTTCAGTTATATACATATATATATAATCTTTTATTGATTTTCGTTCGCTACCATTTGACAAAATACTTAGGAGATACGTTTTGGAAACTACTATTGATTTTCATCACGGAATTCGACTTTCATGATAGCAAAACAAGAAATGTTGCTCACGTTGATTTTCTGAATTAAAAAAATCATTCTAACTGCTTGGGCCCGGCATGGCCAGGTGGTTAGGGCGCTCGACTCGCAATCTGAGGGTCGCAGGTTCGAATACCCGTCACACCAAACATGCTCGCCCTTTCAGCCGTGGGGACGTTATAATGTGACGGTCAATCCCATTATTCATTAGTAAAAGAGTAGCCCAAGAGTTGGCGGTGGGTCGTGATGATTAGCTGCCTTCCCTCTAGTCTTACAGTGCTAAATTAAAGACGGCTAGCGCAGATAGCCCTCTTGTAGCTTTGCGCGAAATTAAAAAACAAACAAACAAACTAACTGCTTGTACCCATTTATCCCCATCCAAATAACTTCAAATTCTTGAGGTCGACATGCTACCACAGGCTTTGTTCTGAAGTGTCTATTCTAGAGGTCTACATGCTACCACAGGCTTTGTTCTGAAGTGTCTATTCTAGAGGTCTACATACTACCATGGCTGTTCTTATGAACTGTCTTTTCTGGAGGTCGAAATGCCATCATAGGCTTCCTTTAGACATTTAACTCTTCAAGTATTGTTTTTCACTCTTACTCCATGTAAAGAAACATGGAATTACTTGTGACTTTGCATCATCTAGGTTGCAGTTATTGTGAACTGTATTTATCTCACTTTTTGATGTTTCAACTCCAACTGTTCTAGAATTCTAGTTTAATTAGTGCTCTAGGTTTTCATCTGTTGTACATGTCTCCAATTTACGTAATATAATCAGCTTGTTTTGACACCCTAAGTGAATACCAACCTCTAGAATCCTAGTCAAACTAGTGCTCTAGGTTCTTATCTGTAGAACATGGTTACAACTAAGTGATGTATTTAACATGTATTTTTGACACATTATGTGACTACCAAAGCTTGTAGTTTCTTGTATTGAGTTGTGAAATAATGAAATATGTTTAAAATAATTCAGGTCAGAGAATCAAATTTGCTGCTGGTTATTGGCTATTAAAGTAGCTTATCCATTTTCAAAGACTGTACTTTCGCTTTTACACAGTTTTCTTGCAGCCAGGATTCTAGTGTAAACATGTTTTCCTATACGTTATTGTACATGCACAATATAATTTCATAGCCATTTTACATATTACAACAGATATTCAGGAGTGTCCACAGTGAATGGAAGACAGCGTATCAGATCCAGAATCGGCATAACTTTTCTATCAAAGTTAAAAAGGTTTAAAGAGCGTTCAATAAACTGTTGCCCTGTTGTCCTGTATGAAACAGTAACGTATAGTAAGTGATCCTCTTGTAGAACCTTTAACTTTCATTGAAACATTACGTTGCAGATTAGGACGTTCTACAATTAGATCTGGTCTCATTGACTGATAAGAATGTACATCTACATTTCTCTGCTGTTGTCCAAGTTATTGTTTTACAGTTATACTGTGCTTTTACAACATTATTATCCCACATGAACAATCAAACCTTTGGGTTCTTTAAAATTCGTCAACCACTATAATGATGCATGGTATCTATAGTGAAGTAATGCAGTTAGGTTATGACGAAATGCTCTAGGTCAACTTGTATCTGTGTTAGCGGTATTCGAATTCTATTAACACTGGCATTTATATCCAGTATAAATGTATTCTGACTAGTATAAGCTATTCAGTTTACAGTCCTACCAAAATGTTATCTTTGTGGAATACATAAATTTGGCCTTAAAGTGTTGATAATATATAAAACGCCAACAAAGTTTCAAGCTTATTTTTTGTAGGCTGAAGCTAGTATTTCACTGTTCCAAACGTAACAGGATCAGTTATAATGTACTCTTTTTTTTTAACTCCATACCCCAGCAATGATATTTAAGTATGAATAAGTACACACTTTCAAAAATTCATTTTCGGGCACACAATAATATATTCATGGTTCTCAGCAGTTTTAAACGTTCAGTCAAACAAACACACACACACACACAAGCACACAAATAATAATCTACATATATCAGAAATCTTTTTTACCACAATCTATGAAATAAAAGTTCCGTCATCAACTCGAAAGCACCTGGCATATTTCACAGGCTGAATGGACTTATGTGATGAAATTTACAAAGTCCATTCAACTGCTGAAAGCTGTTTTAGGTCTACTTTTATAATAAAGTTAATATCAAAAGTCAGTCATAAGAAACTACAAAATGATATCACAAAGGTCTACTGGAATCTATTATAAATCTGTTATTTGATGCAACCGTTAAACGTAACATTATTTAACAGGTTTCGACTTTATATATCAAAATTAGATAATTCTAGAGTGAAGCAAAGCTTTTGACCAAGCTTTAGAGTTACATTCCGCTCAGAAGCTTCTAGATGTCTCGAATCAATGTTGATGATGATATAATAAAGAAGATATAATCTGCATCGTTTGAGAGCAAAGTTTAATCGAAAGACAAAAATAAGGACTTTTCTGATGATATAAATCTTTAACTAGAAACGTTATCCTTAGAAGTTCACAAATTTCAAGAACTTCTCTGTTATATACACGTGTGTGTGTATCTGAATATTTTACCAACATTTTTAAAGAGCACAGCACAACATTATAAGTAACAATTTTATGTAAGAAATACGTTGATTAGTTAGAAAGTCTCATAAACTTTATCTCTTTTATAGTTGCATAATTTATATGCCCGAAAAGGACAATAACAGCATATTAAACAAAGAATATTAATAATAATAAAGCATTACGTTGTAAGTTTGTCTTTGAAGCACATTGTTTGTTTGTTGTTAAGCACAAAGTTACACCCTACACTATTTGAATGTAAATAAAAATGAAAATAAAATACATTTGCCTTTTAAAAGTTGACGAGCAACTATACAGTCTCTTCTAGGCGACGAAAGAAATTGCATATCCGATATCAATCTGAAATAAAGCAGAATGTTTTTAATAGTGCAAATTGCAATAACAGTATTCTTGCAAAGGGCACTTGAAATATTATTATACATTCCGTTTACTAAAATAAACCTGCATTAGACAAGTAACATGTTATTATAATGTAATATTTCGCTTATTATCCTTTAAGGCTCATGTTTCCTCAGCTCGAAATTCACTTACCATAAACCTTATGTATTTTAAACAACTGACCGAAATAGGGCGTCAACTTGCACTTTTCTTGGGTTGTCCTAATTAGCCAGGTAAGCCATAATATTAAGTGAAAGGCCTCCACTAGTGCAACGTACAGCAAATTCTGTTTGAAATATTATCACATGTTCTTCTTGATAAAAACTCATTATGTTGTATCGCACCTGTTTTTCTGAAATGGAACGTGCTTCGCATGATTATGCGTGATATAGCACGTGCTTTGTTGAAGAGACTATAACGTTACTTGAAAACCTAAAAAGATAAAAAACAACGAACTGCTTATACACTATTTAGTGTTGTTTCTGATTGCTCTAAAGAGACTTTATTTTGGCAAGACTAATGCAGTATAGTTTTAATGTGTTTTATATACCATAAGGACTTCTGCAGTCTCACAACTTTCACGATCTTCAGATTAAGTGAATGAATTCTTAAGGACTTTTGTAATTTACGAATGATTTAAGTCTCTTAATGTGGTATGATAATTTTAGAACATATTGAAGCATACATAAGTAATTTTTCATTATTTCCTGAAAGCCAGGAAACCTTGTTGGTTTGTTGTAGCATCATCGATTTTAATGTTTTACGCTCATACTGCATTCTTAAATGTGCTTATAAGTTTATTTCGTGCAAATTTGTATGTGTTTGCATGACTTATGTGCATAGAATGAATATAAAAATTTAAACAAAATATATATATATAATCAAGTTCATATTTCGAGGATTGTACATCTGAAGTTTATAACGCTTAAAATCGGTTTCAACGTCCACGGTGGGCAAAACACAAATAGCCCATCGTGTGGCTTTGCGCTTACCAACAAAAATTAACAAATTCATTTCCACGATGTTTGGCTTTCGTTTGCCATCTGTTGAGCAAACATATTTTTTTTCTGTATTTAAAAGAACAAGTGCCACTATATCAGATAATAAATTACACCCAATTGTTCAAATCAGTTTATAATTACTTCACATAAAACTTAACGTTTCTTTTTTTTTTTTTTGCAAACATTTAACTTTATGATGAAAAAAAAGCGTTTCGCTTAAGACATTTAAGATAAATGTTGTTTCACTTACACAATTAAATGAATTATTTCATAGAGGTTTTGTATATTTCGAAATAATATTGATGGTATTTCACTTGACTTCTCTAACCTCCTTCATCGGTATTAGGATGTTGTTGTTTTTTGTCTCCAAGGTGAGTCCTTCTTCGATTGTATAAATAAAGTGATGTTTCAAACAACATCTAAAACAGAAGAGGGAAAGTTCGTAAAAAAACTGTCAACAACTCGAAGGTATTGCGTAAACCCAACACGAAAGCTTGTAATTTTGGAAATATTGTTCATGGTACATATTTAGGTAGCAAACAGCAGACTTATATTAGATTAAAATTAAGTCTAATTCATAAAAACCTACAACTAATCAAATAAAAAACTATAGTAAATATTTTTTTACCATCTCGAATGATTAACCGCATTGAAGACGTATACCATATTTGCCGCTGTATAAGATGATACTTTTTACTCTTAAAACAATGCCTGATTTTACCCCTCGTCCTATACACAGGTTCAGATATAGAGTTCCAGTAAGAACTCTCCGGTTGATAGCATATTTAATCAAAACTACATTGTTCCTTTTACTTTTGCTTGTTTTTTTTTAGTAAGTGCTATTTACATCGTGCCGCGTTACTATAACATATTTGTAATTACTACATTTGTCTCGATTCTTCAAAACTAGAAGTTATTTATTTCACATGCTAGTAACAATTAATTAGCCCTCCAGTCTGAGGACTTACAACGCTAAAAACCGGGTTTCGATACCCGTGGTGGGCAGAGCACAGATAGCCCATTGGGTAGCTTTGTGCTTAACTTCAAAGCATTTAATCAAGACATTGTTTGTTTCAAATATATTGATATCATCCGTCATACTAAGATATTGCTAATATTATATCAAAAAGTTAGTTTGTGTAACGTACATTAATTTTATAAACATGTTTCTATAGTGGATCAGTATATCTTAAGGTTTAGTATTTTTTGTAATAGAAAAGTTCAATTGTGAAGAAAACTTTATAAAGTTCTTTATTACATGTTTGTGACTTAACTTATGTTATTTCAGCTGTCTGTAGCATGCGAAGAGCATAAGAAAACACATTTCTGGTTTTATTAATTATCCCAGAGCGCAGGTTAGCACTGTTTAAAAATAACTTCTAAAATTTCTTTACAAAAAGTAACATCCTAGACTTGCTTGACAATAGAGGTCGTTCTATACACCGAACCTTAAACAAGTACATTTAATTTGCTCAAAAAAGTCCAGGATCATCTTATACACCGGCAAATACGGTAATATATTATTTTAATCGTTAATTTCAAATTATTTGACACTAAAAACATTTTAGACATATTATACATTTGCTTTCATTGGTGCTGCCATCTATGCGCATAAAAGCAATTAAAAATAGAAGGTTATATTTTTAATTTCAATAAAAAAGTTTATTGTTCACTTAGATCTCCTTATAAGATACCTTTAGTGTTTGTTTTAAATGTTTTTGTAACCAAACAACATTCATGATAAACAAGAAATTATTTGACTATGTGCAAGAAATATGTATATTTCATGTTGAAATATAATATCAATAATATAAAAAGTTATGAACTATATTTGTAAGAAGAATGAAAAACACAATAAATGGTGAAGTAGTAGTTTACTCCAATCGACGTTTTGGGCTTCACCCTTTGTTAAGATATAAAAAGGTTCTAGGAATAATTGCACAAATAATTTTATACACCAATAGGGTATTAAATAAATTCACCCGCAGGAAAGATACGTATATAAAAAGCTTACGCTCGTAGTTTTGTCAATTAGGAATAACAACAATGACAACAAACTTCATAGAATTACTTTTATACAATAATAAATAGATTATCGAACAAATGGTTTTAAATAGTATGTTTATTTGTATGTTTACTTCAAAGAAAAGCCTCTTTGGCTTATCTGTTGTGTCCACCACAGAGAATCGAGCCACGGAGTTTTGTGTTGTTAGTCTGTAAACTTTCGGCTGTTCTTATCGACGGACGACATACACACACTGTACGAAGAACCAAAATAAAAAGTCAATTTTCCAAATTTTTTTTTATTTCAGTGTGTATACAATATCATGATACTAATGCACCCACACAAGTGCAGTTCTATACTTTCTAAATGCAGCTCTTTCAGTGTTTAAACGAACTTTTATTATATTTTCTTAGAAGGGAAAAACGTTTTGCACGCGAGATTTTTGTTTATTAAATTAATCTGTTTTTGAACACAAGATGGCGCTCATTTCCCTTTATATTATGTGAGATATAACAGTGATCAGTAATAAAATGTTAGGTTTAAATTAAAAGATATAAATGTAAATTATTACATATACAGTTAATTACACATATCTGATATGTAGTGCAATAGAAGAAGGGGTAGTTTTAATAGAAGAAATATGAAAAACGCATAGAAATCCCTAAAAGTGGGGTTTTTAACAATAAAATTAACAAATCATCCAAGTTTACGTATTTAAGTAACTCATTAGTACGGCTGCAAATTATGCGAAGCGCAGAAATTCGGGGAACTTAGAACATAATGTGTTTTTTATTATTCTAAGTTATTGTTTATATTATTGTGCATTCGCATTGTTTTTTGTTACAATGACACCTGTAAAAGATGTATAACTAGCTTTATTAATTACTGTAAACAATCTTGGTACTGATGGCTTTCGTGTAATTGTTGTCTTATAAAGAATTTGATAAACATTAATATTAATGTTATTTATATATGTATATACATAAAAATAAGAGCGTTTGAACGGCAAAAATATGTTTTATAAATTTTAATTTCAGTAATGTAAAATATCGCAACCAAACATTAATGAACATTAATGTTTTGTGGCTGTTTGTTTTGGACGTTTTTAAAGATCTTTCTTATGAAACATATTAATGATCATATACATAACCTCTGTAACCTGCGACCGAACCACCGTATCTCCCAACAGTTATAGGAGCCCTGGATACGATTTTATGGGCTACAACAGGTGCACGGACGATACTTACGCTGCCTGCTTGTCTCAATCCACCACCATGACCAGCATAGACAGGTCCGTTATAGACCGCTTAATCTTGACCGGAAACTCCAGGCTCGTTTTGAGTGGACTTTGGCTCGGAAACCATGACCACCAGTGATATAGCTTATCATACGCACTCGGCCGTCAATGTTACGGATACCAAAAGATCCAGCTTTGTTTCCGTAATCATCACCATGTTCTGTTCCTGAAGTTATTGGTCTGTAGGGATCGATGATATCATAGGCAAAACTGTCTTTCATGTGGAAATGAAAACATGATCAGTGTGTTGATTTATATCACGTTATTTACACGTTTAATAACTCTAATAATAGCAGAACAAGATGCATCAAGGAGTGATGTATGTTGCTTAATTGTACGTATTTAATTAACAACATTTTCAAGCGAACTTGAGCTTAAGATAAATTATAAGAAAATATTAGATTAACAAAACTTTGCTCAACAAAGATTCCGATAATGTTATGAATGACTAAATCTTTCCATTAGCGATAAAATGTTCTAAGCTTGAAACGGATTATGAGATTTCACGTTAAAGTAATTGTTTGTTTGCAGTTAAGTATAAAGCTACATAATGGGCTATCTCTGCTCTGCTCACCAGGGGTATCGAAACCCGGTTTCTAGCGTTGTAAATCCGCAGACCATTTTATGGTTATATTTGTTAGGCCAACATAGTTTTGTATTCTATATCACGTGATATATATATAAACTACTCCTCGTAATGCAATCAGTGTATACGAACACCACATAACAACAAGTATCAACTCGTTAAAAACATTTTTATAAAACATGGTGAAAAAATTACGTTCAATTCTTCAAAGCATATAAAACCATTGCATTGTAAAACGTAGCGAAAGATATACTTAGCCTCAATTACTCAACAATAAAACATACGAGTTTTAATTTTTAAATAGCGAAAATTTAATTATTCATTTTACAATGTTATAATTATAACGAGAAAGCTATAAAATCATTCCTAAATCTGTGACACCGATTTTTATTTTATATGTTTTGGATTAATTTATTAATATTAAGTTTTTTTTTAAGTACCTACGTCTTGCTGTCTGTGAGTAGTGCTGTGAACACCGTGAAGAACACCAGCAGGCCCCTAAGTGGCACAGCGGGTATATCCGCGGAATTACAACGCTAGAAACCAGGTTTCGATACCCGTAGTGGTCAGAGCACAGATAGCCTATTGTGTAGCTTTGTGCTTAATTACAAACGAAAAACAAAAACAAAATCGGCTTGTGATGTTTTTTCTAAATACTGTTTTTAACTAAAGTTTAAACTTATATGAGACATTAAACCATCACAGTTTTAGTTGATTTGTTATAAGTCACTATGTTTCACTTCAAAGTGCAAGTTAACACGTGTCGATTGTGCCTCGTTAAGTTTCCTTTTGTGTTAAATATAGAAAGATATAGATGATCAAGTTACTTAGTCAAGATTTTTTGAAAGCTACGAAAAATGTAATGATTAAAGATTTACCAGCAGATACTAGCGCCATCAGAGCGGATAACAGGAAACTCTGTAAAATAATATAGCGTAAGAATTGTCTCATTGGATTTATTGTTAGACAAAAGACAGACAAAGGTAGATTGCCATGATATAAAAATTGTTTGGTTTAAATATTAGTGATTAATTTATATTTGAGAGTGAATATTTTTATTATTTTGAAGTTTGTTATAATAAGAGTTAAAAGCAGACGATTGTAGAAGGTTTTGTTGATAACTAATTGCTATCGAGAATGTAGAAAGTGTTCATACGACTATGTAATAAAGATATAAATAGCGTGAGACGAGTGGGAAGCAGCAGACAGACAACAATAGACAGATAATAACAAGAGAGAATATAGTTGTGTGAAGTTAAGTACCGCAAAGGTGATAGGCCTAACGTTTAATATGTGAGAGTGAAACTAACGGTATAAAAAAAAGATAAGAAGGATAATTTTATTCCATCAAGGCGTGGTTATAGAGTAATTGAATCAGCCTGGGTTACATTTTGACAAAAGGAACAGAGGATCTTCAGAAGAAAGAAGACCAAATTTGCACCACAACTGTAAGTGAATCACACAAAGATTGTGTGATTACGATATATTACGATAGTAATATAGAGAACA
>NW_013665664.1:1048361-1090832 GCF_000517525.1 Limulus polyphemus | reverse complement strand
AGTATATATTTATACTATTAAGAAATATAAGTAAAAGTAATTTATTTCGACAATTGGCAAAAAGAAGAACTTATTATTATTATAATATTATTTTTGAAAGTTGACATAGATATATGAACATAAACCGATTTGGATAGATAATTTTGATATCGTTATTTTCAGGAAGAAAAGTCAAACTTTGGGATGGTTGCTTGTTTACCTTGGCAACAATGGTAATGAAAGAAACTTTATACAATTGTTTTCTGCCAAGTTCTGGGTGATGGCATCAGCAGGTGTTAGAGTTATACATAGTGTTCAGGAATCAAACTGTAAATGAGTATACACCAGGACTTTTACATCTGTTCTCTGCCAAGTTCTGGGTGATGGTATCAGCAGATGTTAGAGCTTTATATAGTGTTCAGGAATCAAACTGTAAATGAGTATACACCAGGACGGACTTCGTTTCTCATGTGGACCACACAGAGGTTTCGCATCATTGACGAGATGCTTAGCTGCAATAGTAAGCTTGTCCCAGCAAGATTCGACCTTGGTACCCATGAACGGAGGTCCACACAACACATATGCATCATTGGCGGAGTAGTACAATAATCCAGTGTTAAGTTTTCAAGCTGTGGTTAGACACGACTGTTTCGCCTTATTACATTAGTGATCTAACTCTTATATCCTATCATAAACGAACAAAAAGAGCAATTATTTAACATATTTTTTTTTAACCTGAATTTTGTAAAATTGTTAAACTTTCCTTTGTTTTCTTATTCTTAGAACGATAACTTCCAGTAATCTTGTTTCTCTTTAACATTTATTAGGGCCGTTCTCTACACAAGCAAACTGTGACTCTGTTCAATTGCTCATTTCTTCGTGCTGTCGAGCCGATAAATTCAATAGCGTTTTTATACACCCATTTACTTCAAACGTTTCGCTGGCTGTTACCTCTGTTTTGTCCATGTCGTTTTCACTAGCTATCTTTGAGTATGACGATTCATTCATTATTAACATGCAATTAAAAAAAGGGAGACGAAATAGTTGAAAAACTCATATATCTTACTTAGCTTGATTGTAAGGCCAGAAAATGTTGTTGTTTTTTGCAGAAAGCTACTCAGAGCTATCTGCGGTTTGTCCACTGCGGGCAATCGAATCCCGTATTGTATCTTTAGCTTTGAAAATCTATAAACTTACCGTTGACCCACCGAGAGGCTAATGCAGGTGAAAAAGTTTGAAATATTTAATTTACACAACATTTATAAATTAGTTTTATAAGCTAGTCAATATAATATTTTTTCTTGTAAAAGATAGTTACTCTTTCTGTCTAGTTCTAACTCCATTTGGTTTTAACTATTGCTTAATACTTATTAGCTCATTGTGTAATTCATTTTAGAGAACGATGAACAAAGTTTTCCTATATGGTTATATATATTTACAGGAGTTAAATATGGTTATATATATTTACAGGAGTTAAATATGATTATATATATTTACAGGAGTTAGATATGGTTATATATTTACAGGAGTTAAACAGTGATGCACATCAGTCAATTTCGTGGTCAGCAATAAAATGTTGGGCTTAGATTGACAAGAGAAAACTAAACATGTTCAATGAGTAGTGCAATAGAAGAAACGAGAGTTTTAATAGAACAAATAACTACAGGGATACTATGTTCAATAAGCTTATAACATTCCTGCATTTTTACCTTTCTGCCTAGTTACTCCAACATACGATAACCCTTTTAGTGCTAGCACCCTATCTCATAAGGGATAAATTTATAAGGCAGTCATTGCAGCGTTACAGAGTGGATACTTTTTGATTTTCGATAATTCTGTTACGTTTCTGAAATGAGACTTGTCGTTTTATTTACTTAACATTTTATGACTGAATAATAATTCTTTTCAATATGAGGGGGGGAATATAGAAACTATTGAGCATTTTTGAATTCCAAGAAAAAGTTTCAATAATATAAAATGAAAACGGTGAAAGCAGTGAACAACTCGGCCTTAAGAAATGTTGATTTTATGAGTACTGCCCACAGGGAAAACGTTTTTATATTTCAAGTTTAGAGTGCCTTAACATTCTAACTAAGAACAAAATCGGTTTTTCATCAACTTCTTATTTGTCCTGATTTATTGAATACCATGTTGATTGTTATTGCCTCAACAAAGAAAAAAATCTGATAAGGTAATACTGAAATAAATAAATAAATAAGCGCAATAAATTTTACTTCTCCGATCTCAATTTCTTCAGTAACGTTTACACACTCCTTGAAAATCGCGGTAAATATTAAATTTTGTGTTTGAAGAGTAACTTATTTTGTATTTCCCCTCACAAAATAACTCTTGTATGTTAGCACATCGAGCATTAAAAGCAGTGCGAAACCACCGCTATAAGTTTATCTCCATAAAACTATAAATATACTATATTAGTCAATGATGTTTTATTCAGTAATTTATTTAGAGAAATAAATAAAACAAAATTTTAACTCCACGATCTATAATTTGTTTTAGGGGATTACCACCTTTTGTCATTAGCGGTCATCTAGGCCAAAGGGCAAAGTTAATATCAATCTCTCATTTGAAAAAAAAAAAAAGGAAATCGTGTGGATTTTAAATATATTAGAAATGCCATAAAAGTGAAACACTCTGAGCAAGACCAGTTAAAGTTACCTGCCAAAGGCAAGTTCAAGAAAAACTGTTAAAAGAGAGCACCCATCCCTCCGGTGTCTCAGCAGCAAATTTGTGGGCTTTATAACCTAAAACTCGGATTTCGATACCTGTGGTGGGCAGAGTACAGATAGCCCATTGTGTAGCTTTATGGTTAACAACATTATTATAATACTATAAAGCAGTTGTTGGACGTGATTATGATATTATAAAGCAGTTGTTGGACATGATTATAATATTATAAGGCAGTTGTTGGACATGATTATAATACTATAAAGCAGTTGTTGGACATTATTATAATACTATAAAGCAGTTGTTGGACATGATTATAATACTATAAAGCAGTTGTTGGACATTATTATAATACCATAAAGCAGTTGTTGGACATGATTATAATACTATAAAGCAGTTGTTGGACATTATTATAATACCATAAAGCAGTTGTTGGACGTGATTATGATATTATAAAGCAGTTGTTGGACATGATTATAATACTATAAAGCAGTTGTTGGACATTATTATAATACTATAAAGCAGTTGTTGGACGTGATTATGATATTTTAAAGCAGTTGTTGGATATGATCATAACACATAAAAGACAAGTTAATAGAAAAGCGAATTTCGTTTCGCATTATTATATGTAAACTTTTTAATCACAATTTACGTTTCTAAACACACGTCTCCTGCTATTCTGAAATACTTAGACAACTTACTTCACTTCCATCGCTAAATGTGTATTAAAATATTTAAAAAATTGCTTATCTCTACTAAAACATATCTATCTGACATTTAATGTTTGCAGAGTCTGTTCAGCTATTTTTTATTCTTTTGTACGTTTATATTTATGACAAAACTACTAAGCCAGTTTGCCGCCGTTCCTAATTTTGATCAACTGACCATTGGGAAGACAATCAGTAAGTAGCACACTACTACCCAAACTAATGAATTGTCTGTCACTCTTATAAAGCTCCCACATCTTAAAGTGCAGGAAATAATTTTGGTATTTCATAGATTCGAGCCATATTCGGTAGTTTCGAAATTCTGAGCTTTATCACACGGCCAATCTACGCCTGTTTAGCTATTTAAATCTTTGCATATACGTATTCATTTATTTTTGCGTCGTATTCTCATTTAAGTTTACATCAAAAAGATAAAAATATTTAACTTATTTGAAGTTTTCACACTGCAATAATAAATTAAGAATTATTAAATTAAAGAATATAACGAAATTTTAATTCAAGAGCAATTAATGAAAATGAAATATAAATCTTAAAGCAAAAATCTAGACACAAACCGTGAAGAAGCAGTTGCTCTTAAAAATGCGTTAAATTTAATTTTCATTGCTGATGACTAACTATACGTTTTTACTAATTACTTGAAATAAAATTTATGAAGGAGTTGTCCCCATCTAATTAATTTTGCCCGGTAAGTGAATGTTGTTCTAATTTAGCCTGCTGTTGAAGTACAATGTTTTTTAAGACCTCTAGAAAATTGAGCTATTTTAAAGATCTTTATATTATATTATATTATTTAAATACGCTTAAAATATTGAAATACTTGAATCGTTTTATGAGTTGAGGAGTTTAAATGCAGACTCCAAGTTAACAACCAAATTAAATATTGACCATGTTTGAATTTCGTATTTCTCGAGAGATGAACAGCTAGTGTAATGGTGTCGAAAATTCAATTATGACAGAAAAAACATCACAGAGCAGTGCTTTAAGTACACACATGGATCAGTTGTAATTCACCCACCAAAGTTTATAGGAAATATAAGCATAAGTGAGCTAGAAATATGAAAACAAATAAGGAATACTGTTTGGTTATCTTATCTATCCGTGTAACACTCTCGCATATTCGCCTAAAGAACATTAGTTTCGCAATAAACATGTTAGTAACATTGAATAAATTATGGCTAAATATATATGAATATATTTTACAGTATCATACACTCTACAGCATTAACAATCATGGTGGTTTGGTATCTAGATATAATAGGAAGTTAAACAGGAAATGTTTTGCGAAAGACAAATGAACATCAGACCAGAAAAATAAAGAGACCAAGCACACGTGTTTTATCACAAACAACACACAACTATTTTTATTCTATTGTCAGAGTACACAAGAAAATGGCGCCATTTCGGTTCTGAAGAACTTTCTAGTACGTTTTTCAATTACTCAGTGCTGGCAGGTTTCCTGTTACAAGTTTATAGAGATGCTAGATACTGTTGGAGAGTGACATTTTCACTGGAAAGATTACGAAAATGTAAGTAATACCATATTTTAAGCAGTTCAAACATTGCATTGGTTTTGGCTTCCCACAGCAAAAACTTCAGATTTCAGAAAAGATTATTTTCCTGCTTATATTAACTAGTGAGAACCACTATATACAAAGTTGAAATTGAGGAATAATAATCCTTTATTATGATGTGGTCACCCGAAAGGCACACTAAAGATTCCTTATCACTAATTCACTCTATAGGTGCAATGCTAAGTGCAAGTATTTATGGGATAACCTTTTGGTTAACAATCTTATAAGTAATATAAATTAATGTTCCTTTTCAGTACAACAACTCTTGGGGAAAGCCCGCATGTAAGCTGAAGTTATACGGTAATTGGAACATGCAAATATAAGTTACAGAGCGTCACTTATAGAGGGTGCTTTACGGACGCAGAGACTACCATAACGTAGCGCTCTTTATGCTCTGGGCTCCTGCTTAAAATTTTGGAAAAGTATTCCTGGATGTATCTAAATAAAGATATATTAATATTATATTCAAGGAAATTTTAAATGTTAGAAATGTAATCTTCAACAGGTTTATTTTGTTTTGAATTTCGCGCAAAGCTACACGAGGGCTATCTGCGCTAGCCGTCCCTAATTTAGCAGTGAAAGAAGGCAGCTAGTCATCACCGCTCACCGCCAACTCTTGGACTACTCTTTTACCAACGAATAGTGGGATTGACCGTCACATTATAACGCCCTCATGGCTGAAAGGGTAAGGATGTTTGGTGGGACTGGGATTCGAACCCGCAACCCTCAGATTGCGAATCTTCAACATGGATACACCGGCTACTACATCATTCATAAGCACCTTTCGTGAAGAACAATTATAAATTAAAAATAATAACAATTGTGGATGTTCTAGCCTTTATTGCCCTACATTAAATTTATCCAATGGTGAGAAAGTAGAAAACAAACAGAAAACAAAACTTAATTTGTCATGTTATGAGAAAAGGCTTTATTAGCTTTAGATTACAAAGTACAAATATAATGTTGTAAAAAAAAGGAGAATAAAAAATCCTACCGGAGGAGAATAACCCTGGAATAAATGCTCCGTTTTATATCCGTTCGACGAATTAATACCGGATAACCTGATTAACTTGCATCTACAACCAATAAATGTTAGCTTGACATATGCATGACATGCATGTTTGTATGATATTTTCGAAAGGTATCGCAATAGGCACTTGTACTGTTAATTTTATTTGAAATTTATAATTAGGGTTAAAATAAATTAACTTAGAAAAAATAGTATGGTTGGGAATTTCATATTTACGTCTTGAAATATTAAACAAAAGTATTTGATTGTTACGAATTTTTCATAAAGCTTAAGTATTTGTGGAAATATTAATATTCACACATGCGCATACAAAAGTTTTACTAGCAACAAAAAAGTCCATTATTCTCCAAAGAAACTTCTTTAGATTTTATCAAAACTACTTATATGAAGTGAGAATTAGTTATTTACGTGTCTAATTCTTAATAATGAGTTTAAGAATGAAATATGTTGTGTTCTCAATGTTTTAATCAAAGTTTGTTATATTTGGATCACGATTTTATCAAATGTGTGGAATTGCAGTTGTATGAGACGACCTTTATCGTTTATCTCTCTTACTACAGAGAGAAATAAAATAAAGTTTTTATTTTTGTAAATTAATGAAAATATACACAGAGGGCGTGAGTGTCACCATACTGCATATATAACATGGAAATTTTAGCTCACGTCTCTCACGTTCTATCCTGAAAACGCTGGCAAGGTTTTATCTTAGCTTTCAGGATTCACAACTAATTGAAATGTGTTTCAAAACGTATACACTGTTTTCTGCTCTAAGGTAATAATAGCTAAGGTTAATGAAGCTCTTTTCATCACTGAGCTGAATGTAAGCTTTTAGCGGGTAGACACATGAATTGTTGATGCGAGGTGAAGTCAGCTATCTGGAAAATATTTATTTAATTAAAATATGATTTCTGCACCATATTAGGACAATTTCACATTTAAGTAATACCTGCCACTTTTATTTGTATATCTCTACTTAATCTAGAGAAATCGTACCAAAAGTATTATATTTGTGGTTTGATTACTTTTTGATTTATCACGAAAGCATGATGTGGCATAAAGGTGCCCTCCTTTTATTGTAACTTTTAAACTCAGAATCTAAGGACCAGGCCCACTCAGAGGTTCAGAGTGGTCCAGGCCACTTCTATCTTTTGAGACCCCTGGCTGTAATAAATGTAAAAATGATGACACATGAAGATAAAAATAGGACAATCATTAGCCCAAAAAGAAAAGTTAAACATAATTTGAATATTTTTCATTTAACATATATTTATTAACATTTAATAAATGCTGTTCTAGCTTTTTTCTGTGCATAAAAACGAGTTGCGAAGCTTAACAAATGCAAAAAAATAATAAGTCTAAATTTGAGGACTCGTTTGAGCTTGAGGACTGGGCCAAATGGCCATCCTGGTCCCCTTTAATTGGCCTTACTAAGCACACAAGCCCCCCAGTGGCACAGCGGTATGTCTGCGGACTTACAACGCTAGAAATCGGGTTTCGATACCCGTGGTGGGCAGAACACAGATATCCCGTTATGTAGCTTTGTGCTTAAGTTATAACAAAAAGAAAAAGATGAGAGAGGGATTGGAGGTCTCATCGAATCTTTAAATATATGGAGGGAAGGGGTAACCAAACTATATTTTAATTGGTGTGTATGAATGGTGGGGGACAGATTTTCTACAAATTTCCAAAAAATCCAAGAGATTTAGACAAATTGTTTCTTGTTTTTGAGACGTGTGACAATTTAACAGGCAATTAACAGCTTAAATTTTGTTGAATTTGTGAATTAGAGATATACTGAGTTTATTTTCAAGCTTATTTACACTACTACAGATTTACCGATAGTTTGCTTGTAGCTAAACTGATTTACTCAGATGTTTCCATACATTTAAGCAGGTGAAATTAGATATAAGAAAGTTAGAGTGAGTTCGCCAGATTTTTGCTATTTAAGTAAATAGATCTTTTGGGGCCAATTATCACTATTACTGTTACTAGTGGCATCTCCTGAAATTGATAAGTTAGATAAATTATACAGCTTAAACAACAATATACAGCACAGTGGCTGAATCAAACAACTGTCTTAAAACTGGCGTACAAGGGACAGTTGTACAGCTGGAAATGTATTAAAACAGTCACTCTTACTTACTGCGAAGTAAGTGTGCAGACGTATGCAAATAGTTTGTTAATTGATAAATAAACAGTCACGTGGAAATTACGTGCATAGTTCTAGTCTTTACTGTTTCTTGTCTCTTTTTATTTCCCTCACACGTAAGTAATACAGGCAAGTCCTGTAAATGTGGTTTACTGTTAGGCGTTCCGGAAACTCATGTAAATAGTGGCATTCCATTCTTAAAACCAACAAAACTGTGACAGTTTCTAATAATAATTTTGAACTTACGTCTACTTTTTATCCCAACTATAATAATGACTTTTCTCCCTTATATGTTTATGCTTCTTGTTACAGAACTAGTTATATGTTCGAATGATTCCGTGCTTTATTCATTCACTTCTATTTAACTATACCTCTTCCAATCTCTATATATATATATGATCTTTTAGTTAATTTATTTTTTGGAATATATATATATTATAAGAGGTATAGCTTCAAAACTATTATACCAATTACATTAAATGTCAATAGGCGATCAAGATCAGCACTATAAAACAATAATGAACTTAATATAAATTCAAAACTGTATTTAAGAAAACAAAAAAAAACCTTCGCACTTTCCGGTCGTTATACAAAAGTCATAACGGAGCACTCAAATCTCAGTTCCTTTAATGAATTTTCCACAACTGCTGACTGGTTTCTCATCTACTTTTTGGATTTTGTCTTATAGATGGGATATCTCCAACGCTTTTGGGTGCTATTACCACAGACAATCTCCGTTATAACTTTTGGATAACGACCGAAAAGTGCGAAGGATTTTTTTTTTGTTCGTTTAAATAGAGTTTTCAATTTATATGTATACTTATATATATATCTATATATTTTTCATTGACTGTGCATTATTCTTTTTTGTTGCGAAAATTAATCTAAATAAGTTTTGTCCTATCTTGATGTACCTTTAAATGCATGTATCCCTCATGCGGTTAGAAAATTTGGTTTGAATATTTGCATCATACAGACATATTAATAAACTTATATATATACTTTTTCTTACAGATTTTAGCAGAAACAACAAAGGTAAATTTAGAAGAATTCCTTGCCAAGACCAAATGCTTAAAAAAATCGTGCACGTTTACCAAAAATGTGTATAAAATATACGTAAATTAAAAAATAGGTTGAACAATTGCCAAATGTTTTTATATTTTATTTAAAGAAGGATGACGTTTCGAGCTAGCGCTCTTCGTCCGATCGTATACAGTTTATAACCAAGTCGCATGCGCAGAGTTCAAAGAAACTGAGCAAAATTCCTGTGTAAAATTACATCTTTTGCATAAATATTACGAATCATGAAAGATAAAACAGATTGCAATTAAAATTTAAACAAGAAATAGAAAAATGAAAATCTATAGGAAAGAAAAGCGCTCATTTATACCAGGTGGTTGTAGAGTCCCCAGATTGTAGATTAATCTCCTTTCCAGTCGTTATCTTTTGTGAATGCTGCTGAAGCACTAATAAGTCATCAACTGTATGGTTGTGATGGGGAAATGTTTCCTATATGTTTATTCTTGTTGAGCAGTTTAATATGGTTTAGATGTTCTCGTGCTCGATCACCGAGTCAACGGCCTGTTTGTCCAATATATAAATTATTGCATTTTTTGCAAATCATACAGTAAATGATACATTCAGTGGTACATGTAAAGGACTGTTTTATGTCGAAAGTTGTGTTCTTTCCTCGTATATGTGTAGTGCTATTTATATGTGGACAGGTAACACACCCATTTCGTTTACATGTGTGAGTGCCTGGAGTATCAGTTTGTTTAAGGTTACTGTGCACCAGATTTCTGTTAGGTTTTTGTCATGACTGTAAGGAATAATGGGTGGGTCCTTCAAAAGATATTTAGTGGTAAGTATTGTGTAATTGTTTGGTATAATAACTTTGATCTTCTTGTTGGTCTGGTGGTATATTAACACAAGTAGAATACGATCGGTGTGTTCTTTCTTGGTAGGGTTGAGTGTTTGCTCCTGGGTATATGAGCTAGCTTTGGTACCTTCATTATGGATGAGAGAATCAGAGTAGAGCCTTTTAGAAAAAAACAACAAGTTTTCATGTGTTTGAATTTAGGTTTATAGTCGTTACCATCACTACATAGTTTACGTAGTCATAGAAACTGTGAGTATGGGATTGACTTTTTGTTACTGTACGGGAAGGAAGATTCGAAATGTAGGCACGTGTGTGAATGCGTTTCTTTCTAATGTGTACTAGTGTTCAGATGGTCGTCTAGTATGTATATGTTAATGTCGAGAAAAAACTTGGCGATTCTTCAACTTCGATATATTTGGCGCCTATGCGTTTTTAACCATATATTTCATTTTATAAAATACATGTACACAATGTTTAATAATAGATATAAACGAATCTAGCTGTCCAATACATGAACGTTTTGATGAACATATTCGTGCTGTTGTTGCTAATTCATAATAAAGAAGCCAATGCTGAACATTCCATCAACACACATGGCATAATCGGCGAGATACCACATCATATTAATATCTTAGCCAGTTTCTCTAAATTTCTAGATAGAAATGTTAAGAAAAATCTTCTGATTCAATCCAAATACGCTTTAATTAACAGATGTACCACCGACTATTGTAAAGCCGTGATATTTTTAATGTGAATTAAGTACCTTGTTTTATTGATAAACATAAATTAGATAACGACCTATATCTCTAGAGTGTAACGATATTACCTCAATATTTCGCTATTACAACTTCGTCAGGAATTATCGATTTTCTACCAGTTCAATCTAAATTGGAATACCGTAAAGCGAACATCGATACACGTGTTTAGAAAGTTTAGATCATATTAAAATGATATCAAACATTCTTGAATTTAAATTGTTGAAACAAATCAAACCAACAATGCTAAATAAATAATACGTGTAGACCAACAGGTAAACTATTAAAATTATTGGATTTAGAATAGGATACGTTACGTACATACAACATATCATCATATTTGTTCAACATCTCTTCATATTTGTTTTACTTGTTATTTATTTTAATATTTTATAATAACCTACACTGAGGCTATTATTTTCATCAACAAACCTATTTTGTTCAACAGTACCTATAGCAAGTTTAACGAGTTATCTTCTATCATAGCCTGCCCTTCCTCAAGACCATGTAGGGAGAGTATTGCTCTCATCCGTCTGGAATGGCTTGTTATCACAAAATCTAGTGGATATTGAGGATTAATCCTCAAAAAACAGTCTCAGTCCTCCTGAATTGGATTGATGACATTATGAAGAGAGCTAGATGGAAATGGATCGGACATGTGATGAGTAGGGAGAGCAAAGAAAGAATCATCAAGCAAGCAGTTAAATGGAGATCTAATATACCTTGAAGAAGAGGTAAACCAACACCAATGTGGATTTGCACTATGAGAAAGGAAGCTGGAGATCGGTGGGATGATGTTGAGGATGTTGGCTTGGATCGACGTGCTTGGACTAAGTTCAAGGATGTCCTTTGTGTCACTAGGCATGCAGGACCTTAAGTAAGTAAGTTCTGTTGCAGTCTTATATTATTTTGTAACCTGTGAGCGCATAAACCCTCTAAAAAGGCGTAGGTCCAAACGTCGGTTTCAATATAAATATTTTGTCCTGAAGTTGTTTGACATCTTCAGAATTTAACGTGGTTTCAATCCTTCAGTGCTGACTGAAAACTGAAAAATTATTAAAACTGGTTATCCTATACTAAAATACTTATGTGTGTTTATTCTCCAATCCTATGCAACTTTATCAATCTAAATACAGCAAATGGAATATCACTGACGGTGCAAAGCTTCATCGTATGTTTATAGCAGTAGCTAATAGATAGCGCTATCATTGCAGATCCAACAAACACAAGTAGACGTAGTGTCAAATTGTTTTTATTGTGATTTCTCTTAATGTATGGCTTACTGAAAGAAAACGGGATTATTCTATTTGTAAAAATACCATAATTTAGGAATTCTGGAATTCATATTTCAAAAACATTTCTAATTGTCATAGATAGGGAATCTCCAACTTCTGTTTAGTTATCGTTTGTTTGTTTGAAGTTAAGCACAAAGCTACACAATGACTTATCTGTGCTCTTTGTCCACCACGAGTATCGAAATCCGATTTTTAGCGCTGTAAGTCCGCAGACATGCTACGGGGAGCGTTCAGTTAACGTTTTTATGATAATTTTCATCTCTCGTTCTCTGTTGTTGTTGTTTTTCTCATTGTACTTTCCTTGAGTAAAGTAAAACTATATATATATTCAATTTGTGTCTTTTAAGTTGTTACGAAATTCCAAGTAAACATATTTGTTTTTAAATTCATTCACTTTTCATACAAATGTTTTGATATTTCATTACAGGTACTACGATATGTTAGCGATATGATACGAGAAATTGAACTTATAACTCAACATATATCCTTAAGATTACTGTGAATTATAAACTAGCTTAATAATGATAATCCAAATGGATAATTAACTCGACATTTAATCAGCTCGGTAATCCCCCAAACCATTACCTAATACGTGATCACTAATAACATTAACAACTAATCTCACCAATCAAACTTTGTTCGTTGTTAAGCACATGGCTAAACAATGGGCTATCTGTGCTATTTCCATTCTTAGTATCGAAACTCGGTTTTTTGTGTTATCTTATAAACCCTCGGATATGCCGATGGGCCATCAGGGGACTTTCATCAAGCATAGGACCGTTCAACATAAACATAAAATAGGGTTTTACATAAGGTGTAAAAACAAACAAACTTAACTTCTATTCGTAACAACACCGTTAGCTAGTGTCGTGCAAGTTGATCCCCCCCCCCCAGGTTTTCAGAAAAGGTGGTGCAAGTAGATTTACATAAAATGGATGAAAATTCAAATATTAATTAAAATGTATATAATTTTACAGCCTTCCTATATTATCAATTTACGGATACAAAATGTAATGAAAGTAAGACATAAATATGGCAAGTATATTCACGGCCTAAGAATGTGACCTTTCCAATATGGTGAATTGCATGCACACTTCCGAGATTTCAAAAAATGCAGCAAACTATAATTATACAACAGCTTGCCAATCAAATAAACAAAAAGTTACGGAAAAAAGAGAAGAAACTCAGTTAAGATATGATAATATTTATCTCAATTAAATCTTTATAAATTTTTCTGTTCAGAAAGTTTGCTTTTAATTTTTTCGGAAAATTACACAATTTATTGCAAGAAGAGCTGTAATTTTACCATCTAAAACGCACAAAAAACATCTTCAACTCCGTGGGGAGTTTAGCCTTCTGGAACTATCATTATAGCTGCACTCCGATATTCTGTGGGAACCGTAAGGAAGAACCAATACCCTCGACCTATTCTGGGAGAATCTCACCATGATAATTTTTTCCAGTGCTGAAATTTGTCAATCCCCCTTTTTTGGCCCTTTGAACTCCCCAGTGATATAGAATAGCTAGTTTGTTTGTTAAGTAGAAAGGTACACAACTGGCCTGCGGTATGCCCACCAAGGGTATCGAAACCTAGGTTCAGCGTTATAAGCCTTCAGACTTACCACTGAACAAAGGAGAAATCTTATATTTGCCAAAACGGTTACAGAATAAATGATAAACTTTCACACGTAACCAAACTACAATAAAATATAAGTCCAGATCTTATACGTAGTAAAATATTTCAAACCTTGTAAGTCAGAAATCTACAATTTAGGAAAACCAAAAACTTATACACAAGGAAAAACTATTATAGAATAACGAACGGCCTAACGTTAGGCGCAGCAAAAATATTGTACCTTCAACAGTCCAATCGAACAGCAATCCATAGGAACTGCATCTAGCGATTTGACTAGTATGTCTTCATATGGAATGGCAATATATGTTTCATTCTTAATCTGCTTTAGGTATGCGATGGTTGAACAAATAAGTCGTGGAAGCAATTTGTTTACACGTGATTTGTGTCTATTTTTTTTTTTTTCAGATGAAGACCTTTCGTGGATGTGCCCTATACTGTTTCCTGGAACACATGGAAAGCTCTTTTCAATGAACTGTGTTCGTGGATTCTCCACTGTTACAAAACTCCACATTTTGCTTATCGTAGTTTGTTACAGGTCTCTTTCTCGATGTCCAGGTACCCCAAGTTGGTGCATATTTATTTGTTTTATATTGCCATTAAGTACAAGGGATGGACCGGTCTTGGAAATTCTAAATCCCCGATGTGAAGAATATTTATGGTCTGAATGCATGAAAATTTTAAATCGAAAAAGGATATTTAATACATTTCCCAAAAGAAATAATTATATGGTGGTATCACAGTACCCACACAACGTCAAACAATGTCAAAATGTAATTATGATACATAACATTATACCGTGACATTATATCGGCCATGGATATCAGGTGGATTGCTGATTTGCTTACAAAATAATTTTAATAGTACATTCACAGTTGTGTAGAACATAGGATTGAGTAGTATGTAACAAAGCTATTATACAATTATAGCACAACTATTCTAGCATAAAAAATATCAATTTTAATACACAAATGTTACGTAAAATGCTTATAAAGTAAGTGTCGAATTTCTGGATGCTAGAATGCTTAACCTATAAAGTGTAGACTAGTGCCTTCAGATATTATAAATGACGAATGGGGCATCAAATACAGTTCTTACCAATCCTAGGCTGAAAGCCTATTAGTTAAATTATGGATTGGTGTCTTCATCAAGTTCTTACTCAAACCTCTAAAGAATCACTCTCGATTTAAAAGCTATCAAATTACCGACATAAAACATAATTTGAAATATTCCAGAGAAGGCTTACCTATCAGATTGAACGATTACTACCCTTATTCTGGATCAACATTGCTGAATTTGCAACTGATACATGGGAAGGCCTTGGAACTGGTTCAGAACATTTTGGCTGTAGCTGTAGACCTTAATGATGCCTACAATAGAGTCTAGCTGTTCATTCACTGAGCCACTTCCCTTTTCATTTCCCTTTTCAGTTTGGACATTCCAGTCCCACAACGACCTGACAGACAACGACCAAGCAGGGGATTTCCTAAAAGACACTTTAAGAGACAATCTTGAGTGGACTGAAGCCATACAGTCATCACTCAGATTACTGGTCCACTAAATCTCAGATGCCTCTGTATAGAATAAACATGTTATGTCACTTGAATCCGTGGAAATTAGTCTAGATAGGAAATACACTATCGTACCAAAAGTCATAGGACACACCTTTGATTGCAGGAAAATGGATGTGATGACGAAATATGCAAATAGTTTGGCCTATAAGGGTGATCAGCGGTTTGCTCGGAAGTCATTTGGAACTAACAGACTTTCAGAGGGGAAGGATAGTTGGATGTCATTTGGGAAAAATGTCTGAACGTGCTATTGTGTAACAATTAAACATTCCCAGGTCAACATTTGGCAAAGTGCTGAAGAAATGAAAGTCCACAAGTGACAATGAACCACAAAAAACGACCAAGTAGGCATAAAATACTGACTGGAAGGAGCCGACGCACCTTGAGAAGGCTGGTTATTTCATCTCTCCATTAGAATCTAGATAATCTGTGTTTGGAGATGCGAGTAGCCATAGGTAATCATATAAGAGTTTTCACGACACATCGAGAGCTGCATGACATGAATTTTTACGGAAAGCTGCAGACCACAAGCCGTTGATAACAAAAACAAATGCACACCGTCGATTGACATGACGCAAGGCACTCCGAGCCTCGATCGTGGATGAATAGAAATCGATCCTATGGAGCGACGAGTCACGCTATACGATCTTCCAGTCTGATGGATCTTGTTAGTTATGGAGGATACCTTGAGAACTCTTATTACCTGAGTGTGTTATCCCAACAGTGAAGTTTGGAGGTGGCGGTGTCATGGTCTGGGGGTGTTTCTTGTGTATAAACGAGATCCACTGGTCGCAATGCATGGATCCATGAATGCTGAGTCCTACATTAATGTTCTGAATAATTCTGTGTGTCCTACATTGTGGTAATTTTATGGTACTGGCCCTTACACCTTCCAACATGATAACGCTCCATGCCACAAAGCAAAGATTGTCAACGCGTAGTTTGAAGATAATAACATTGGAACATTACAGTGGCCCACACAGAGCCCCGACCTCAACCCGATAGAACATCTTTGGAATGAACTGTAACGCAGAATTAGGGCCAGGCCGAGGCGGTTCTCTTCAGTAGTGGAGCTTACTAATGCTTTAAAGGAGGAGTGGGGCACAATACTACTAGCTTTCTATAAGAAATAAGTAGACAGTCTTCCACGACGCATTGAAGCAGTCATTAAGGCCAAAGGCGGACCAACACGCTAATAATTTCTTGGAATAAAGGTATGTTTTATTCATGACCACCCGTGTAGCATGACTTTTGATAGGATAGTGTACAGAGATTGTATTTGAAGTTACGATTTCAAAGTTTCGAGTTTTCAAGTTGAGATACACATGCAAAAAATGGGCTTTAAAAATTAAGATTCTGCTTTAGAAATGTAAGATTATGCTATTTTTTCACAAGCTCCAGCTTTCAAAATAGGGACCCGGTTGTAATTATATTTTTATGGAATGTGGATAACACTTGGTGGTTAAGTGTTATCTATTCAACTCACTGTCAATAACTAAATTTTAAATTTTGATTTCTTACTGTAAGCTTATTGCCTGAACTTATTGTAATAGTATTCTCCATGACTTGTACCCCCTGTGCTAGTGCTTTGTTCCCTCTGAATAGTTGTAACTATATTAACTTTTGGTGACAGATTAACGTGTTTTTTTTGTAATTGTACCATCTAGATGTTTGGTATTTACAATATTTGAATCTCAACGATATACTGGTGCGTGACAGTTTCAAACCCATAGGTGATCACAGGTGAAATATTGAAGAGCTCCCATTTTCACTTAGAACTTGGTAGGGCAAGTCTAGTAAATTAGTGATGAAACGTTTTTATTATTAAAATGCATAATATCGTAGAAGTGATGATCGTTGGTGGTTTGAAATAAATATCATCTTGGCATACAATACAAATGTTTACCTTCTAGTTTTACACAGAGTGTACTTTCCAAACTATAACATTTTACACTTTGTATTTTGTAGAAAAAAATAACAACAAAAACATTCTATACATGTACGATATGATACTAAGATTAACTTGTTTGTGTCATTAGTTATGTTCAAAGTTTGACCCATAAAAGCAACAAGAAATCCTCAAAATAGGTTTCGGGAAAAAAAAATTGCAACTAGAAAGTTATTTCACATACCAGCACATGTGTCAAGACGTTAGATATGCCGTTTGAGATAAATTGGCCTCAATATGTTTTCTTTTTCAAATCTATGCAGCTGTCTCATGAGTGTAGCATGTAAGATATTGTGAAATTAGTACAAGGCATTATCAAGCACCATAACATAAGATATATATATATATACTGTAAATTAAGACACATCTATTTAATGGAAAAAATGGAGGTTTTAAACGGGTTTGACACACGTGAATTTTGTTTTTGAATTTCGCGCAAAGCTACACGAGGGCTATCTGCGCTAGCCATCCCTAATTTAGCAGTGTAAGACTAGGGGAAAGGCAGCTAGTCATCACCACCCACCGCCAACTCTTGGACTACTCTTTTACCAACGAATAGTGGGATTGACCGTCACATTATAACGCCCCCTCGGCTCCATACTCTGGTACGGGGCCTGTTTGCTTGGCACAATTTATTAATGAGCTATAATCCTCAAGAGAGAAAACAATTTAGAAGACTTTTAGAAGCTTGAGAAATCTGAAAACCTTGTAAACCTTTAAAGTTTTTTTTATAAACCAGAATTAACAAAAAATAAAAATTTTAAAGTTAAGCACAAATATTTGAGAGTGTCATCTCGTGTTCGAACGTAACCTGTTATAAAAGGCAGTACTTTATGAATATGTTACAGCTTCACGTGTGATCTATAACTACAAGGTTCAAGCTGTTAATAATTGTATCTCCATACATTAGTTACCTAAAGTTTTGCTGATTTGGTTTTAAATAGAATGTCTTCCAAAATGATAACAATGACACATCTTGAATAAATCATCAAAGGAGATTAAACAATGGTGCAGGACATATAACTTTTGTTATATAGATGTATTTTGTTTTGAAATGAGTTAAGTAATTTGAAGGGACAACTAGTTACATTTGCAATTATTAGTTAGGTAAGTATTATTTCTGCGAATAATATTTTGAGTGTATTAATTGTAGATGAACGCTTGGATTTCAAATAACAGCATTTCGAATTTACCTTCTGGTTTGTTTGCTTGTTATTAAGCACAAAGATATGCAATGGGCTATCTGTGTTTTCCCCATCGCGGGGATCGAAATCCGAATTTAGCGTTGTAACAGTGAGGCTTACCACTGAGCCATCGGAGGAACTTTACGTTCTAACTCAGAAACATTATGATACATTCAAATAATATCACCACACACACCTCATTTCCTAACACATCATCCACTTTTTTTTTTCCTGAATACATTCCCTAATGTTGACTGCATTTAATCTAAGCTGTATAATGTGTAATTTTCTAATCTCGATGTGACCCTAGACTCCACTATTCCAGTGTACCACCACACATCGTTTATAGGTTGTTTAACCACTCATAGTATTTTACAGGATATTTTGATAATTTCACAGCTTCACATATACCACACCACCAGTTAACAAACGTTTTCAATACATTTTATAAATTTCAAAATATTTTACATATGTCACTACAATACTTTAAAAAGTTCACAGCTTTCTTAGTAGATCGATACACAAGTTCACACCGTTTTCAGATTACATTTCAAAAATTATACAATCGTCTACAACTTCGTAGATCCTTTAACAATACCTCGTCAAACAGAAGATACTGTTACTGTAACTTACCAGCCAGCAGTTCTCAAAAATATACTTTGCTAGACAGTAACTATCTGAAAAATGTCTGACCAGACAACATTTCTTTTAACAACACACCCGATGGAAACACTGGATTTACTAGGCTATAGTTCATTGGAGCAATGACTCATCGAACAGCTGCTGTGTTTGACAATATATCAATAGACAATAGACAATGATGCATTTTACCAGAACTCATGAATAGTAACTACCTGGCCAATATCTTATTGAACTAATTAAAAGAGCAATGTCGAATAGTAGTTTACTATGCTGAAGGGTTAATATTACTGTGTATAATATTACAGATCTAGATATAAACAAATGCGTGTTTCAGCTAATAGTTTGAAAGTACACTTAGACAGTTCTTTGGATTGCCGTTTATAGTATTGCACAGCTAAATCTGACTTACAGGTTGTTTATTTTAGAAGCCGCTTGGCTATTGTTTCATTTGGTCATTGTTTGATCATGTGACCTGGGAGGATCAGGTGTACCTCGACCTCTACCTCCCTCCTTGACTATTGATTTGGTTCTTGGGTGTTGGATGAAGCCTACATTAAATCTTCAGTAGAATACGATTCGGTAGCTAGGAAAACCAGTTATTACATCATGCAATCACTGCATGCGTCATTCGCGCACGCGAGTGACCTTTATCAGGCCATGTCCATGAATGTGTAACGTCAATTTTTCGAGTTTTCTGATACAAACTTCTCCCTTTTTTGTTCATTGTAGAAATAAATTTTGTTCACATAAACAGATCCTTAAATATCAATTGAAAACATATAGCACTAATCCTGTTTTCAGATAAATAAACCATTTAAAATAAAATTTACACTATATCAAGCTACCGGTTTGTCCAGTAGTAGGTGACCATAGATTAGATAAGGAGTTTACTAGATTTAGTGGTGAGAGTTACTTAGGTCTATTATCATCATGTGTGATAAAGTTTTTCAGCGTTCGTAATGATTTATTTTTGTTAAGATTTTTGCGAAAGTAATCTAGTGATCTGCTTTGAAGTCTGTCTGACAACATGGAGATGTTTGTGTGTCTAGGAACTGTGTATGTTTTAGTGATTATTGAATTTTGTATTGTCTATAGCTTGTTTACATATGATTTGGTTACATTTAATCATGCTGGGAAGGCATACTCTGCCACTAGGCATATGTAGGTTTTATATTTTTTCATTGTGTTTTCGGTTGTAGCACCCCTGTTGTTGCCATTTAAACGTCGTAAATAATTCGATCTTTGCCAGATTTTGTTCTAATTTCATTTATATGCTTAGTCCAATTTAGTGGCTAAATGTCACAATGAACTACATTTAAGAATGTGCCATTTTTCGCGCTCTAATTTTACAATGAGTGAAGTACGGCCTTCAAATAAAGATGCATATTTCTAATTAACTTAGAAAAACAGCGTGCAGACGATCAGTAATTCTGAATGACATAGTACTATAATGTTAATTTCATTCCACTATTGTGATGATAAGATTGCTTCTTAAATTTTAATGTTATATAACTCCGTTTTTATTAGGCCCGGCATGGCCAGGTGGTTAAGGCGCTTGACTCGCAATCTGAGGGTCATGGGTCTGAGTCCCCCTCCCACCAAACATGCTTGCCTTTCAGCCTTGGGGACGTTATAATGTGATGGTAAATCCCGCTATTCGTTGGTAAAAGAGTAGCCCAAGAGTTGGCGGTGGGTGGTGATGACTAATTGCCTTCCCTCTAGTGTTTCACTACTAAATTAGGGACGGCTAGCTCTGCGCGAAATTTAAAACAAACAAACAGTTTTTATGGCTTCTTAAATATTAATGTTCTATAATTGTTTGTTTGTAGTTAAACACAAAGTTACACAATGGGCTATCTCTGATCTGTCCACCACGGTATCGAAACCTTGTTTCTAGCGTTACAAGTCTGCAGACATACCGCTGTACCACTAGGGGGCTAATGTTCTATAACTCCGTTTTTATTTTTATCTCATTCAGAAAGTTCATTGGTATTTTTTGATATGCGAACTGGGGATTTAGGTTAAGTATTAAGCTAAGGTTTGTATTACACGCAGTCCTTGACTCTTTATATGCAGTTTTTTTACGACAATAGGTGTTGGTTAACAAATACAGGAAACATTTATTGTTATTGATTCTTTCATCTTATTTCACATTACTACATGGCATAATGAAAAGTGGTTTATATGTTGCACTGCACGGGTTTCTTTGTTTGTATTATCTATTTTCAGCAAAGCTACTCGTGGATTATCTGCGCTAGCCGTCCCTATTTTATAAATGATAGACTAGCAGAAAAACAGCTAGTCAACTCTTGGGCTTCTCTTTAACAAAGAACAGTGGAAATATCCGTAACATTATAATGCCCCATGGTTGAAAAGGCGAGCATGTTCAGTAACGGGATTCGAACCTGCAAGTTGCGAATCAAATGTTCTAACCGTCAGGTCATGTACGAGACTTCGATCGATAAATGTTAGTCTATATTCAAAGTAACGTTTGCTAAAGTATCTACCAATTAGCTCATTACATATAAGATTTTTAAAGATCTGTCTATAGCTTAAAGTTAACTTTTAATACATATAAGTACGTCCTGACTATTAAATAACCTTCTATTTCCAAAATGAAAGAATTAGCTATGTTTTCAAAATTACAATAAAATCCTGAAAATTAATTAAAGACTATTAATTATACCATTTCATAGTAAATATAGTAATAGCAATTAGTCTTTTCATTTTCCCTCTATTTGTTTAAAGAAGAGAACTATTTATTGAACACTAATGTAACTACAAGATCCAATGTTAAAAACCTTCTAACGCTATAAATGAGATTTTCCCATAAAAATGAGGATTTTCATAAACAGAGGTTCACTCAGCTGATAACGACTTATTCAGACTCAGATTAACTAACGTTCACCTGAAAATGCATTTCTAATAATGTGGACGTATTACAGCTGAACATTCATTATGCATAGTATATATATATATATATATACATATTGAAATACGTTTATACAAAATTGTGTAATTATGGAAAATTTACTGTTTTAACATGTGCCGAGAATGCATTAAAATCAAATTAAATTCATGCAAATTATTTTCGGATTATTTACAGCCTTTCAGGTTCAGGGTTCTACGTGGCCCCAAATCCGTTTGATGCAAGTTTACTCACACTGTTTTAATGTTTTTATTTTTCTCATTGTTTCAAAACAATTAAAAAGCTCAAAATTAAACAATGGTGTAATAACATTTATAATGACTGTAATACTCCCAAAAAGCTAGTATTACAGCGTGGTATAAAATGTCCGAAACATTGGTCTAATAATAAGCAGAGCTCGCCTTGACCTTTGTATCCACTCTCCTGATCCCTAATTTGCCCTTGGCATACCATGAAGCAATGATCATGAATATTTTCAAAAAAGGTTTTGCAACATTACATATACCACTTTTGGAACTTTATTTCATCTAATGACTGTTAGAAAATGACACAAGAGCTTTTTACAGTTATCGAGGGATAAATGCTTTGTTAGTAATCTTAAAGAAAAGAGGATGAAAGTGGCTATAATGTTTTTTCTAATCTTTGTTTAAAGCTAAGGGTACATGTGACAATGACTATTTGGTTGCTTAGCCAAGCTTCTGTATCACCTCTCCTTTGAAATGTAGGCCATACCCAAGTGAAGTGGTGATGCTGAGGGTTGAACAAATTACTATGAGCTTGGAGTTCATCTTCCCTTAAATATGTATGATGAAAAATATCACTGATGTAGGCAAACTAAGATTGTAGGATACTACATTGAGCCTCTGGCCTAATATGATTTGATATAGAACCAACGATTGTGACATTTACTGCGTTAAGACTGCTCTTGTGTTTTTCAGCTAGCAGTCACAAGACTCTTAGAAGAATATGCGGGAATCAACTAGTATCATGATGAATGCTATAATATGTCTTGATTTTGAAATGTTTGAAATAAAGAGCTTATTCTTGTTTGTAGCTATGTGTTTTTCTTTCGCTGTTCATGTTTAATTTGTCTTCTTAAATGCATCACTCGCCTCTCACCTTGTGGACTTAATATTTACATGTTTTACTTGGGAATGCCCCAATTTAAGTTATAAAGTAACATTTTCACTGTTGTTATGAAAGACATAGAGCTTCTTGTGAAGAGAAAGAAATTATTTAGGAGAGGACACAGTATAAGCACAGCAAACATTCTTGCTAGTTGTGGTGTGGGTTATGTTGGCGTTCGCAACCCACCATCCTCAGCACTGAAATATTTACATGCATCTGAAAGAAACCTCAGTAGCTTCTCTAATTTGATCTTTGCTAGTTAATTCTTAAATGCAAAAGCATAGGATCTCGAAGATAGGAAACAGTGGTGTTGACCAGTCTGGGCATTTAGAGTCCAGATAGGCATATATTGAATAGTTAGGAGCTGGTCAGAATCATCTGTAACCATGGAGACAGGTGGAATGCTTATGGTGAATTATGTCTGTTAGTAACAACTTCAATATCATCAGGTAGATCAACCAGAGTACTGTCACGATCTATCAGATCCTGGAGGGATCAGAAGCTTTCCAAAAGAGCAAGGCATACTGACAATATCCCAGCCCATGTCAGGGGCTGAGAGATGTAAAAAGTATTGATGATGTACATGTATATCTCCAATTGCCACAAAGTTCTGCACCTGACTTTGCTCAGTGACGCCATATCCATCAGGCTATGACTGTCTTTAAATTTTTGAAGCCAGGAGAACATGCCTCCCTTGAGTTGCTGTCTCAGTTGCACAGCCATAGAGGCAATGACAGTAGGTACCTTTCTATACCACTGATGTGGTTAGGTGAAATAGGTTAATCTCCCTATGTTTAAAATAACTGCAAATATCTCAATTGTTTAAAGTGTGTTGTTTCTTGGAATGGTTGAATTAGACACATAAGGTGCAAATACTCATGCATAATTTAGATAGTTTAATCTAGCCAACGTTGCAGCAAGTGACGATGGTTGATGGCAAGAAAAGACAATAGCAGTTCCACCTAATTGAAACTAGTGTAGCCTTAGGAACTATAATTAAATTTGGGCAACCATGGTTTTGGCATCACATGGTAAGTGCCCGTAATGATAGTTGAATAATTATTTATTTTATTCTTTTAAACATTTGAAAAAGTGCTGTTAAGTTGTGTTGTGTACTGAGTGCACAAAGAAATGTGTTTTTCCTCTGTGCAGGTATGTATTGCAAAAAAGAGGCACTTCAGATAAGATAAAGAACGTATTGAAAAAGTAATTAAAAATAATCATAACCTCACTTCAGATCAAGAATTTAATTTATTAAAATGTCGAAGCTACGTTTAGGACATATGCCCTTCATCATGCTTAGCCAAAAAAACTTTACAGAATAAGGAACGTTCCGACTATATATAAATACAACTTAAAATATAATAACCTCAATACCAAGCAGACATAACAAACATAGTAGCGGTCGAAACGCTATGTGTATAAACCATTCGTTAGAATAACGAACGTTATGGTGCTGTAAAATATATCTAATGTTATTGTCTTGCAACAAATACAATCATGCCTTGCCAGCAAAGGCGTTTACACTTGAACAATATGAAACAAAAGTACTTGTTGCGTTGATTTTGGTGTCATATATCAATTATCAAACGGGTGGTAAGTAGTGCCGTTGTACACAAGTCGATGGTGTTTTCAAAACTTGTCACTTAATCACTGTTTTTTCTCACATACAGTTTGTTACATTTAATGCAGGAATGGCAATACATTTTGTGAGGTGCAGACGAACTGTTCTTTTATACGAAATAAGAATTTTGGACTATTAACAAGAAGTGTGTTAACAAGATATAAACTATACATAGACTTGTAGTGTTTTATCAGTAGTATAAATACAAAAATGGTTGTAATTTTTCTCATGTAAACTGAACGGATTAAAACTAGAAACTTCACATTTGCTGCACTACACCTGGAGGTAATCAATTATTTGACTTCATGGGTGTTGACTACACGCTTTTAGGGGCAGAGCCTCATCACCTCAAAAATATGTAAATATTGTTGGCGTTATATTGACTTAAGTATCATGATAATCCCATTGTTACTGGCTGTACTGTTTTGGTGCTTTCACTGACAAGGATGTCGCAATGTGTTTTGTTTTAAGAGAGAAATAGAACGTGAACCGAGCAGGAGGTTTTAAAGGTTGTGAGAAAGATTTTGTCTCTTGTATAAATTCTATACCAAAGTAAGCTTTTGTCTTTTTAACTATTGTTACAACATAATATATGTTTACCTTAAAATCTGACCAGTGTAAGATCTTGTCTTAACTACTAACGACATAATGTTTGTTCACCTTAAACTTCGACCAGTGTAAAATCTTGTTTTCTTAACTACTGTAACAACATAATGTTTATTTACCTTTCAAAAGGGCCAGGCTTTCTTAAGTGTCCATTTTTCAACTGGAAAATGTTGAAAACTATCTTCTCCTACAAATATGATTTATAAAGTTCTTGAAAATATAACTACTGAAAAACCTTGTGCCAAACATCTATCACTCGGGCTACATTCTGTCATATTTTCCCACCTTGATGAAAATGATTACTGTTTTTCACATGTGTTCTCCTTTACCAGATTATCTTGTACCTAGAATATAAAGGCAAAAAGCATACAAATTGTATGACGGTTTTCCTTTCTGCTGCCTATTTTACTGTGATAATATTTCAGCTGCCGACTTTGTTTACCATCCATTCTAAAAATACAAATATGAAACCCATCACCGAAATGTATACCACCTCTACATATTAGCAAAGACAGGTGTAGAAATTAATGTGATCTCCTTTACATTTTTACACTAAATCCAGCTATAGCAGGCTAATAAGAATAGCTATTTTGTATTAGACTGCTTTCTCAGATCATAAACGTAAGTATTTGTTATAATGTGGCATTATACTAAAAAGTGCAAAGAATATATAAAGAGGTGATCTCCTTTACTCATTCTGTGAACTCCTTTACATGCATCTCACCACGTCCCCAATTATCTGTTTTTATAAATATCGCTTACAGATTTAGCTTTGTAATTTATCAGTCATTTAAACCTAAAACTACCACCACTCACACCATTTGAATGTTAGCTATACAGTTAAAGAGATACACACCTGTTAGGTTATCCCACCTTTAAGGAAATGTCTTGCAGTAAAATACGTTTTTGTGACTAATACATTTCAAACCACCCTACCCTAATCATCTGTACATGGTGGAAACATGGCGGGAAAAGCATTATGCACTTTATATATTCCCCTCTGAAGTCAAACTAAAGTAAACAAGAACACGTAAAGGAGTTCACGCATTTTCATGTTCAGTGATTTTTATTGAAGAATGCAATTTACTCTTACCCTATCAGTTATTCATAACAACAAATAATTTGAGTATCTACACTAGATATATGAGTAAAGGAGATCACGTGCTTAAAAAAACTAATTTTATGAGAAGCTCCAAATGGACATATCCAAAATATCTCCTAATACCCTGTGTTTGGGGCATAATCAAATCCAATTATGTACTTCACGGATTGATTTTAGACTCTAATCTTTTTATTTACTCAAAAACTTCTAATTATTATCTTGAAAATAAACAACTATAAAGGAGAACACATGATTACGGCGACATGTTATTTTGGATATTTTTGTATGTGAAAAAGTAATGGGACAATGAACTGAGAAAAAAAATTTCGAAACATAAATGTTTAATAATTAATCATCATAGAGGCGTGAGTCATATTTACAATTTTTGTTTTTGTGTTATTGCTTTGAAATTAGATTTTTCTGCTGGCGACATGCTACTTTTAACCCCCACCGTTGTTTATTTCCATGGTTTGCTGGAAAAACTCAACACAAACTCAACATATTATATATGTTTGGAAATCTCTATCCATCGTCTATCATTTAGAAATTATTTCGTGTTTGCGTAAGGTACGTTGTCAGGGAAATTTGCCACAGAACACTGGCCACGTCAGATTGGACACTTAAGAAAGCTTGGCCCTTAAACTTCCATCACTAAACTGTTCTTCTATCTATTCACCATTCATCTTAATTTATGAATTTCATAAGTTCTGTCATCATAATGAATAAAAATGAGATTTTATTCCTATTTTCAAGCTATCGATTGCTTCTACCATATCAGATTTTTTATATAATTTCTACGATCGCAGATGTTTTGATAACTGTGGGAAAATTAATACTTATGTATATATTCGTAACTGGGAATATCATACAAAAAGTAGAGAAGTTTATAACAAATATAACACTACAGAAATAACAAATTAAAAGGTTTTTAGGACAAATATGGGCCTACAGACTTAATGAATCAGTGAAATTTAAATGAAGCAAGTACGAACTCCGATTCAAACTATTTACAATTAGGACATACGCTCATGTAGAAAAACGGCAGTTCAACGAAGGTTGACACAAACACATAATTCACAGAAATATCGAAATGAAAAAGTTTGAAACAAATAGAAATGCGCATAGTGGTTAAAGTTAAAAAAGGCTAGGAGAATTATCTGCTAGTACAGGCACTAAATCACTGAAGCCGTAAAGCAATCATATATAAACAAAGACACTGAATCACTTTGTCCTACGGAAAACATGTATATGTAAACATAACAAGTACTCGTATGCACAGACACCGAATCATTAAGGCTTAGAACCAGCATTTACATCCACAGACATCGTATTCGAGAGATCTAAGACAAACAAGTGCATGAGCCTAAACATCGTACAAACAAGGCTTAATTAAAAGGAATTGAATATATACGTATAAAACTACAAAATAATGCAGGTTTGCATTTTGGTTAAGTATATCCACTATGAAAAGGGAAAAAACCAGCGACGTATCAGTGGTGCATTTGCATTGTTTAGAAACTTATCATCATAGAGCTTCATAACATTAGAAAAAACATATTGGGTTAAATATTTATAAGGTATTTCCCCTACCTATTTATAGATGCGCTGAGATGTGTGTTGCAGCATCATCTTGTTAAATATAACGTCTGTTGTAAATATCCAACCACTATCCAAGATAAAGTTACTTGTATGCTGAGAAAAATGTTTTTGATATGAAAATGTGTGCGACTATATATCGACTATGGTTGTCCTGTGACCTTCTGAATTACATATTAAAAATTGTTTTAATATATTCAACTTTCTGTAATCACAGTACCTAAGACTAAAGTTTACATTTCTGTCTAGAAAATGTACCTCGGTGGGTCAGCGGTGAGTCTCCGGGCTTACAACGATAAATTCCGGTGTTCAATTCCCGTAGTGGACAGAGCGCAGATAGCTAAAAACAACAACAATATAGAACATTTCTAGACATATGGAATTGTTTGTCGTATAAGTAGAACATAAAGTTTTAAATCCATGTGTTACCTTATAAAATGAGATTATACTTTTCTTTGTAATGATAGGAAAATCTAAATTCTATGCTTAACTATTGATTTGAAGTATAATAAATAATACAGAAGTAATTAATTTTTCAATCTATCATCGGAAGAAATTTTCTAAAAATTTTTCGCGATTATTTTGAGCAGTTTACTTTCTAACGTTTTTAGTCAATATCAATAGCTGTAATATAAAATTAATTATTGTTCAGTGTCATATGTTTGGTCATCCAGATGGTGCTTATACAGATGGTACAGATGAAAATACATTGCGTAAAAAAGTTAAAGGATAAAAGAAATTATAATTATCACAACACTAATATCGCTTCAGTAATTCACTGGTATGCAAATCAGACATCTGATAATCCTTCGTGTAATGTGATATGCAAATTATCGATCATCCAGTTTTTGCTATATAGTGGTATCGTCACACAATCTTGACTTTTTTTTTAGCATTTTGAAGTAAATCATGGGAATGAAAAGGCTCTAAAATTTTCAAGAACTATGATTAGATCTTAATTATATTGAATTGTTTGATGTTAAACAGAAAGCTACAGAATGGGCTATCATTGCTTTGCGAACTGTGGGTACCGGTAAATCGATTTGTGTGTGTGTGTGTGTGTTATAAGATGTCTGACTTACCGCTGAACCAAAGGGACAATTAGCTCTTAAACAAGACGTTTGGGCGTTTCACTTGTATGTGAAGAGCCGCCCAAGGAAGGGAAATTATTCAGTCCCACCAGTCTGTTGTTTACTGACCAAAGGGCTATCAAACTATTGGTAGTAGAAAGGTGAAGTTGATGATAACCGGTGAAAAACAGTATTTTGTACTAGTATGTTAAACATAATTCTCGTAAGTAGATGATAACCGGTGAAAAAACAGTATTCTGTACTAGTATGTTAAACATAATCCTCGTTTTTTTTTTAAAATTTCGCGCAAAGCTACACGAGGGCTATCTGTGCTAGCCGTTCCTAATTTAGCAGTGTAAGACTAGAGACTATTATCCACAACATGGGACCGTTTCTAAACCAGATGTGTTGTTGCTTGAAAACCTGCACAAGTAAGACTATTATCCACAACAAAAGCAAATGACTATCGCTTTTCGAATATGGCTCCCCAATGTGAAGCCTTCAAGTATAAAAATAAATGCTTCCATCCGAAACGTTGCTGATTAAATATGCTTGTCTTTTAACGTATGTTTTATATATTATATTTATATCATATCTTTAGTTAGTGCAATCAATATTAACAGGCAGTTAAATTACAAAACAGGCCCGGCATGGCCAAGTGGTTAATGCGCTCGACTCGCAATCTGCGAGTCGCGGGTTCGAATCCGCGTCCCACCAAACATGCTCGCCCTTTCACCCGTGGGGGCGTTATAATGTGACGGTCAATCCCACTATTCGTTGGTAAAAGACTAGCCCAAGAGTTGGCTGTGGGTGATGATTACTAACTGCCTTTCCTCTAGTCTTACACTGCTAAATTAGGGACGGCTAGCGCAGGTGGCCCTCCTGTAGCTTTGCGTAAATTCAAACAAACAAAACAAATTCTTCATGCCAAATAATTCTGTTTCTTAAAGAAAGAACTTTTGATATACTGCCCGGTTAACATTAGGGTGAAATCATCGTGAACTGAAAAATAATGACTATCATAAAAAAGGTGCTATGATTTACTTTTCACATTGTACTGAAAGGCATATTGAGCTATTAACAGCAGACTTGATTATTTGAAAATTTTGTGTAATAAGGACACCGGTCATTGCACAAAGTAAGTACTCAATATTTATCAGTGTAGCAGACTTGATTATTTGAATATTTTGTGCGATAAGGACACCGGTCATTGCACCAAGTAAGTACTCAATATTTATCAGTGTAGCAGACTTGATTATTTGAATATTTTGTGTGATAAGGACACCGGCCATTGCACCATTGCACTCAATATTTATCAGTGTTGCAGGTTTAATTTTTTCTTTGTTAATATTATGTCTTTATTTTTTCACTTGTTGCCCTTAGCAATAAAATTAGAACATTAACTATAAAAATATAGGAAAAACTTTGACACTTTATTTCTTGTATTAATGGCTTTAAATCCGAAATTTTAATATTTTTATTGAATGATTTTACCCTGTACCAATGTTGCTGAAGAAGTAGAAATATGAGCTACAAGGTGAGGTTATGAACTTAAAAAATGTGGGGTTGGATGTTATGATGAATAACACAAAAATCCTAATTTTCACATAATATATTTATAACATAACATATTATTACAGTATTCATTATTATCTTACTAAAATGTTTATATAAGGTTTAAGAACTCAATATGTATATACTTAAAACATGGTACGCAGTGTGAGATGGTCAGGCTGACTTTGTATTAAAAGGTAGCGGAATTGTAGTGGCGATTGGTAGGCTTTCTGTTACCCGCTTTCAACACCCAGCTGTTAATATCCTTTCACAGTGTTTAACGTAATTAATTAAATTCACGGTCATTGGCCGCAGAAGTGTCTTACGGGCCAAGGTTGAAACGTCGCGGGTCAAAGTAGGAGGTTAATGTAACTCAAGAAACGGCTCTTCACACGAGTCTTATGGAGACTGTTTGAATAAAAACTTTAGCTGAGTTTATATATTATTGTTTTGTTTGTTTGTTTGTAATTAAGTACAAAGCTACACAATGGGCTATCTGTGCTCTGCCCACTACGGGTACCGAAACCCAGATTCTGGCGTTGTAAGTCCGCAGACATACCAACCACTGTGCCACTGGGGGTGGGGGGGCTATATATATTATTGCAATATTGGCGGCCATTATTTTTTCATTGCATTCCTCCATAAAGAATGCTAGTGCACTCTCTGAGATACATAATATGTTTGTGTGTCCTCCCCTACATTTTTTGTGTAAGGATGTAGCGCCATCTAAGAATATAGTTAACGTTAACTTACTTCGAAGATAATAAATGCTCAATAACAGCAATAATGGGGGTGGAGGGGGTTGTGAACACTCATTAAAATGCCACTCGTTCCAAACTATCATCCCATAAAGCTTGGTTGAGATTAACCCAGCGACCTAGGGGTGGTTAGGTAACGTACAAAGAGACAGACACAAAGATTTTTGTGCTTCATATATTTAGATTCACTACTGAATTTGAAGGCATCGGACGCAATCGCAATTGTATTTCTATGATTTTAGTTTCTAATATTTGTTCTTGAATTTGCAATAAGAAAAATAGGCCCACTCAAAGTCAACTCAAGTCCTTGCATATACAATTAGATCATGGTATCTGCATATAGGCCAGTACTTCTAATTTATTTTTTTGGTTGAGCTTGGGTTTTATAAGTGTTGATCAAAGCCTCATAGTAATGGGTGGAGTGTACAAGTTTGCTTTCGTTAGCTTAAAATATGTCTCGCCTATATCGCTCGAAGCACGTGACACTAACGCCTGGTACAGTAAGAACTGAATGAATGAAGCTATTTTTGAGCCTGTCTAGTAAACATGCTGGAATTACTACGTCACTGCTCGAAGCTTATATTAGAAGGTTCATAGCTTATAACCAATAACTGATAATTCACTCAACTGTAAATAGGCGAAGGGAAAGGTTCGGCTGCAACGTTTCACTCATAATGATTCAAAAGGTGAGATCTAACTGTTCTTTTTACCATTAGTTTAGAATAGCTGTTGATATCTTCACATAAAATTTTCTTATAGTTACATAAAATGAAGTGAAAAAATTGAAAGGTTTAAAAATTGAATGAGATTATGTTTAATTCGAAAATTAAATAAAGATAAATTATTTACTTTTTCTCTTTTACTTTTTGCAATGCAATCGTTTACAGGGACTTTTCATCACCATAGCCGTGTGTTTATCGAGCTTACCAGTAAAAATAGGAGAAACTGTTGCTGTATCCAAAAGATATCATGACGTAAGTTGATCGATTATATGTTAATTTTTTATTCGTTCAACTTTTATACCCTAACAGTTATTGTTCATAAAAATATGTGACACACACACACACACACACACATATATATATGTAACGCCTAGGCCGCTATTCTATCTGTTGTATCCAAGACAGATTAGGCTGGTATTAGGCGAAAAGCCTCGTCGGAACAGGATATGACAGGATATGTGGTTGACATATTATAACATATTATCCTGTACTTTCACTCGTGTGTTCTTAGCCAATTTTCTTTTTTGGTTTAGAACGAAATGTATACATAAAACACAATACATAAAAAAACCATTTTTAGTAATTGTCATCTCGAAGACTTAATTAACAAAATGTAGTTTTGCACTAAATTCATATTTATTTAAACTGGATAATGCTCTTTTGAGGAAAAATATGTTAAGTCATACAAAAGCACTATTTTCATCTTCAAAAAATGTTCTTAATGGGTTTTACGTTTCTGCCTTACACCTACATCAGACAACTGAACAGATATCTTCATAATTATTGTTCGTTAGAGAAAAGCCGCATTGGGTCATCTGCTGTGCCCACCGCGGTGAATCGAACCTCGAATTATAACGTTGTAAATCCATAAACTTAGCTCTGTCCCATCGGGAGACCCGTTAGATTTACATTTTGACAGTTGAAAATCAAAACCAAAATATAGCACAATAGTTCGTAGCTGTAGAACACGTCGATTTTATATTTAGAGACACATTTAGATAACGAAAATATTAATATACACAAATACAAAAAGTTGCGATTCAGGCTGAATAACTAGAAAACTAAATACAGGACAAATCACTTAGTTTTACTCATTAATTATGTGTATCTTCAGAAAATGTTTATATCGTGACTGATCCATAAAAACTATAGTCGTTACTAGCCAGCCATGCATATCTATAAATTTTACTTAATCACACCTATATCAGACATTTACTATTAGGAATGTGCTGATAATTATTTGAGATCGTACGATATGGGTGGAAAATAAAAGAAGTGTCCACGTTCTCAATTAAAAAAAAAAAAGCCAAACTTCCTTGTAATTGGAGTAGTGATCTTTTTCAACCAGATGTGTATAAACAGTAAATGGTCTGTAGGAAATGGTAGTACCAGAGTCTAGGTTGTGATTAACGTTGAAAATAGGTCCATATCTTATTATAATGACGCTCAAGCGGCAAAACACTCTGTCTTTTTCTCAAGATGAATGTGCTCCAATGTTTTTAGTAATATATTACATTTCTCTCTAGATGTTTATGCGCACGCTTTATTATGTGCGTGTTGCTAGAAAAATAAAAAAAAACAAGTCTTATAATGTATTTCACTAAATTTCTAAACAAAACTTTTAAAGATGTTATTTATTTGATTGTCGAAATATCTAATTAGTTATGTTTCACAAGTTTGAAGTTCTGATTCTATGTTACGTGTTGTGTGTATGAACATAATGAGGACCGATGGACTGATAAACGATAGATTTTTCAAAACAAGTTCAGCAACGAATATCAGTATTTGCTTAGGAACGAAATCTAACAGACATATATCAATATTTGCTTCAGCAACGAAACCTAACAGTCATACCAATATTTGCTTAGCAACGAAACCCAACAGACATATATCAATAATTGCTTCAGCAACGAAACCTAACAGTCATATCAATATTTGCTTCAGCAACGAAACCCAACAGACATATATCAATATTTGCTTAGAAAAGAAACCTAACAGACATATTTCAATATTTGCTTCAGTAACAAAACCTAACAGACATACATCAATATTTGCTTCAGCAACGAAACCTAACAGACATATCAATATTTGCTTCAGCAACGAAACCTAACAGACATATCAATATTTGCTTCAGCAACGAAACCTAACAGACATCAATATTTGGTTTAGCAACGAAACCTAACAGACAGAAACCGAGTTTAGTTACACTTAATAGGACATTTGTTCCGCGCTTGGTTTGGAACTACTACCTTCTTCGACAGTGCGCAGTTTGATGACCATGATTACATACTACTGCCCAACACTAAAATTTCTATTAAAACAACATTCTGCAAACACACATCTTTACAAACTTTATTTTGTTAGTTTGTTTGCTTTGAAAGCTCACACAACGGCTATTTGCGCCCTTAATTTATCAAAGATATACTAGAGGGAAGGACCCTAATCAACACCACCCACCGCCAGCTCTTGGGCTACTCTTTTTAGGAATTGGCCATCATATTATAACGGCCTCACGGCTGAAAGGGCGAGCATGTTTGGTGACGGGGATTCGAACCCGAGACCCTCAGCTCAATCACCAGGCCATTCCAGGCCCTAACTTTATATAGACCTTTCACTTTTCATGGACATCGCTTTTTAAGATCACATTTAAGCAAGCCTAAAGAATCCTCTGGTGGGTAGTTGGCAGGTACGAATCCGAATGGTTTTAATGAGATTCTAGCTTATTCGGTCTTATTTTTTATAAAAGCAACCATTGGTTTAGATACGTAGCTTAGAAGCTTGTAAGCCTTCATCAACTTTCAATCCTTGGTAACTATCTTGTCAACAACACCAAAGATATTTCATTGTGTTAGCATATAAAAATCGTTCAAATGATGTGTGATTTACCCCAGGAAATAACATACAATGCAACACAGGAAAATAATAATTTTTTCATGAAGATAGAAGTATAATGTAATAAAATGCCAACGCTATATCTTCGTTTAACTAACAATATTGTTTTCATCCAACTACGATGAAAAAAAAATGTGCGTATTTGATAACTCTATTATTCACTAAATAGGCTTAGTAACATTATTAGAATACTGCTATGTTGAATCAAAATGTATCCTGCTACAAATTTATTAATTTTGTTTTCAATTAACTTGCGTATTAGTGATATAAAATATTGCCTAACAATATAATACAGAATATTTCTGGAAGGATCAAAACTATCTTATTATAGCCCCCACCTAGTGGCTTATTATATAGTTTCATGCTTAACAACAAATAAACATATTGTTGTCCCCAAGTGAGTTGGCTGTAATTTTATATCGATTCCTCGCAGTGTATAAAGCGCAGACAGCCTCTTGCTAAAACAACAACAACTTATTATTACTTTATATATGACACCATGCTATAATAGTGGTTAGCTATTTAACATTGGTTTCTAAAGTGATGAGAATGTTGTTCTTGCTTTCTTAGTGCAAAGCCACACAATAGGCTAAATACACTGTGTCCACTGCGGAGACTTGAACCCCAGATTTTAGCGGTTTTTAATCTGTAATGTTAATGCTGACCATCCGTAGTATGATGATAATGTTTATACTTTACAAAAGATACCAAAGATCCATAGTTATTTATCTATTTTTAGTAAAACCTCATTTGGTTCAGTTCGGTTATTGTCCAGCCTTTGGGGCAGGGTGTGGATTTAGCCAGAGTTAAGCCGAGACTCTAGGGCCAACAAGGCACTGTAAAAGTGACTGTCAACTCAACTATTCAATTAAATAAGAAAGAAGCTCAAGAGTTTGCGATGAGTGATGTTCATTAGCTGTCATTCCTGTATTGTATTAGTTCAGAATTAGGAAACAGCTATATGTAAACAGCCCTTTCTGTAACTTTGCACTAAAATTACGAAATAAGTTTCTTAAAGTTAGTCTCTGAAAATATTTTCTTAAAGTTAGTCTCTGAAAATAGTTTCCTTTTCAGTACGTTTTAACAGTTTGTTCATTTCATCTTTGTATAAAGAAAGTAGAGAAATCTTTATTCGTGCTTCCTAAATAATTAAAAAATGAAGTTGTTTTTTATAACAACAAAGCATATAAATTACGGTACCATGTTTGTCACTATCAGTATTATAAGTAGCCTGCTCTGTTCTAGTTTAAACTACCTTAGGGCAAACTTCTAATTCTAACGTCGGTCGGCGATAACTAGGTTAGTGAAAAACAAGGTACGGCTTTTAAAAAAAATGATAATTCAAATAGATTTATTGTGCTATGTTTTACCGCAATTCAGTAGGATTTACAATGCTAAAATCCGAAGTTCAGTTCCCTGTGGTGGACAGAATTCAGATATGCCATTGTGTATCTTTGTGCTCAAATACAACCAAACCACGATACTGCAGTTTTTAATTAATAAAAATGTATATAAAATGATGTCTTGTACGACATAGTTAGGGAAAAAAATGTCTACACTCTTTTTACATGTATGCCCAAACTTACATTGCAATTTTAAAAGGTTCCTAGCCAGAATTTGTACTTACAATGCATATCAAACGTATTTTCTCATTTGGAACAGCCCCCTCCCCCCAGTAGTACAGCGGAATGTCTGCGGACTTACAACGCTAGAAACCGGGTTTCGATACCAGTGGTGGGCAGAGCACAGTTAGCCCACTGTGTAGCTTTGTTTTTAATTATAAACAAACAAAGATTTGGAACATCTGTATATAATTAATTACAAACATCTTCTATGCTTACAGTTTCGCATATATATAGATATATGTTTTCATGCCACATTATAAGTAATACTAAACCACAATGTTCAATAAAGACATAAGTTTTATTGAAAAAATTAAACGGCGCTTGTGCATTGGTAAAATATTAAAAAATAGATTCATATTTTAAACTTTACTAACTAAAATACATATATTCAAGGTTCAGTACATCAGTTTTTGTTAATAAAATAGTTTTGTAGGTATTGTATCTGTTTATCAGAAAAGATCAGGTACATGGATCCGTTAATATGTAAAGTTTTTGATCAAAAATATTTTTTTTTCTAAATTGCTACGATGAATAATTTAACAGAACTAGACTAATAGGTATTTATTTCAACATTTTTAATATTTCGCCAATAGTTCCATGAGTTTTGTGGTCAAGAAATATTTTCAATATAATATATAATTGTACGTTTTATGACTTCTATAGAACAAACGAAGTCAATGATCCCACAACATCTATTTGATATTTTTTTTGGACAACAATTACTGAACGATTAAAAATAATGTTTTTGGTATGTATTGCTTAACACATTATTTATCAGTGCAAATATGTTACTGGCATTTCGCTAGAGGAATTTTCAGTATTTTTTATGTGTGTGTGTGACACAGCTAATTATAGACAGAGTTTTGTTCCTACAGACATTACCAGTTTTACTTGTATTATTATCATGTAACAATCGAGAAATTCGTAGCAAAAAACGCCCCAGAAAAATGCGAATGGGGTCGTTTAATATATTAGCATAGGGAGGGAAAGAAGTTAATGTTCAACGGCCAAGGATGAGGGGAAAAAGTAGGAGTTCACTTAAGCACTACAATAGTATATGTTATGACATGGTACAAGAAAGTGTTTCCACTTCGAGCACTTTATCAAACTTATTACGCCATCTTTTATAGTCAAATGACTTATTGTATAAGTTTATGGGGTACAACTTTCTATGCATTAAGAGCAATCTGGTTATTACAAAAGAGAGTCAGTCTTCCATATACAGTATCTGTGACTAACAAATTTAAAAAATATGGAATTTTAAAAATCTAACAATATTTAATACTGATATGAACTTTTTAACTCCCTCTGGAGAAAGTATACATTCCTTTCGGCAAAAAAACAAAACAAAACAAAAACTTCACATATGTCCAGAAGTAATTCCGTTTTAGCCTCAAGTATTTTTATTATTTGGTTCCTTTTATTCTAAGAAGAATTCCATTAGATGATTCGTTAACTCCAACTAATAGGTTATTTAAAATAGTAATGTCCAGTTATGTGTATTCTAATTACTCTGTGTTTGGTTTAACATATCGATAACTATTGTGTATAGTTGTTTTTTTTTTTTTCCATAGTTACTTATCCATTATAGCAGTAACTTTATGAATTCATAATAATAAAAATTTATTATTATATATAGCCATACACAGGTTCAATAAAATCAGTTGGCTCGTTCTTCAGTCCATATAAGAAAATAATTCTTCAAAAAGTTTTAATATCTGTTCGCATTAGAGACGAGACAGCGGGAATTTGACTCCTGTACCAAGTTTAATTCGTCACCAAAGGATGCTGACAGTGAACTTTGTATTAGAGTACTTCATAAAACCAGCATCAATCCTGTCAGAATTCACTCTTCTTTTAGAAACGTTTCCTTACTGATTATTTCTGAGCATTAGACTAGTTCTTGCAAAGCATTACTACAGCAATAGTCAAATACATTTACACCAGTAGCCACCAGGAGAATATCTTCATATCTGCTAAGAAAACTTGACGACATTGAAGTTCATTAAGTATATACAGGCAGATAAGAGAAGCCCAAGAGTTGGCGGTGAGTGCTGTTCACTAGCTGCCACTTCTGTACTCTATCGGTTAAAAATTAGGAATCGCTATGTGCACATAGCGCTTTCTGTGGCTTTCCGTTAAAATATTAAAAAATTTAAACTTTGACTAGCCATTTCAGAACGTTTTTTAAAGTTTGTAAGCTTCACCTTTACATAGAGAAAGTATAACGGCACCTGAAAGTTGAAATTTATTGAATAAAAACAAATTATGATACTCTGTTTGTTAATATAAGCGTTGTAAAAAGGAAACTCTATTCCAGCTCAAACTGTTTAAGGGCATGAGTCTAATTCTGACGTTGATCAACGATAACTAGGTTAGTGAAAAACAAGGCACAGCATATAAAAAAGATAATTCAAATAAATACATTGTGCTATATTTCAATGTAATTCCAGTAACTGGTTATGTATCACATTAAGACTTACAACGCTAACATCCGGGGTTCGATTCACGTAATGGAAAGAACGCAGATAGCCCATTGCGTAGGTTTAGATCAAAATACAAAAAGAAAAACGCAAAGGTACTGCAGTTTTGACTTAATAGAAATGTTTTCCTTGTTTGTTTGTTCATAATTAAACACGAAGCTATACAATGGCCTATCTGTGCTCACCACATGTATCGAAACCCGATTTCTAGTGTTAAAAGTCTGCAGACTTACCGCTGTGCCACTAGGGGACAGGAGCGCTTTTAGGATTATTGTGTTTTGTATCACACGGCTAGAAATGAAGTTGTTTCTCTATGTTTGCCAAAGACAATTTAGCATTCTTTAATAGTTCCTACCCAGATTTTTTTATTTAAACTGTGCATCCCATCTATTTTTCCCTTACAAGAATTCTGTATAAATAGTTATTTATTATCTTCCAAGTTTACATTTCCGTATATATATACACCACACTATATCTGTTTAATAAGTTTATTGCTAACTATTACCGAACGTCATTGAAACCGGCTTTTTTAGTAATATGTGTTGCTTAGCACATGATGTATTAACGTAAATGTGTAATAATATTTGGGAATAGTTTCACCTTAGTTGTTTCGTAATCAGAATTCCCCTAGAGAGATGTTCAATGTTGTTGTTTTTTGTTAGTCTTTTTATTTGGGGGGGGGGGGGTATGTAACACAGCTAGTCATAGACAGAATGTTATTTTACATACATTACCAACAATTATAACCATAAATATATTATATGAAAGACAAGTAGGAAGATATCCTAAATATACTTCCGCAGGGTTCCAGAAAGAGTTCTGTTTCAAGAATAAGTAAAACAAAAATTAAGAGTAATAAATATTTTTATTTCTTGCTTTTTCAAGTTCATATGTCATGCCTACAGTGTGCATAATTCTTCTCGTGATTCTTGCACATTTTACTTATGTCACAACAGTACAAGTTGCAAACTCAAGCGTCCCTTATGTGACGTCATTTTAGTGCCTACTAACCGACAGAAAACACACTACTGTAGTAAATCAGATTAAAACACATGACCTCTCCAGGCGGCCTTAGGCCCCTTTCAGGGAAATTAGGTCAGCTTGGACTTTCATATTTGTTTCAATTATCGCCTATTTCATCGTAGGAGAAAACAAGTCACCCTAAGTTAATTATGCCATGTCTTTGTACATGTACGTTATTAAAAACAAATATACGCGACGCATCCAAATTAACTAGAAAATTATTTTTATTATCTCCTGTGATAAGACAGTTAATTCAATAGGGTGGAAAAGATGAAAATTGCGTTATTGTAAAAATGTAACAAATGCGGTAAACATTTTCTCATCTGTAGTGTAAACTTTATTTTATTTTTGTAGTGGTATAAGTAGCAATTTACGTCATCTTTTATTTATTCTACAGTTAAGAAATCGAGAAATTTATCTAATAAATACTAAGAGAAACATACACATATAAAAAAAAAACTTCCGAACCCCTTACAATGTCACTTAAAATGTCCGAGAATAATAAACGAAAACGCTCGAGTTTTGGGTCTTATTTTAAGCTTAATATCATATATACCAGATCTATTATTATCACTAGCTGTGTACCCGTCCTTCGTATGGGTTGTGTGTATAAATAATACATTAATTTAACAATTAACAAACAAATTACTTGTACTTATCAGCCCTGATAACAATTTGAAAGTCAGGTGAGTCTGGAGGCAAGGTCTTCGTGGTGGTTTTGAAGCGCTGTATGTAGGCGTTATTGTCTTGAAGCATGGTCTGCAGAGCGGCTACCATGTTGGCGTCCAGGTCTTGAAATAAGTTCAACCTCCTCACAAGCTGAGCCTGACTATCACCAAAAAAGTATATTTGAAGGAAAGATGCAGGTTGTCCGGGGGTTGGCAAAAGAGAGTCGATCAGATCACTTGGCCTTAAACCTTAAACGTGGGCATATATACTCCTTCACTGATCTCATTGCCTCCAAACGAAGTCATTTGAAAGGCACTGTTGTATGCTCTGATATTCTGTAGGAAACTGCGAGACTGAGGTGAGTCTTCCGACACCCACGACCGAAGAGGCTCTGGTGCCTCCACAATGGGGGAAGAGCTACTTTGCCAGAAGCACAGCAAATGCCAGATGGTTCTTTTGCCCATGTGAGAGCATGACAGTGCTTACACATCTTGTCTAAGGCTCCGATGTTGGCGGCTTCAGCATGGTTTATTAGGGGATCATACTGAAACCCACTGTTGTTTTTGTTAAGCCATTGTATCATGTTTCTTTGTACATGCCGTGTCCTCTCTCCTGCGATTCTGTCGCGTCTGTCTTGGTCGGTCTCGAGTTGCCTGGTCACACAGTGTCTTTGGGTGTCAGAAGCCACGCGGGAATTTTTCTCATCCTGACCTTGGCGAGCTCTATAGACCTCTACTCGCACTACCTCCCCTCCCAAGCTCAGATTGTGTTGTTGAACAACTCAATGGTACCTTTCGTTGTCAATCACGTGGCGAGCTTCCCTCTCCTCTACTGTTTCATTTTCCCTTCTTTGACTGTGCCGAACTCTATCTTCTTCCTGCCGAGCTTCCCTCTCCTCTACTGTTTCATTTTCCCTTCTTTGACTGTGCCGAACCCTATCTGCTACCAGTCGAGCCTCTCTGTTATCCTCAGACTGTGACTTTCGGGAGATTGCGTGCCACTCTCTGTAACGGGCCAAAGGGCCAAACGTTTTTCTCTTTCGACTTCAGACTGCCGGGCTTTGAAGCGGGCCACATGCTCCCGACTGGTGGAAGGTTGTTCCTGACCAACAAAGTATGTTTCTAATGAAGTGGAGCTCGTGGATGCCTCATTTCCTCCAGTATTGCTTGAGGGGCCCGTCCTCACACCCTCAACAGATTCAGAGCCTTCCTAATCTTTAGCAGACCTACACACCTTCATTCTTTTAGCATCCTTAGACACTCTGCTTAAGTTACTTTTCTTTTTACGGGGCATGTTGATGTCAGGGTATTTATTACGTACAACACTTACTCCTACTTGAGAAAGACTATAAAAAATAAACCATGTAACTGAATTTTTAAATTCCAAGGATAGTGTTCATAAAAAAGAAAAAAATATAAGAAAGAACGCAGTTTGCGAGTCAAGCGCAAAAGAGCAATACCGAGTGGACGGGCGAGCGACCCTTAGCAAAGAAATACTTCTTTTAAAGAAATATAACCTTAAAAGCAAAAGAAATATAACCTTAAAAGCAAAAGAAATATAACCTTAAAAGCAAAAGAAATATAACCTTAAAAGCAATAATTAATGCCAAAACATAAACAAAGTAAAGCACAGACAGCTGGA
>NW_013665664.1:1043968-1047385 GCF_000517525.1 Limulus polyphemus | reverse complement strand
AAACTCTTATTTTATTTATATAGATGTTACAATCAAACAATTCTTAACAATAAACTCACCAGAAAAATGTAAATGATGTCATTTATTCCTTTAGAATAGGGGTAGAAAAAAAGTTAGTTTTGTTAGTTTTCGACGACCAAGAATGAGGAACATTATGAGTTTACTTAAGCCAGGTGACAATGGCGGCTAAACATTTTATCGTGGCGCCTAGTATTTTCTTCCATTTTATTCGTGCGTAGGGGCGTGCTAAACAGAACTCGAATCTAGAACAGTTCTGGACTCCTGAAAGTCCGGAACTATTTTCTGCATTCTTTGAGACCTAACTCGAACTTTGTTGCTAGGATTTTAATGGCGGATTCAGGACTTCTTCGTGTTTCTTCATGAATGGAGTGCTGCGGTTGCATAACACGTTCCTAATGTCGCGACATTTTGTTTTTCTTCTTTCTCTCAATTCAACGAATCAGTGCGCGTGTTTATACTCAGACGGGGCCCAAGGCAGTTAGTTCAGGCAATACTATCAATGGTTGTGGATGTCATGTGATCGTTAGCATGCACTCATTGCTGTGAAAATAAATAAAAATAGCCCCCCATTTCCAGGTACAAACAGTAGTGAACTTAGGGTAGGCGCACCAAATGGCCTATGCTTATCGTTGTATAGTGTTGTAGTGATGAGTAGATTAGACCTTTTCTGAAACAACCTGCTTAGCCTAGCGATATCGCAGTGATTATTTTTATTTTACTTTCATTCAATGCAAAAATCCACCTAACTTATAGTTATTTAGCCTACTACTTTAATAATTGAAGTTTAACTTTAATATATATTATATAATAAAGTTTAATAATGAACCATTTGTTTTTTTAGTGTAAAACTATATGTCTCTTACCATAACCAGACAACCGACTCAAAATATATTCCATACATTTTGTGTATCTGATCTGGCTCCTAAGTTTTTGGGCTTGCCCCTAGCTCTGAAAATATTTATCGAGGCCTGACAATATAGTAAATATATCATTTTCATGTACAGGCATAACCGGCCTCACTATAAAGTCATTTGGCTTGTACTTAAATCCATATCAGAAAATAAGTTGTCAGAAAGTTATAATATTTGTTAGAAACGCTAGAAACGAGACAGCGGGAAACATGCTTTTATAAATGTTTTCTAACCGACTGTTTCTGAGCATTAGGCTAGTTCTTGTATAGCATTACTACAGCAATAACGACATCCATGTTCACCAATATCCACCAGAAGAAGATCTTCAAACTCTGATAGAAACACTTGATTGCAGTGAAGTTCATTAAGGCTATTCGATCAGACAAAAGAAACCAAAGAGTTGGTGGTGGGTGCTGTTCACTAGCTATCATTTCTATATTCTATGAGCTAAAAGTTAGGGGCTACTATGTGCACATAGCCCTCTCTGTGACTTTGCGTAAAAATTATGGAACAAACTTCTGAAACTATGATTAGCCATTTCAGTAACAACGTTTTAACAGTTTGCACATTTCACCCTTACATAGAGGAAGCGGTGCAATCTATCTTAAAATGAAGTTGTTCTTACAAAATACAGTCATTCTAATAAGCGTCGTAAAAAGGAGACTATTCCAGCTCAAACTGTTCAAGGACATGAATCCAATTCTGACGTTGGTCAACGACAACTAGGTTAGTGAAAAGCAAGGAAGATAATATAAGAAGCGATACTTCAAATAAATGTATTATATGATATATTTCATTTGTAATTCTACTGACTGCTTATATACCACAGTAGGACTTATAACGCTAAAGTCTGGTGCTATTCTCTGTAATGGATATAACACAGATAGCCAATATTATAGCTTTATGCTAAAATAGAAGCAAAGTTACAGCAGGTTTGAATTAATAGAAATGTTTTGAAAATTGCTGTGTTTTGTACTACATAGTTACTAAAAATATTATTTACCCTATTTCTACATATTTTTCAAAAATAATTTTGGAATTTTTAATGGTTCCTAGCCACATTTTTGACTTAAAACGCATATCAGATTTCTTTTCTGATTGACAACATCTCTGTATGAATAATTACTACGGAGAAAAACAGTGGCGATTCGGACTCATTGCTATGTTATGACAGTGGAAGTAGTAATGTTACTGTTTTTACTTATACATTTAGTACGCTGGACTGTGTTTCTGACTTGAAAAAGAGCATTTACTCGAAACGTTACTAAGGAAATAAAATACAACCATAGTTTTTACGTCATTAAGGAAATAAAATACAACCATAGTTTTTAAGGCGATTTGTCTCCAAAAGTCTAACTTATTTATATTATTAACTTCGCATTTTTCTATTTATTCATATATAGTAAGTTCTACTTTTATTATTATCATGTGACAAACAAACAATTCTTAACAAGAAACTCACCAGAAAAATGTAAATGAGGTCGTTTATTATGTTATAGTACACTGGAAAAAAGACAATGGGAAACATGACTCCTATGCCAAAATTAATTCGCCACCAGTTGTAACCATTCACTCAGACAAGAGAAGTCTAAAAGTTGGCGGTGGTTGCTTTTCACTAATTGGCATTTCTTTAGTCCATCAAACTTATTTTCTCTTTTACAACATTTCTATATAAGTAGTTATCTATTCTACGTTTACATTTTTCTATACATGTATATATATCCCACTACATCTGTTTGATAATTTTTTTGAACTGTTACTAAATGTCAATGAAAGTAATAAAATTTGTGTTCAAGCTTCAAATTCTTTTCCAGGTCATTCTGTTTTAGGGCATGAGTTTAATTCTGACGTCGGTCAGCGATAACTAGATTAGAGAAGAAGAAGGCTTAGCATATTAGATCAGATAATACAAATAAACTTATTATAGCATATTTCAGTGTAATTCCGCTGACTGGTAGGAGTAAAGTTCTGGACTCGATTTCCCGTGGTGGATAGAACGTAGATATCCCATATTATAGATTTACGCTAAATACGTTTTAAAAATGTGCATATTTCATAAAACCAGCATCAATACTGTTTTGAATAACGTATACGTACAAATACATAATACAGTTAATTTAGAGGGACTTGTTTTCTCCTATGATAAAATATGTAATAAGTGAAAAAAATATATAAAACTACACATTGCACTGAGATACTATACCTTAGTGCCTAGCGTAAAATACCTAATCAACTTTTATGTTTTACTAATCAAGTTTTACTAGCATATTCTGGTGGATATGTACATGGATAACACTATTTTATAGATTTTTTATAATTTTTTTAGTTGTGGGATAAGATAAAAAAGGATGTAATATTACCTCAAATTACTTGTTCAATTCCTGACTTTTGCTATATAAACCCACTGTTGCGTCAGCGAGGTCACGTGACTCGTTCTCTCGAACCTTCGGGAATTGTCGAGAGATTACTAGATATAGGGTAGTCA
>NW_013665664.1:1022274-1043777 GCF_000517525.1 Limulus polyphemus | reverse complement strand
GTTGAAGTTGAGTGTATCGTAAAGTTATATTCAGAAAAAATAAATCAGTTTTTATTAAGTAAGGACTTGTGTCGCTAAAATTTCAGTCGGAACGAAGTTACGGAAGTTAACTAACAAACGGAGACGTAACACTACGAAAGGAAACATTTGTAATGCGTATGTTTCAATTTAATATTCTGATTTTGTATTATCTGATCTATGATACGATCTGAAAACATATGTATGTTTTTTATACGAAAATTTACACGTAGAAGAATTTTACTGCTTACTATCTAAAGGTTTTTAAAACCACACTACATCAGACAAAGACGAAAAATAACTTGATAAAGATCTAGTAAAATTATATACAAAGTGTGTCAGTTTGTTTGTTTGTTAATTTCGCGCAAAGCTACACGAGGCCTATCTGCGCTAGCCGTTCCTAATTTAGCAGTGTAAGACTAGAGGGAAGGCAGCTAGTCATTACCACCCACCGCCAAATCTTGGGCTACTCTTTTACCAACGAATAGTGGACTTGGCCGTCACATTATAACGTCCACACGGCTGAAAGGTGCGAGCATGTTTGGTGGGACATGGATTCGAACCCGCGACCCTCAGATTCCGATTCGAGCTCCCTAACCACCTGGCCATGCCGGGTCGGGATTAAAGTATACTAAACTTTACACATTATTTTGGCTACACAAACATGACGTTTAGGTGGTTCGTTTAACTATTATCCGTAATGTACGTTTGTTAAGGGGTGGTTAATGAAAGTGTTCCAAAACGCGACATTAATATCTTGACGACCTAATACACTATTAGCATCTTTTGGTGACGAATACTTGTATCATTAATCATCTTTCTGAATGTTTTATTTCTTCTAAAACATATCATAGCTTTCTGACAACTTGTTTCTGTTGTGGACGTAAGAACAGGTCAATTGGTTTTATGATAACCTTGTGTATTCTTGTACATTGTAGTCATATATTTGTTACGTACTTAAGCGAACTCGTATTTTTCCTCAACATTGGCTGCTAGAAAGCTAACTACTTTCCTTCCCTGTGCTAACGTAATAAAGATTTTATTTAATTTTTTTCTGGTTAGATCATTGTTAAAAATTGTCACATGATAATAATAGAAGTAGAACTTAGTATATTAAGTTTATTATTCTCAGATGTTTTAGATGACTTTGTAAGGGGTTCAGAATGTCTCACCCAATATTTTATAGAAGTTTTTAAACTTATTAATTGTGGGAAAAAATAAAATATGACATAATATTACCTAAACCATTACAATGAAAATAAAGTTTACATGTAGGGGATCAGCTTTTACAGTGTAAGCTAACAGACTAAAATAACGTGTGTTATGTGGGCTTAAATGTAAACAAAAACTTATAGCTGTAATAAAAATTACTAAAAATATTTATTTTAACTACGGTGTTAAGTTTAAATCTTAATACGTGCATTTTTTTTGTGAAATTAAGGGGGCAAAAGCCCCCTCTTGCTCCTCCCTGCGCGCGCCAATGGTTACAGAATTTGTCAAATTTTTACTTTGAATATAATTTTCGTTTTTTTAACTTTATTGTATTTACTGTTTTACAATAGTTTCTCATAAAGATAATTTTTTAAAATAACATGTAAAAGTTGTATATTTGTTTTGAATGATGTATATGTAGAAAGACATAACATAATTAACGTAGAGTGACTTGTTTTTCCCTGAGTATATAATATCAATAATAATTGTAATAAATACAAAAGTATACAATGAATTACTGTACTTTCGCATTTTTTCTTTCATTTAATACCCTTAGGGGTCGTAACTGCTGGTTATGTCTGCAGAACAAAACTCTGTCTATGCTTAGCTGTGTCACACACCCAAAAACCAACTACAAAAAAATAATAAACAAACATTGAAAATCCCTCTAGCGGAATTCTAAAAGCGGAACAACTAAGGTGTAACTATCCCCAAATATTACTACATATTTAAACTAATACACCATGTGTTAAGCAACATATGCTTGACGTTTAATAATAGTTATCAAAAACGTTTATCAAATAGACGTAGTGGGGTCATTGTCTTCATTTGTTCTATAGAGTCAGTTAAAAGTACAATTATATGTATATAATGTTGAAAAAAAACATTCTTGGCCACTTAACTGAAGGAACTACCGATCTAGTTTCAAAAAAAAATGTTCAAATATACTGACTAATTATATTAGTTCTGCCAAATTATTTATCATAGAAACTTAGATAAAACATTTTTTTTTATCACAAAACTCTACATGTTAACGGATGCATGTACCCGTCATTGTTTATCTATTTATCTATTAAAGCCCGGCATGTCCAGGTGGTTAGGGCGCTCGACTCGCATTCTGCGGGTCGCGGGTTCGAATCTCTGTTCCACCAAACATGCTTGCCCTTTCAGCCGTGGGGGCGTTATAATGTGACGGTCAATCACACTATTCGTTGGTAAAAGAGTAGCCCAAGAGTTGGCGGTGGGTGGTGATGACTAGCTGCCTTCTCTCTAGTCTTACACTGCTAAATTAAGGATGGCTAGCGCAGATAGACCTCGTGTAGCTTTGCGCGAAATTCAAAAATAAACTTATAATTATAACATATAAAATTACGTAAACTTTTTTTTTTACTAAAAAATAGAAGATTTACGTTAGGTTATGAGAAGTTTGTAAAATTTGATAAATACCTTGAAAATGTAAGGAAAATTTTGCAAGCGTGTGTTTCAATTGAATAACCGTAGACGATATTTATTGTTTGCTATCGAAAGGTCTTGAAACCCCCACTATATCAGATAAAGATGAAAAAATAACTCGACAAAAATCTAGTAAGATTATATACATTTTGTATAATTTACAGTCCTGCTCATTTTTCACGCTGTTTTAGAGCGCAACTGTTCTACTGCACTTCAGTATGATTGGTACACACTATTTGGCAACACGACACATCATCCCGTTAATTAATGCAAAGGAATTTTATTCAGAAAGCAACGATTGCAAAATTATTTTAGTATAGTGGGTTTTGAGGACTCGCTATCATCAACCATGGTCAAAATCAACTATACATTTTACTAGTACCTTACCTGAATCTCTTATTTTTTAGAAGTACGTCAACTAGGTTGGTCAAACAGTTGATATCGAAACAAAGTATCACTTGATAGCTCAGAAAGTAAGCATTCCAGTGTTCTTTTAACTGCATATCCTTCAACTAATTATCTGCCCTAATTCTGCAATAATCATTTGGTTAGCACTTAATACCATGAAGACTGTCTTGTCATAAAACCACTACTCGATAGCTTTGAAATCAAAGAATGATGCTTTCTTTCAACTAATACCCATTTTTAATCAATTGAATATATTAACTTCTGGTGAAAAAGTTAATATAAGCTATGCAATTAGAAGGTTAGCTCTTAGGCAGTTACCAGAGAAGACTGACTCCTCCCATATAGTTAGATATACACTGCCAGTTTTTTCCTCCTCTTTAGCTGAGTCAAGATCATACCTCAATCAATGTCCGTATATCGAGCTCAGATTATTAGCACAATCTTCAACTAAATACAAAAAATTCCCTGAAAAATACGCATTTATTTTTAAATGTTTTACATTGCCATTTTTGCATTATTTCTGACTATGTTACCGTACTGATGACCATTCCATCTGGAAGCTGAATAGCTGAGTGCCTATTGTTACAGACTAGTAGTAGCATTAAGTCTGCACTTGGACAAATAACTGTTTGAATAAGTGCAGCCTGCTTTCCAGACATAAAATAGACTGCTACATTGTTACTACATCAAATAGGGACACCAAGAAACACAACTTACATACTTGGCAATATCATGCATTCTTTCTTAACATGTATGAATATAGTTTATTGTTTTCATGCACGATATGGTGTGTTTTGCCATAGAAATGCACTTCATCTATTGTATATGCCAACTGCTTGACGTTTTTTCTCAGAATGTTTATCCTTAAGAAACCAATGGCTGAACACAGGCTAGAAACAACTATCTTCATTTAATAATGACATTGCCAAGTGAGAGACATGAATTCCCACTCACATTGTGAGATGGCAACTTCTATTTTTTATATTTTTGGTTATGTTTGTCGTTCATTTATTATTTTCTTCTATGGTTTAGTTTATCTATAAATTTTTAAGTTGCATTAAAACGCTAACTCACCTTCTAGCTAATCATTTGTATTTTGAGTAAATATGTGTGCATGATGAATCTGACATCAGCTTCACTAGTGGTGACGTACATATACTATTAATGTAGCAAAAGAGAAATGTAAATTTATGATAACATGAAGTTGTACTCTCGTGACCTACTCTGTGAATAAATGCCCTGCTAGAAGCTAAACCAGAAGAGAGAGGGAGAGTCACGAGACAGTGTATTATAAGTTTGTTTTTTTTCTAGTAAGTCCTTGTTCATTCTGGCTGCTATCATTAAACAATATCCAAAAAGGTAATTCTCAAATATTTCACAGTTGGTGATAAAGCAAGAACATTGGTTGTAATTTAAATTGCGAAGAAATAGGTGAAGGAAAGTATATATATATATTTATTTCGATTTAAAAAAATAGTGCAACTTGTTTCTAAGCATATACAATAATTTCAGTGGCTTTCATTTGAGAGAGTTACAATGTTATTTAATTAATGAAAACGTAGGTCTTTAATCCATGGAACGTGAGTTATCTATACTATATGTTTGTCTAGAATTTTCTTTCAAAACAAGAATGCTATCTGAGAATAATTTTAAATAGTAGAGACGAGTTTCAGTTTTTGTGAAACGAAGAAAAAATATGTATATGTATGTGTATGTGTGTTCATATGTATATATATATATATATATATTCTAATGGTATTTTGTGCACTCTAATTTTTATAAGAGAAGAATGTGTAACCATATAACTTACTTTACCCTGTATAATATCAAATACCAGCCTAGGATTAGATATTTTGTTTGTTTAAAAGTAGTATATGTGAAATAAATGTTCAATACAGCAATACTAAAAATAAAATGGCACAGCGGTATATCTGCGGACTTACAACACTAGAATACGGGTATCGATACCCGTGGTGGGAAGAGCCTAGATAGCCCATTGTGTAGCTTTGTACTTAATTATAAACAATTAAACTGTAGTAATAAACGTCTTTTAATTTAGTAATAATTATATGTGATTCTAGTGGAAAGTATATAAATTTACTTTAATATACTTTAAATATAAAAGTATTTGAAAAAAATTAAAAGGATTTTGATTGGCTCTTTTATGATGTGTTTTCATTGTGTTTCAGAACGAAGGGAATTTTGCTTATTCCGTTCAAACCGACACCCATCACGGAATTACATATTTTCAAAAGGGAGACAATACCCCACACCCAGCAGCAATTGTTTCCGGAATACCTGTCGGTCATCCCACTGCTGCACGGTTACCACCACCGAGTGGCCCAGCCCCATTACACACTTCATCTCCGTTAAAAAGTTCTCCATCTCCACTTAATATTGTTGGCAATACCCTTCGAGAAGACGTACCTGTTTACCCTCCAATCAATAGAAATTTGTTGTACATCATGGGATACATATATTTGAAAGACTTTCTGCCTGAATCATTTTAATTCTGAGGAGACACGAACGGTAACCAATAGCTCCTCGAAATAATAATAAAAAAATGATACATTGTACTTGCTACAAGGAGGGAGGCTAAGACTGACAGATATATACAATCATTAGCCACAATTACCAAAAGAAAATAGAAAAAATTATAAAGGAAGGTGAAAAAACTAAATTATCTGCGTAGCTAACGCATGTTTTTGTTCTTTCTTTTTTAACAATAACATATTTATTGGACAATTTAGTGTTAAAACCTTGTTTCAGGATCTTCTCTGGTAAATCTGACTAATATGAGTAATCATGATGACATTAGTTAAGACATATGAAAGGACGCTAAGCAGAAATTAGCTTGTTTCTTGTTTAATCATTTTCTATATGTTATATATATATATATATATCCCGCCGAGGAAAAAAATATATAAAATGTAAATTGAAAAACACCTCTTGTTTTGAATGACCTGTTGTTGTTGTCAACCACGTATATAAGGCTGTGATGAGGTTTTGTTACGAAACCAAGTTATATTTAGTGTCTCATAAATTTCATTAAATAAAGCACTTAGTCATGAGGTTATGGGAGGAAATCGCATGTATCGTCAGCTTCTTAGTGTAATAAAAGAGCACTTTATATAAATAATGTAACAGAACAAAATTATATATAAACCAGTTATGTAGCTACTGCCTAAAACTTATTAAAATGTTTGTTCATAGTTCTGCATTGAATCTGTTGATTTCGTACTGAATTTAGTTGTCATAACTGGCATTAAGCTGAGTCATTTCAGAAAGTGGAGTACAGGTAAGGTTAGTGAGGAGTTTTTTTCCTCTTTTAAGATTAAAAAATGTATTCGAAAATTAATACAAAAATATAGAAATATTCAAGATATCTAAAATAAAGCTCTAATTAACCCGCTTAAAAATCAAAATAAACTGTGTTCGTTTTCAGTACTAATAAATTGTATTTTTTCTTATCTTACGAAAAGGTAATCACACAAACATCATTTTTATCATTAAAAAACACGTTTCTTTTGAATATAAATAAATGGTATCCACGAGTAGTCAGTAATAGTTTTAAAAGATATTTACCTATGGATTGGCAATTGGTTAGAAGTTGTTGAAAAGTCACCTCTCTTCGAATCGTTTCATTATTCAAACTTAAGCAAATATTAATAAGCAATAGCTAACATGCTGTATAAAGCTGGTATTCTTATCACATTCCTCTTTCACAACTTCTTATTATGAGCAGGTGTTTTTATTTTTCAGGTATTTATGATTATTTTCTTACGATGCTTTAACTTACTTAGGGGACATTTGTCCTTACGTGACATATATTGTTCAACAATATTATTCTTACGATGCTTTAACTTATTTAGGAGACATTAGTCCTTACGTGACATATATTGTTCAACAATATTATTCCACTTATTTGGGGAACATGTGTATTTATGTTACGTATGTTGTTTAACAATAGTTATGAGTTTTACTCCAATGTACACATTGTTTGAAAAACAAATATGGGCTATAAGAAGTTTTATGTTTACTATATAAAAAATATTATCCGTAAAACTGTAGTTTCTCTATGAAACACGTCTCCAGGTGGGACAGCGTTACGTTCGCGGACTTACAACGCTAAAATTCGGGGATTAACTCCCCACGGTGGACACAGCAGATAGCCCAATGTGGCTTTGCTTTAAAGTAAACAAACTGTGAAACAGATTGCAAAAGCGGCATCTAGAACTGTATTCATTAATGGTTTTATAAGCAATAAATGAAATAGCTCCTAATACGAAATAAAATCACACTATCAGAACACTGGCCTTCTGTTACGTTGAGCTAGAATACGTTGTTTATATCCCAAAGAAATATCTGCTCTGAAATGTTGCAATCGTTGTTTCTAAACATTCTTTTTTGTGTATCTAATTTCCTTGGCTCATTTTTATTCAATAGTTTTCAAATATAACTCTTTGTTTCAATAGGCTTCTCATTGAAATGTTCCACGGTGGGCCAGTGTTCGGATTTACAACGCTAAAATCAGTGGTTCGATTCCCCTCGGTGGACATAGCAGATGTGGCTTTGCTATAAGAAAACACACCCTCATTGAAAATTAAAAGTTCTAGCGCGATTCTCTATGACCTAAAACTTCTATGTATAGTTAAGCTGAAATATAATACACTGATTTCTATTTTCTTCTAACTTTCGTAGTGGTATTCAGAACAAACGCTAGAAGATTGTTAGTGAATATTACTGGTTGAAGACAGGTCTGCGATGTGAATATCTTGAATGAACTTACGTGTAAATCAGTTTTCACCTTAAATTTGAAGATTTAATGCAGTTTAAGCGATCTATTTGGGTTGCTCGCAAAGTTGGTTGAATACAAACATTGATCAACCACAGTTAAAATTAGTATATCTCAATATAAAATTATTTAATTTATATAATACACTATTTATTTCTTTAAAAGATAACTATTCGTCTGTTAAATCAACTATTTTAGATAGGTGTCCTACGTAAACTACTTACTCGATTAGCTCCATTTTGACAAATATCAAAAATTAGTAAATTTCTTTCAAGATTGACGGAAATAAACAACTAAGAAAAATAATTTACAATTAAAAAAGATTTACGTGCTTTTGTTAAGTTTCAAGTGACTTCGTGCAGCCAATCCTGAGAGTCCCAAACCTACCCAATTTCCATTAGGACAGCCCCTATATGAAACTTTAAAAAACAAAATGTACTCTTTATGCTGATCGACTTCTTACATGTTCTAGCAAAATGTTCGTGTAAATTTGTCTAGCTAATCCAGATATCCCCAAAACCCCTTTAGGGGACCCAGTGTGAGAGTTGTATAAATTCTAAGTCTAGACACTTGTTTTGAAAAATATCTTGCATGTCCACATGGATTTTTATGTGGATCTAGTCATGAAAGATTTCAAAACCTCGTTGACCTCCGTATGACAACTCAAAATTGAAAATAGAAAAATAATCCAAATATATGAGCTTAGATTTGAACGGCTCCTTACATACTAATACCCATTGTCTCACCACTTTTGGGGCTCCTTCGTGACTTTAAAAACGAATATTATGCCTTTATTTTCAGTGGGTGTCGAAACTTACATTACAATTTTAAAATGTTATGCAAAAAATTTAAGAAGAATTCAAAACTCAATTGAACATAAATACATGCGATTGAAGTTTTGGTAATATTTTAACTTGAATGGCACCTTATGCGAATATGGGCTACAAGAGCAGATCAATGACTCCGAGTGAGCAGGTAAACTAACTAGAGGAAGAACAGAAGTAGCCGCTGCCACAAGTGCTTTGTCCGGCTACTTTATTCGAATAACGAGGTAGAGTGAGACTTTTATATAGTGTCCACACCTATGGATGCGGAGCCTGTTGAACAGCATCGCGGCTCGAGCATCAGCTGGATACACTAACCACTTGACCTCGTCATACGATTGAGAATTACTATATTAAACAATAAGTAATAATAATTAAGTTGAAAGGAAGTGTAAGTTAATACTAATAAGTCGACGACAGGAGAAGTTAGTGTTAAAAACTAAATGTTGCTTTAAAATCATACCCCTAGAACAATTTTTCAATTACGCCGCCATTTGGAAATCATGAAGGTTTTGGAGGCTTTCAAATTTGACTGCAATGATTTACTTCAAAATGTGTTGTTGACCAATGCATGGTTGTTGTTTCCCGTGAATTTTCGCAGTTATTTCACAAGTAAGTGATATTCTCACGGTTGCAGCCGTATTTCAGAGATAGGTGTCAATGACTTGTTTATGCAATAGCAGTTGACGAGTAATTAAATACATAATACATAAAAATACAGTTTCTAAATGAAATTTTATATCTTCTACCAACAGTTGGTTCAACGTCTCATCTTTACATGTTTTTAACACAACTAGGTTGTCCAAACCCAAAAGGATATTATGTTTCGTAGTTTATTCTAATTTCTTGTCTCTACTATGGCACGTTTGTCTCCCCCTGGTGGTTGCTGCGACATTTTGTTGGAGGAATCTGTTTACTTTTTAATCTTCAAGCGATTTTGGATTTCCATAAATCTAGCATTTTTCCTTTTCTATATTTAAAATATGAGAATAAAAGTATTTTATCATCTAGACCAAGTTCATATTACTGCTGTGGACATATTATTTCACTAAATTATCATTATATTTTCTTCCTGAGTAATGTGTTTATACATACACACAAAGTTTTCTTTGATATATATATATAAACGATTTCCACGTTTAACATTCTTACGCGCAAAACAATGAATTACTTAATCATATATCTTCTAATGGTGGTTCTATAAATTATCATAAAAGTGTTTTTAGTTTTCTAACAGAAGCGCCTTAAAATTAATTTTTGTCCAATCGGTTATTCGAAATAAATGCGCAACGCAGTTCTTCGGTTCACGTTATAGTTTATTATAGGACAGGCTAAAGATCCAAGGTTCCAAGCTCTTTTGTTTTAATTACTTCAAGTACGTAATAAAAAAGTTATTTTTAAATTATTGTTTGTTACTTGTTAGAAAAATATTTTATATTATCTAATATTCTCACATACACACATGTATAATATATGTATGTGTGTATAAAGTTTCATTTTGTTATAAGAATTAAGAACTAGTACTAATATTTTATTGTAATAACAGTTTGAGGTAAATATAAATACAGTAAATTATGTGACGCAATATCAATTAATAAATAAAACACGTACCATTTTCTGGCGTTATTATTAGTGGTTATGAATCAAGCTTTAAAAGTTTCTAAAATTCTAACTTCTGCAAAATATATATCATTCTGATATCATCTTGTGGATATTTTGTAAAGTACAATTTTACATTTTCGGTCCTTAATGCTATGTTTCATTACGAGTATCACATGTTACTGCCTTTAAAATTATATTATAATTTTAAGGGTTATTTATTAATTCATTAGGGCGCTTTGCTTTATTCATTTTAAAATGCATATTTAACAGAAATAAAATTCTAACTTAAGTTTTAAGATTATGCAAATATCCTCTGAAGCTGTTAGATGAATTTTAAAATGATATTTTAGTTTCTAAAATCATTTAGCTGAGATGAATTGTGATTCTTCATAAATGAGCTACAGCTATACAGCATTTCAAAGATAATTCACAAAACTGTTACTTAAGTTACTGATCTTGTAAGGTTTAATGGCAGTTACAACTGTGAACTTTGTAGTTTCCAGAACATAGCAGTTTAATAACCATGCTTGAAACTAATAACAATATCTCGCAAAATATATAATCCCTTTTACTTACAAGTGCATACATTTTTGCTTCACGATTTGGATCGGTTTTTTTTTTTTCTCTAAGAAGAAGCCAGTGATTACTATGCTTTGTTCAGAATATTGGACGGGCCATTAAGAAAAAACAATAGAAGATACGTAAGAATGGGGAGAGAAACGATAAGTTCCAATTTAATGTGACAAATCGTTGGACATTGTTTTGTTGAATTTTCCTCAAAGCTACACAAGGCATTCCTAGTTTTGAAATGATAGGCTAGAGAGGTGACAGCTAGTCAACATTACAAGCCGCCTTCACTTGGGCTATCATTGTCATTTCGAACAGTAGGATTAGGTCTTCAGTCATATAATGTATTCAGGGGGACCCAAATTTTTTTTATTTTTTTTGGGGGGGGGGGGTAGGTGCTGTAACGAGATCATCCACAGAACATCAGTTTCATAATTCAGCACGCTAATCACTGTCATTTTTAAAACACTGTCCGGCATAGCGAGGTAGTTGGGGGCGCTCGACTCGTAATCTGCGCGAAATTCATAACAAACCAAACTTAAAACACTGCTACAATACCAGTGTGCGGAGTGAGTTGTTTTTTTTTTTGTTGTTGTTGTTTTTGGGGTTGTTGTACTTTTTGCGGTAACGGATCGCGAGCCATGTTTACCTCAGATACAATGTTCTGAACGTTAACGACTGAACACATTGTTGAGCAAATTCTCAGAGAAAATTATGAAATAAATGTGAAGTTCGCACGTTGCATTATATCTAACAACTAGTTTAGATTATAAACAGAAAGTCACACGTTGTTAACACACGGGGAAGGCAGTGGATCAAAGAATTATTAAACTTGAATATAAAAATGTTGATAATAAAAAAACAAGAATGCATTTTGAGTTAACTATGTTAACTGTATTTCAAATAGCTGTAATCAGTAATGATAAAACTATTTATACTTGTTCTTAATTAAGCTATTTGGTGTAATTAGCTCAGATTAATTAGGGAAACCACGAGTAGATTAGTGCAGAAGTTTCAAATTTCTTCGTAATCAACTCTTATTAGGCAGACCAATAATGGCACGGCATGGCCAGGTGGCTAGAGCGTTCGACTCGCAATCTCCGGGTCGTGGGCTCGAATCCCCGTCACACTAAACATGCTCGCCCTTTCAGCCGTGGGGCGTTATATTGTGACAGTCAATCCCACTATTCGTTGGTAAAAGAGTAGCCCAAGAGTTGGCGGTGGGTGGTGATGGCTAGCTGCCTTCTCTCTAATCTTACACTGCTAAATTAGGGACGGTTAGCGCAGATAGCCCTCGTGTAGCTTTGCAAGAAATTCAAAGCAAAGAAACAAAGAGACGAATAATAATGATTCCCAGCATTAACAGTTTGTTTTTGTGTAGATATGCAAGTTTAGCTAATGTATCTGTTATTTATTCAACCAGTTTCTTTTTCTATGATTCGGCAGTAATTTGAAAAGCACGCTTTTGCAAAGTGAAAAGGTATACAATAACTTAAAATAATTGAAGAGCAACGTTCACATAGTAAGATCTATACTACAAGCTGAAGGAAGTACTGAAGTCATTGAGTGAAAGTCCCTAAAAATAAACCCAACGTAAAGAAATAAATACTTACTTGTGACTCTATTTAACATCAAGAGAAATAAAGATTTGTTTGTTTTTCGCAAAGCTACACGACTGACTATTTTACGCTCTGTCTACATCGGGAAACCGACTTCGGATTTTAGCGCGGTAAGTCCGTGAACTTGTGCTGACCCACCGGGAGGAGGGACAAAAATAAAGACAAAATAGAAAAGAAAAGTTGTTCAATTAAAAATTGTATGTTATGATACTTCAGTTATAAATAGTTTCGAATGATATGTATAAAAAATGTTTTCAATAACTAGCTGATACCTTACAGCTGTTCTGAAGTATAAAATGCGGAAGTATGTGGACAACAGAACTCTGGCAGTTCTTGGTAGCTTATATACTGTCGCCAGGCCCTTAACAACATCACACGCCCCATTAAGAGGAAAATAGGTTAGTACCACTAACAATATAGTAATTACACTCTGACAGTGCCTCAGGCCGTTCTAAGGCATGAATTATTAATGTTGTACTTGTAACTAAGTTCTGGTTAAACAACTTTTTAAGATTTTTTTTGCAGAATCGACTAGCAGAAATGCATTTCTGTCAGAGTTCAATGATCATTCTGAGTAATGAGATAAAATAGTTGAAATTAAAGGAAAAGGAAAGTGAACCGGTTATAGATCCGGAAACAGTCTTTTTTTTTGTTGTTTTTTTTTAAAGCATACATTCTCTTGGACTACTTTCATTGTGGAAAACAATTATAAAATTATTTCCTGTTCAGTTTCGCTAAGTGAAACAACAACAACAAAAAAATAAATAGAAGAAGATGGCCATATGGTACCAGAATCATTATACAAATTATTGAGTTCTTTGTTTTATCCACAGCTATATAAACGACTTTTTTCACAAATCATGATTTATCATGCTTATTGCGTGAACATGAGTTCGGATAAAAACTGGTTTAATGCAAAAACAAAAAGTTTAGAAACTGATCTATTGACCTTAAAATCGCATTTCATTAATTTAAACAAATTTGTTAACACATTGATGTAGCAAATTAATATTGAAGCAGTTAGAGACATCTAGCTGCAATCATATACTATTATCCCTTTTCTTATTCCAAGGTGTTACAATGTTAAACAAGAAAATGTTTCTTAAACTGAACGCAATACACACAGAATTACTATTGCTAGTTGTACTTGAGGAACTGTTTTATTATGATATCAACAAAAAATATTCCGCATTCTATTCAAAAATGGTCAGTGCTGAGAATTTCAATAAAATGAGATCGTTTGGTGGGTTGATTGTTAAGGGAATTCAATTATCGCGATTGATTTGCTTTGTAGTTCATGACAACTGTCTATAAAATTGATATTAATTCCTTTCTGAACCAGAGAGAGCCCATCAGATGAGTAAAATTTTCTGATAAGTAGCAAATAATAATACAAACTTTTATGACACGATCCATTCAGACTATAGAAGGCCAACTGGCGGCCCGCGTATCCGGCTCCATTAGTTTTTAAATCGTATTTTATTTTGGCCGAACTGGCAAAACGGAAACACAGAAACAGAAAGCGAAACCGTGACCAAACAAACCAGTCCTGTGCCGGTTCTGAGAACTTTCTTTAAATGTTAACTCAGTTATTTCTTCAATACCATATAATTAACTTAAGGTGTATAGTAGACAGTAGGAATTAAAATTTAAATTAAGCAAATATTCTGAACGCACTTTACCCGGTCATATAGTTTTAGCCCCCAGACTACAGTCTAAGTAAGAAATTGGCCCACGAACAAAAAGAAGTTGTCCATACCTGGAGCCTGGCATGGCCAAGTGGTTAGGGCGCTCGACTCGCAATCTGAGGGTCGCGGGTTCGAATCCCCGTCCCACCAAACATGCTCGCCCTTTCAGACGTGGGGGCGTTATAATGTGACGGTCAATACCAATATTCATAGGTAAAAGAGTAGCCCAAGAGCTGGCGGTGGGTGGTGATGACAAGTTGCCTTCCCTCTAGTCTTACACTGCTAAATTAGGGACGGCTAGCGCAGATAGCCCTCGTGTAGCTTTGCGCGAAATTCAAAACAAACAAACAAACAAATCCATACCTGGTCCTTAAATTTTAGACTTACAGCTGGTCAAGTAAAATAACTTGCCAATCAGCAAAACACAACTACTAAATATCTAATCTCCTCCTGAAGTACATAAAATATGTGCTTTCATTATTTTATTTCTTTCCGATTCAAAAGCCTCACCCTCTGTCATGCATATTAATATTATTATCACTATTTTTTCCGGTTTCATCTTTCCTTTTTTTATATCTCAACCGCTATGATCTCTGAATGTACTTTTATTAAAAGTCCTCGTCTTATCTTCTGAAATCTAGTTTTTAGCTCTTCCGTTTCACCAATTTTTTTTTCATTTATTTAAGACACTAAAGTAGCTAATCTAAACTAAAACAAAAGAAACTGGTGAATATTTTAATAATATCTCTTTTTGTCAATTCATTTGTCTTGATTGCTGTTAAGCACAAGGCTAGACAATGGCCTATCTGTTTTCTTTGCCCACCACGGGTATCAAAACCCAATTTTTAGCGTCTTAAGCCTGCAGACTTACCACTGAGACACTGAAGAGCGTTGTCAGTCCAAGGGTTTGGTTTGATGTTGTTAAGCGCAAAATTACACAATGGGATATCCGTTCATCACGGATATCGAAGCACAAATTTTGGTGTCATAAGCCTGCAGACTTACTGCTGAGCCACTGGGGGACCAGTCCAAGAAAAATGATTTTCTTTTGTCCGCCACTGTATAAAAAAAAACAAAAAAAACTGGGGCACAGAGACAGGTACGCTATTACAACTAGGCCGACTTAATTTGACATGTCAACTTAACACATCTACAACGCCTCTGCTACCATACACAGCTGTTTCTAAAAATAAGTATTTCGTTGGTTAACGGTACTAACTTACAAACAAAAGAGCTGACATTCAACTTTTATATTTTTCATTTTTTTTCTGAATAACGTAAGAGAAAGCAGAGTTTCATCACAACTTCGATTTAAGAATTTTATTGGTAATCGACTGAGTGCTTCAGTAACTGAAATATTCATAAAAAGAAACACTGAGTCTTTCATTTGGTTCAAACGTTAACATAGATAAATTGAATTTTATCGATATTCGAAAAACAAAACAAACTAGATGTTAAAGAGTGTTGTTGTTTATTTGTTTTAGCTCAAAACTACATAATGAATATATCTGCGCTCTGTCCATAGCAGGGAATCAAACCCCGGATTCTAGTGTTGTAAATCCGTAAACTTACCGCTCACCCACCAAGGTACATTTTTGAAGAAGCCCTATGAATTATTATTTAAATATATAACTGTTTCAGTTACTACAAACTAAATGTGATATAAGCAGCTGCTGCATCCAATTTATTTTATGGGCATCGTGTTCCCTGGTGGTTCAGCGGTAAGTTTGAGGGCTTTTTACGCTAAACATCGGGTTTCGATACTTGCAAAACCTGCAGCAGAAAAATGGCCCATTATGTAGCTTTGAGATTAACAACAAACAAACAAGCAGATTACGTTGAAATATACGACCATTTTTAAAATCATTCCCAACAAATCATTTTGTGGTTCGTTATTTCGAACTACATTTATGAGATTCTGATCAATTTGTTATTATATTAATCTCACATTCACTTAAAGTATCTGGAATAAACTCTTATTAAATTAATATATGTTTTTCAACTCTTCTAGGAAAACCCATAAATTAGAATTTTTTTATATCAACTCAAGAAAGGTTTACATATTTTCATGATGCCTTTTGGCTGTACATTCCAAAAAGTCCTTTACAGCACATATAATTCCGAGAAAAAATTTTTAAAATTCAAATAATCTTAAAACGCCTTTTTGTTCATGAGTTTCTTTCACATTATTGTGAGAAACCTTTTGCTATGCAAACTAACCTTCACCTTTTCGTTTTCTCGGGATATGTAATTACAATTTATTTCTATTTTTTTATTATTTTTATGTAAGAAAGAGGAAACCCTCTGAGTAAACCATTTACCATTAATTTTTATTGGTTTGTTTTGAAATTCGCGCAAAGCTACACGAGGGCTATCTGTACTACCCGTCCCTAATTTAGCAGTGAAAGACTCGAGGGAAGGTAGATAGTCATCATCACCCACCGCTATCTCTTGGGCTACCCTTTTACCAACGAATAGTGGGACTGATCGTCACATTATAACGCCCCCACGGCTGAAAGGGCGAGCACGTTTGGTGTGATGTGGATTTGAACCCGCGACCCTCAGATTGAGAGTCAAACGCTCTAGCCACCTCGCCATGCCGGGCCGTTGTTATTGGTAGATTTTCCTTAAACTACGTCAAAGAAAAGCTTTTTTTTTTAAAGCCCAAAGAAACGGTATATTATTTTTTTTCAGTTTTTTTAAGATTTCCAAAATTCCATTACGGAAGGAAGATTAGTTACAATGTATCCCACGACAGTAAAATAGAATTGACCATAGTGTATCAAATACAACATGATTTGCTCTCCAATAGCTCAGAAGAAAGTCTGAGGGCTTATAATCCGGTAGTCAGAACATAGATAGCCCATTACAAATAAAACCTCATCAATTCAGATGATTAGTTTGGAGTCACTAATACGATTCTCTGTATTCAGCTCATGACATATAAAAACTTGTCTCATAGAAATAAATATGTCATAACCGGTTTTGCTATTATATAAAAGACTTCGTAAAATTAAGCGTAAAATTACTTATAAAGTAACCGACCTTTTATTTGATAAGGTATTGAAAAATATTACTAATGTTGTCCTCCGATATCTCAACTGTAAGCTTGAGGGCTTATATTTCTAGAATTAGAGGTTCTATTCCAGCGGCAGTATCAGTGAAAATAGCCCATTTTACAGATTTGCTTTGAAAGAAATAAACATGTTGAGGTGTTTAAGGTTATTACGATTTTATTTTAACCAAACATCTTCTGCGACCACTTATTTATAAAGTCGTACTTTAGATTTTGAATTTTCAATCCAAACGGCATTTTATGTGCATGCGAGTTAAAAGGTCAGGTCAGAGAACATTTATTTCAGTTTTAGTCGTTCTTAATTTTTTACTATTGACTAGAAAGAAGGTAATCAATTAGCAACACCTGCCTCTATAGGGGATTTGTTCAATTCTTTGAGCCAAAGAACATTATTAAGTCTCATATTTATAGTGAGCCCATAAATGAAAATGCATAGGTTGTTTATCGGAATCACATCTCGAACCTTGGACCCTTTGACTCACTTTCCAACATGTTGGCTACTAAATGAATAAATTACTGGTTTGGTAGCGCCAAATTATAATTAGGCATGATTGTGTGTTGTCCGATGAATTAAATCATTAGATCTAACAGCGAGATTAACAGCTTAGATTTGAACCAGAAAAATGAGTGCAATAATATTTACATAAAAGTAACACAGACAGATGCTTACATAGATCTACATATTACATCAACATTCTTTATAGGTGAAATTTTATTATTATTATTATTTGAACAATAGAGGGCGTGATTTAAATGCACGTATATACAAAGATAAATTATAATTGTTTATGCTTGTGAAAAGGGCACACCGTGCATTGCTCCAGTTTTGGGCAGGCATGACAAAGAAGAAAATAGAAAGTAAAGCATTTAACACTCATTATTCAAAACATTCACATGAACGACTTTTTCAAGCATTAAACCTGTTAAATTACTAGTATATTTTTATGTAAATAATTAATCATATTCTTTATTATTAAAAACATAATAGGTTTTATAGCGGATTTTTAAATAACTTTATTCTTATTTTGGTTGTTGTGCTGGGTAACTTGTTTATCTCTAAATACATTAAGTTACAGATTTAGCAATTAGTTCGCACCTGTAATATTCTGATAAATGTTCAGAATTTTTCCTAACTCCATACTCAAGTGGAAGTGTGAAGAATAACAAATAAAACCTACGTTTGTAAACATTTAACTTAGTTAAACATAGAATACTTTGCTAGCCTAGTAAATTATAAACTTGGCTATTTAAATGAAAGCAGCTTCTCTTAGACAAGTTGGATTAATGTTTGTTTGTTTGTAGTTGTAGTGATCTGCTCACCACGAGTATCGAAACCCAGTTTCTAGCGTTGTAAACCCACAGACATGCCGCTGTGCTACTGGAGGGCAGTTGGATTAATGGAGGTGCAAATTAAAATTAAACGTGAGGCATACTTGACAATATCAATAGTTGATTGTAGATAAAACCCTTAATGTTTATTCCGTTTCGCTGACTCCGCTGAACTATGTTGATATTGCTAGAGCTAAAGTAAATTATTTTGTTTGATTAATTAACAATATGCTAAGCATCAAAATTTAAGAGAATCAGTATCAAAACTATTTCCAGCAGTACCATTTATAAAGAATTTTATCCTCGTTGTTCTATAAATTGTGATAAAAATTATATATTAAGAATCACACATTCCTTCTTGGGGCTAATAAGCTCGCCACAGTTTCACATCTGAGTAAAAATTACAAAATAATAATAAAATGAAACTAACTTGCCTATTTAAGTTGTCAATCACATGACAATTTCAAACTGTTTGCCAACCTCATTTCACATAATTAGAAATACCCGAGTTATACAACATCTAACTGGAACTAACTTACCGCCCTCACTTATGCCAAAAAATGCATACCATAGCAAAAGTAGACACACTTGGAGTTCATCTTTGATGCTTTCTTACGCTGGAAGGAAACGTCAACATGTTAAAACTTCATATATCTTGTAGCTCTTTCTAGCCCGAGGGATTAATAACTCGTTTCAAACATTTCATTCCCCGAAAATCTCTTAATTAAAACGGTTAAATGTCTTGCATTTTCGTAATATTATTAATCACAAATAGATACGTATTATATATATTCATAAAGGCACGTGTAGCTATACTCTAGTATCACATGCTAGCAATTATTGTATTTAAAACATAGACCCCAATCTTTCTACGGTATGACCTGGTAGCTAGGGCGCTCGACTAATGACTTGGAGTTTGCGGGATCGAAACCCTTCGCCAAAGAAACTCGCCTTTTCTACAGCGGGAGCGTTATAATGTGGTGGTCGATTATACTATTTGTTCTAAACAGTAGCCCCCGAGTGGTCGGTGTGTGGTATTGACTACCTGCCTTCCCTCTATTTTATTACATCAAAATAATTAAGAGTTAGCGCAGAAAGCCCTTGAATAGCTATGCGCGGAAATTCAAAAAAAATATTAACCAATATTTTATAATATATTTTATTGATAGATAGTATGCAGGTACACATAGAAAATAAAAACGGCCATTTTCATTTATTGAAAAAATTATACCAAGAAATTACGTAAGAACAAAAATTAGATGAACCACAAAACAAACTCAATAAACCTAGCACTCTTATAGACCTTCGACTTCAGGATTAATCAATCTTCCGAAAATTCTCGGATTTCATATTTTATGTAAAATATAATAATTTTCTTTTCGTTTTCCGTTGCCAATCTATCAAGAACTTAAATACACTCTTTATTACAGCTCCAATTATGATAGTGAATTATTTGTGACAAACATTTCACTAAGTGAAATCGAAAATTGGAGCGAATGCATTGAAACATTTGTGAACAACTTCACAGCAAAACGCGAAAATCTATGTATTATTATCATATGTAAAATTAGCTTGAAGTAACATATCTCTAACCTGTAACTTGGAAAAATTATTTTTTGTGATTTTGAAAGTCAAGTCTTCTCAACAGTTTTAGGAATACGGTAGATCTGCTTCGACACATACTGAGAATTAATTATTAGGTTATTTTTTTCACGGCGTCAATGATATATAACTTAAAATGTTCAAGAGAAACATAGATAATATTAGCCTTATCGTCTGCTTGATATCTTGGTAGTAAGAGGATTAAGAAAGTCTTTTTATTCTTATCGTAGTTATGAAGGAAAGAAAGCCACTAGCCAAGCTTTAATTTTATTACTTATGAAACATAGATAATATTAGCTTTATCGTCTGCTTGATATCTTGCTAGTAAGTAAGTGAATTAAGAAATTGTTTTTATTCTTCACTTTTTTTGTACACGTATATAGCATAGTACAAAAGAGTACCTTTATAATTTAAGCTAGAGTTGTGAAGGCACATAATTATTGTTGCCAGTGTGTGAGAGTGTATGTTTCTTTATTTTGCTGTGACGTAAAGAGTAAAGATTACAACCATTCATTTATTTATATTTAATCATGTATTATTATTATTTTCCTTGCTATGATTTCAAAGGCATAGATTACAAATATTAATATGTTTGTACTAACGTCTGTATCTTTCGTTCTGTCGTTTGTGGATAAGAAAATAGAGGCTATTGGATAAAATACATTTTCAGCTTTTAAAAGTGTACTTTTATCTTTGCAGTAGTTTCGAAGAACTTGACCATTGTGCAAAAGTTGATTTTAATATTGTTAATTTTTTTTTATATATTTCACTACGACTTATAAAGCAGAGTTCATTGGTCAATAATATATTTGTTGTGTCCCCTCCTCCGTGGTGGGCACAGCACAGATAGCCCATTATGTAGCTCTGTGCTTAAACACAAACAAACAAACTGTTTATTTGGGTTTCGAGAGTAGTGGCTACCGGTAATGTACAATATAACTATATCGACATATTCTGTAAAAGATATTGATGCTGAGGAACGAAGCGGAAGTTTTGAAACACTATAACTGTTAAAAAAAAGATGGACAAACGATTAAATATATATATATTACATTAATCAGGTCTTCAAGGAAGTACAAGAAAATAGGTTTTGTCAACAAATTATGTGAAGACAGCCCCGGAATTAAATGCACTTTTTTTTTTGGAAATCGCCCATGAAAAGTAAAAGCAGTGAGGGTGTTTGCAACCAAAAAACAAACAAATCTAACAGCAAAGAACTCAATGATGAATTAATTGAACCAAACTATTATATATATACATATTATCATTTCCACAAATTTACATTATCTATATATATAAAAGAGGAAGTTT
>NW_013665664.1:1020044-1021290 GCF_000517525.1 Limulus polyphemus | reverse complement strand
CAGGAAGAGACTTTGGAACAACGTAAAGCTAGACTTCAAGCTCAAGCTGAAAGGCAGGCTACTCAAAGACAGCAATAAACTGTTGAACAGCACAAAGCCAGAGTTCATTCAGAATCATCAAGGCAAGCTGGATATAGACAACAAGAAACTTCTGAACAACGTCAAACCAGACTTCTAGCACAAAAATTAAGACAAATAATATACAGAGAGCAAAAAGCAGAGGAGCAGCATGAACAAGACAAGCTCAAACACTATATAATTTCAAATAAAGCTTTGTCTTAGTAAATGTTTTTTTTGTTTTTTTCTCGCATCACAGCTTTTGTCTACATACTGAATAATTTGCTGAAAAAAATACTGATCTATACATTTCAAATATAAATTTTCACCGTGCAACGCCGGGTAACTCAGCTAGTAAATCATAAATAAAACTTGTTTTATTTAAATTAAATTCTATATTTTAATGTAAGTTAATTTTAGTTTAAATCTGAAAGCATTTTCTTATCATTATCAATATTAGGTAACATATATGTTTTTTGTTCAGGATATTTATACCACTATCCCATTTATTGTTTGTTCAAAAGTTATGTATAACGCCATGCAGTTGGATAAATAATAAAATTGTTGATTGTTATTAAGCTCAAACTTACACAATGGGCTACCTGTGCTCTGCCCACCACGGGTATCGAAACCCGGTTTCCAGCGTTGTAAGTCTACAAACATACCGCTGTGCCACGTAGAGGGAATAATAAAATGAGGTTATATTTAATCGGAGTTTGGTCTGTTACACTTGAAACAAGTTACAACCGAATCTATATTGGTAATTTTCAACATTTCTCTCTGTTTGGCCAATGATTGTATAATAATAATGATACAGTGCTTAGATTTAAATATATTTCGTTTTTTGTTTGTTTTTGTTGTTGATTTTTCAACGGGACATTCAGAAATATTTGTTGGTGAATCTTTCTAGAGAACATTGAAGTGTTCCTCATATTTAGATCGACTGTGAAATCATGATTAAGTCAAGACCTTACGGAAAAGTCTTATAAGTGGCTGTAAAAATACCTTTTCCTTAAACAATGCTATCAAATAACAACCGTTTAACTACTTAAACAACTTCTGTTTATAACACATCTAGGAATAATCTACTGAATTGTTTTAAATGATGTGTCAGAATATACTTATCATGCGTAGGTGAAATTATTACCATCGACTTCACTCAGATTATCAAGATTGATTTGTTTTTGTT
>NW_013665664.1:1014986-1019044 GCF_000517525.1 Limulus polyphemus | reverse complement strand
ACCCACCACCAACTCTTGGGCTACTCTTTTACCAACGAATACTGGGATTGACCTTCACATTATAACGCCCCCACGGCTGAAAGGGCGAGCATATTTGGTGTGACGGGGATTCGAACCCGCGACCCACAGATTGCGAGTCGAGTGCCCTAACCACCTGGCCATGCCGGGCCATCAAGATTGAAAAGCCGTGGGAATATCCAATGGAGTGTTCATCGTTATTAGAAATGTCCACACAAAACAAATTTTTCTCATAATAAGGAGGACAGTTTCTCAGTTCCGAGACGCAGAAGACAATTAACTACTGTCTATAACCTTTATCACTGTAATGTGTGGTGTGAAGACGCTGACTGTTACACCGTGATGGCGCTTTAAGTATCTTCCTCAAAATAGTTGGAAGCATCTCTCTAGACACTGTTTATTTGTAAGTAAGCACGAATGACGTACTTTTGTTTACGGTAACCGAAAATAAAAAATAAAAATAAAAAATATGCCCAAAACAACCTTAGCCATAATATTCTCATTGTATAACCTGTCCCTAAAAACATATTATTCCCAACCTATATTATTTTTTCAAGTTAAATAGATCTTGCAGTAGGTTATGTTGTGTGTACAATGTGAAGACACAACGTACAACAAAAAACACCTTTAACCAGGCAGAAAATAATGCTTCGATCGTCCCTGAATACGAAAAACGGGATCAGGGAAAAAATTACGGTACTTTATGCTTTTTCCCAGGTCTGTATATAAAGAACATGCTACTAATTATGGTATTTTGGCACTTGTGTATAAAGTTAAAATCATAAATAATACTCAACGTTAAACTAGTACACAATTAAAAACATTTTATTTAGGCCTATCTATGGTCTTCAAAAAGTTGACGATTCTACATGTTTCGACGTTAGACACCACAATACTTATATTCTAAGTGTGTCTAACACACCACAATACTCATCCTCTAAACGTGTCTAACACACCACAATACTCATCCCGTACACCTGTCTAACACAACACAATACTCATCCCGTACACGTGTCTAACACACCACAATACGTTGAATATTATTTATGATTTTAACATGATACTATCTTGAATGAGAGATGGTACAAGAATCGTGCAGTTGTTATATTTTTGTTGGGTATCTCTACGCTGAACCACAAACATGCTAGTATTCTAGCAGTATATATAAATGGTGATAAGCGACACATCTTTTTCAGTTTGTAATCGTCATCACTTCTAGCAGTATATATAAATGGTGATAAGCGACAAATCTTTTTCAGTTTGTAATCGTCAACACTTCTAGCAGTATATATAAATGGTGATAAGCGACATATCTTTTTCAGTTTGTAATCGTCAACACTTCTAGCAGTATATATAAATGGTGATAAGCGACATATCTTTTTCAGTTTGTAATCGTCATCACTTCTAGCAGTATATATAAATGGTGATAAGCGACATATCTTTTTCAGTTTGTAATCGTCAACACTTCTCGCAGTATATATAAATGGTGATAAGCGACAACATCTTTTTCAGTTTGTAATCGTCAACACTTCTAGCAGTATATATAAATGGTGATAAGCGACACATCTTTTTCAGTTTGTAATCGTCAACACTTCTAGCAGTATATATAAATGGTGATAAGCGACACATTTTTTTAAGTTTGTAATCGTCAACACAACAAGTTTCATCAGGACCACTCGTTAGAAAACATTCTCCTTATCATCCTACAATAATAAAGGATAATATTTCTAAATGTAAATATCAACCATTGAAAATTGTTCTGCTGGGAATATTAAGTATTTGAGGAAATAAAAACTAAAACTGGATGTTAACGACAAAAGTAAAATGTCGGAAAGGTTAAACATGGAACAACGAATTCAAACGTTACCAGACTTCCAATAGATAACTTTAACAAGTTTTTAACCTATTAACTCCCTGGTAAGAACAAAAGCCAACTGTTTCAACTGAAAAAAAAATTATCAAGTTGTGAATTATACTTGTTTGTTTGAAGTTAAGCACAAAGCTACACAATGGGCTATCTGTGCTCTGCCCACCACGGGTATCGAAATCCGGTTTCTAGCGTTGTATATCTGGGTGGCTGTGAATTATAGAAATATTGGTAACATATTTCATTTGAAGACATTTATAATGTTGGTTGTTTAAAAAACAACAACATAAAACAGAGGTTGTCTACAATATCTCTCGAAATAATTATTCTCAGAGTTAGGTAAACAGTCATTCAAGTACTTGAAATATATATTTCAGAACTGGATTTTTGACTGATTAGAAAAATATTTGATCGGTATTTTATTTCTTTACAAAATACATTAAATAATCAGACGAGTAATTTTTTTTTCAAATTTTCAACTAGATGATTAGAAATGGATAAAAAGATAACCAATTCCTAATATAGCCCATAATAATGTCTGTAACTTTTTAAGGAGGTGTTGCTCTTGGAGTTCTTTGTTTTGGAATCTTCCTGGGCACAAAGACTAGGATCTGCAAACAAGAAAAACAGCTAATTTTGGAACACTTCCAATTAGAAGACTTGTTCCTGTCACAACTGGCGTATTTGTAAGTGTATTGATGGGATACGATATACGGATTATGTAAGAGTATACGATTATTCAAAACGTATTGACCAACATTACATGATATGAGAATAATATAATATGAAAAAATGGCAATACTATTACATATGCATCCCAGTGGCTCAGTGATAAGGCTGAAGACTTATGATGTTAAAAATCATGTTACGATAACCGTGGTGGGCAGAACACAGATAGCCCATTATATAGTTTTTGTGTTTAACAACAACCAAACCAAACTATTACATATTTCAACAATAAAATTAGAAAAAAAAACAATATTTACACTCCAGATAATTAAAAGAGAACTTTTATTTTAACCAACGTTTCGCCTTTGCAACTTCTTCAAGGCTAGTAAAAAAACTGTTTTATGTACTAGCCTTGAAGAAGCCGTACGTTGGTTAAAATAAAAGCTCTCTTTTAATTATATGGAGTATATAATCAAAAGTTGTAAATCCCTCCAGTGTGCACTACAAATTTTGAAAGACAATAAAAATTATACATATTTTTTGATCCCTATGAACCTTATGAATATAGCTACAAATCCCAGGATGAATTGAGTACCAAAGTACAAGGGGACGTCAACCGAAACGTGTTTGTATCTCACGGATACAAAGATTCTGTGGGGCTTTACTGTCTCCTGGAGTTCACTGCTACTAAGAAGAACGAATTTCTAACAACTCTTCAGTCAATTGAACCAGGCATCTCTTATCGTAATCCTACCGTTGTTTTCATGATCGTTGAAGTCCTCCTTCTGGCGTTCAGGAAAAGCACACTCAAATGAAATTCGTACATCCAACTAGCAACATTTCAAACCACCCCCCGTCTTAAGGTTATGCTCCTAACGGTAGGTCCTTCAAAAATAAAAATACCGAAATGTTCGATGACATGCCTGATGATGACAAAACCTTATCGAAACGTTGTACATTTGCTGTTATGCTAAACTTGTATTAAAGTTTTTCTTCATTACCCATTCAAGCCGTCTCCAACCATTATTAATACTGAAATGTGTTTGGCAAGCTGAGACTGAAAAGATAAATTATAGTGTCGTACTTCCATTAATGTAATTGTAACGGAGACCAAATACAACAGTTATCGGTTGTAGTAAAACTCAAATATTTATCAAACGCATTGTTTGGTGTACGTTGAGCTTCAGTATTACAATACTCTATAGTTATGTCAATTTTCAGGCCTTTTCAGTTATTGTATTTTGGATTTGTAGGTAACTGATAATTTTTTTATATTGTTTTCTTTGTAAAGAAATTTAGTTTCGTCGTTATTGTTTAGTATATACAATAATTAATTATTGTAACACATAACCATTTTTTCTCTACTATATTACGATCATTGACTGGTACCTATAATAAACTACTAGCAGAGACACGCAAAACATTTCCGGCCAAATTAGTATCTTTATCGTGACAGTACTTCTTTAAATATAACATTTCTAGCACAATACAAACGAATTGGAAT
>NW_013665664.1:1004109-1014569 GCF_000517525.1 Limulus polyphemus | reverse complement strand
GCGTAACGGTCAAACATACGAACAAGCAGAATAATAGTATAGATAATAGCAATGCTGTCTTCAACTCGTTTTCTTACTGACTATAGACATACAGTAAAAACAAACTCTTCATCATGAAAAAGGTTAAGTTTCTAGGTCATTTTTGATAGACTAAATATCGTGGTTTAAGATTTTATTAAACAAAGAACTTCGGAAAGACTGCAGATTAAAAGTTATAGATTATTTTTTACTTTATCAGCTCTTTGAGGAAATGTTCCATTTCATAAAATTGCTTCTGTACCCAGAAAACTTCAATAAGTTGACATATTTCTTCCATACCTTACCGATATCTACCAGTTATAGTAAAGTATCAAACACATAAGTTTTATATTATTCATTCAACAATTGTTGTTGTTGTTTTTTTAGAATGTGAGCTAATGCACAATTTTGCAGTAGTAAACACTCTATTGTTTCTGGAGATGTATTTTATATAAGTTTTTATTTAATTTCGTTAAAATTACCTTCGTGAAATACTAACATAACTCGTTCACAACAGCTACAGTAGCACATATGTTGGATCACAAGAGAGAGAGAGTGCTCTTCTAATATTTCCTGCATTTGTAAAATTATAAAACAACATCAAACGAAATCAATTTAATATAGTAACACCATATGGATTTAGTATTGGGATCAAAAACGTTTATCGTGATTTCCTAATCATGACGACTCAAACATACATAAAAGGCAGAAAAAACAACAGATAGATAGCAGATGGTAAACTTTCAACACGTTAATACAGGTATGTATCATCCGTTTTAAGGATTTTTTATTAAACATTAATAATCATATTAAAGTTTTTTCAGGTAGGCTAATATGACAATGATTTCAGCTTTAGCGTCTTGTATACGTACGATAATAGCAAATGGCAGAAAGAAAATGAAATTGAAACTAACATGAATAAAATAGTACATAAGCAGGTATAGTCAGATAAAACATAAGCAACAGAAAGATAAATAAACTAAAAAGGAAGAAGCATGTAAAAAATAAACATAGATACTGAAATAAAATATATATATGAAAAGATGGAGCTAATACAGACAGAGGGACAAAAGGTAAAATTATATGGATAAACACACGTAAGTAACAGACAGACAAAATGCGGCCGACAAACAAAAACAATACGCACAGACAAAAAAGGAAACATAAACGAATGACAGACAAAACAATAGAGGTAGTAGCAATAACATTTCATCACATCAGTACAGATAATTAAAATATATCTTGTGTTTAAAGAATGCTACACTACACTATTACTTAGCATATGTAAACAAATGGCTCAATAGGTAAATGGTCAGTAAAAGATGTGTTGACTTACCTGTTTAATAGATATTGGTAAAAAACTCAGTATTTATTCATACGGATACATATGACACATTTCAACAAGGTGTATGTAACACATAATGACTGTGTTACAATGCGAGATGACCCTCTTTGTATTGATTTCAACAAGCATTTAACATGTTTTATTTTTCATAACTTTTAAAAAAATGTTTCATAAAAACGTATTAATATAACATATTTATATATATTCAGTAAACTTTATCTGCTTTTTTTTGTTAAATATTTATTTATCTTACATGATTTCTATCCCAATTCTGGAATTTAGTTTCAATAAATACTGAAATATAGTGAGAAAATAAAACAGACAGAACCAAAGATAACAAATGTATAAATACTTAAAAAAGTTTATTAAAATATTAACATATATATCAATATATTTAACTACTTGTATCAGCTTCTTCAACAGAGTATAACAGTATTTTAATGAAAATTTTTTAAAAGTTATCAAATCGTCCTAAAGATAAGGTGCCTTAAATGTTATTATGTCATAAAAAATCCGACAGTAAGTGCACATGTTATTATATCATAACATGTATATAGTAGGTGTGTTCTGAAAAAATTAACGAAGGGGGTATTAAGGTCAAAAGAAAAAGTAAAACGTTGAGAAAGACCATTTTTAATAATATTACCCAACGTTACGAATCTCAACGATTATTGATAAACTTTATTAAAACAAAATCTTCATTTGGTTTGTTGTTGTTGTATATAAGCACAAAACTACACAATGCTCTGTCTGTGCTGTGCTCACCACGAGTATCAAAATTCGGTTTTACAAGTCTTCAGTCTTACCGCTGAGCCACTGGGGAGTCCATTTGGTTTTAAAAAAAATAAATAATCGCACAACATCCAGCGATGTATCAGCTAGAATTAACGATATCATTATAGACGTTTTTGACAAGTAGAAATTTCTTGTTTTAAAGTGCTTGAAACTTAGAAAAATATCCCAAAAAATAACTGAAACAAGTGTGTATCTCAGATACTCTTCATTTAGTAATAGACAATAAACTAAAATAAATGTGTAAAGGCATTTTAAAATTCATCTGTTTTGCCTTATTAAGACATAAGTGAACTTGTAAAAATGTCTACGGACTTACAACACTAGAATCCGGGTTTCGATACCCGTGGTGGGAAGAATACAGATAGACCATTGTGTAGCTTTGTGCTTAATTACAACCAAACAAACAAACCTTTAATCTTATTACACCAAAGGCGCCACTCTGTTAAAGTCACACAAGTATGGCGATTATTATCCATACGTATTCCACGCATATTTCATTCCCGCGTATTTCACACCACAGTATGGATATTTGTATTAGTCGAAGTTACTGCGAGGCATTTCGAAATCACAAAGAAAGCGTACGAAAGACAAAAAGGCAAGACCAACTTACGTAATAATGACCTACGTTTACTTGCGACACTGCGATAATTGATGCATATTTCATGTGTATCATTCAGTTAATTATCAAGCATAGCCTCTTTTTATAGAAATTACTGTTATTGATAACGTGTGTTAGTTTGCATACTTATAAAGCAGTTAGGTTGCATACTTATTTAGCAATTAGTTCCGAGATTACTGAATAAACAATAAAAACTAAATGGATGAAGAAGTATAAGAAATAAAAAATGAATATGAAAGAATTTTTTCTTAATTACAAATAACTTTATTCAGTTAAAGCATCAGTCAGTTGTGGGGCAGAACGTTACCTGGTGGTTAGAATGGCGGGCTGTTTATCGCGGGCCCGGTGTTCGAATGTGATGTCGATAATTAACTTCAAATTTAGTGAACACTGACACTTATAAGTGTTAGTCAATCCCGTTATTTGGTTCAAAGTCCTTTTAGAGGTGGTTGGCTGCCTTTCGTCTGGTCAGAAGTCAAAATTAACGGTGTATATGTTTGCATTCTAGGGGTTTCTTTTCTTGGCACGTGAGCAAGAGGTGCCATTCATTTTGAAAATCCCAATTTACAATCGCTTGTATTGATACGAATTTGGTATTTTAAAGAACAAAGAGATCAGATCAGAAACCCAAGATTCAGATTTGCCCATCCTAATTTACAGCTGCGGACCTGAAGCACCTGAGGCTTACGTGTTTACTCTTAATCAATATAACGGATTGACTTTCACAGTTATAACGCCCTGTTATTGAAAGTACCATGTTCAGCAGAATGTCACAAATCAAAAACTGCATCTTCCAATCCCCAGCCCGGAAATAACGATTATCTCACATCTGGTCGATACTATGAATAAAATTTTCAAAATGATGTATGCTACGTTTAAATTAGAAGCTTGTTCGAGGAAATACAATGAACTAATTTATACATTGTGGATTGTAACTGCAAGTATGTAAAAAATTACATTGTATATATAGTTTTGAAAAAAAAAACGTATTTAGTATTGATAGTGCGCATTTTCTAGACTAAGCCTAAGAAAAGATCAAAAATGGTAAAACAATTTGTAGGAGTTGGCCAAAAGGGTGCCATGATGTAAAAATTATTTTTCACTTTGAAACCCTATCTTAATTCATGTTGTTTTTTGATAATTTGTTTCTCTGGAAACTCATCCTACAGTTTCGATGTTATAAGTACCGAATCTGATGGGTTGTTCTTGTCTGTATGTTGTATCCTTCTACGGAGGTTGTACTAAGAAGGACTAAACACCCCCAGAAAGTCGCCCACACATGATGAGGTCTAAAGTTTTCAGGGGCGCTGAACGCAAATCTCGCATAGCATTTAGTGATCCCGGTTTTTCTAGGAATCCAAGGTGTGCCGTGTTTAAAAATAGGTTAATACCCCCCTTTCCCCACTCACAAGCTAGCAGAACCAAACGTGATAAACGTGCTCTGGTTCAACGGGCAAATATTCTAACGGGTTTGTTTTAGGACACGGATCTCCTTTGAGCAGATATAGAAGTTTTTAGGGATAATGAAGGATGTTTATAGGTACATTGGGTTCTCTTTGAATAATGACAATGTTGTCTGAATAAGAAAAACTGATGAAAATCTAGACTTTCTATCTTAACACTGAGCAACGGTGTTATAAAGCTGAGGCAACTCACTAAATTATTTATGTAACACAAAACCGTTAACACTTTATACTATTTACTAAAGGTAAATGTGCTTGACTGTTTCGGAATAAATAAAAAATTAAAAATTTTCACTGGACTACTTGTTCAAATTTGGTATAAAAGTTTACATGTCTTGTTGTAGAGTATTTAAAGTGTTAGATAATAAAATTCTCGCACTGAACTCCCAAGTAGTTAAAGTGTCATATAATAAAATTTGCGCACTGAAACCCCAGGTAGTTAACGTGTTATATAATGAAATTCTCGCACTGAACTCCCAAGTAGTTAAAGTGTTATATAATAAAATTCTCGCACTGAAACTCCGAAAGAGAAGTACATATTCTTCAAACTCAGATTCGAATCCTGGATTTCAGCATCATAAGCCCATAGACTTACCGCTGTCCCACCGGAGTACACGATTGTGGAAGAAGGGTTAATGGATAGAAATGGGGTCCACAAAAAAGATCCCGATCTTGTTTTAAAGGCAATGTGTTTTATTATAGTAAAGAAATAGTCCATGTAAGCCATTATCTCTTGATATCTTCGCACATGAAATAGCAGGAAATTACTTACAGCCTGGACCTTTTCATTTCATATTTCTTTCTAAATATATTTACCCATATTGATCCTTCACTAAATGTTAAATCCATGAGTGTTAAGAACCCGTTGTATTGACAAAGAAAACATTAACTTCTTGGTGTCAATTAATATTGCACTAACACTTAGAGCTGTACTAGGACTGAAATAGGAGAATAATTATCATAGTAACCTAAGTGTACCATGACCAATGTACATATAATACTGGTGAGCAACCTGAAAATACCTCTGGAGACAAAACAAAGTATTGCATAATGTCGTGCATATCCAAAGGTGTAACTGGGGAAAATTATGAAATATTAATAATAAACAATTCACTTGTATAATTTAGCATGATTGACAAAATGTATCTTTAGTGATAAGTCGCATCATTAGTTTTCAATTACATTTTTGAGTTGGGGTAGGCATGGTGTTAATGGATTTCAAATGTAAAATGCAAAAAAACCTGAAAATTACAGATTTTGAACTATACTTTGCTAGCTGGTTTGTTTTGAATTTCGCTGAAAATTACTCAAGGGCTATCTGCGTTAGTCGTCCCTAATTTAGAAGTGATAGCAATGAGAAAAGGCATCTAGCTAGCACCACCCACCGCCAACTCTTGAGCCACTCTATTGTCAACGAACAGTGGGATTGATCGTCATATTATAACGCCCAAACGGATGAAAGTGCGAGTATATTCGGTGACAATCCCACCCTGCAATCCGCAGGTTGTGAGTTGAGCGCCCTATCCACCAGGGTATGTCAGGCCCTCTCTAGTTGGAAAATGTTATACAGCGCTTTTTAACACTCACCATTGTAATCGTCCTGGGTAGAAACTGGATATCACATTCTTAATTATATTATATACAACAAATATACTCGCTGCTAGCATTTATTAAAATATCTATGGAGCAAAAACTCAGTAACGTGACTAAATCACAAAAAAATAATATTTGATTTATGTATTGCTTACTTTCTGTCGAATTGTTGGAAATCACTTGACGTCCTTAATGGTTCTTGTTAAATTACAGTTTTTTCCTTGCTATTAACTTAAAGTTGATTGTATTCTCCAGAATGGTTAATCTAGTTGATTGTTTGATTGTTGAAGTTAAGCACAAAGCTACACAATGGGCTATCTGTGCTGTGTCCACCACGGGTATCGAAACCCAGTTTCTAGCGTTGTAAGTCCACAGACGTACCGCTGTGCCACTGGTGGTTAATCATTTAGTTGCTGATTACTTTAGTTTGTTTATTTGCTTGTTTTATTAGAGTAAACCACGTTGAGCTATCTACTGTGTCTACCGTGGGGATTCTATCCCTGGATTTTAACGTTGCAAGTCCCTAAACTTTCCGCTGTCTCGCCGGAGGACGATTGCTTTAGTACGAGTTTATTTGATGTACTTACGAAACAGATACGATCACGTTGAACTATTTCCAACAAGGCTTACTTTTCACATAACGTGATTTACTTGTCCTCTTGACTTGAAAGGTGTGGTCGGTCATCTCACATTCGCCTCAAGATAGAAAATGTTTCTCTTCATCCTCACGCAGTGATCTACTTAATTCTTAATGATTTTGAACTTTTTGTTGAATCGTAAGTGTCATATATTACAAACTTGGATGATTTAGTCAGCTAAGAAAACTAAAGGAGGCCAGGACGTTAGTATAGGTAATAGGATTCGGTTGTTTATGTTTTTATTTATGGAATTAGCTGAGGAAATCACGTTGGAATTTGACATCAAACAATGAGGGTCTAACTTTTATTGAAGTGATGTCTTCAGATAGGCGTCGGACAGATGGATATAAAAGGAGTTGCGAAAAACATAGACTTAGTTTAAAACAGAGTGTTCCAGTTAGTAAACGAACGTCTGATTACATTTATCTGTATTAAACCCCTTTCATAAAACCTTTAAGTACAGTTCAGTACGAATAATCTGCCCAAATGCTGTTGCAAGAGGTAAGTTTCATTTATAATTGGATTATATATCTCAACTTCAAGAAGAGCCTCTCGAAACCATTCATTTAGAACAATGATTCCTCGGACTCTGTCTTAATTTTTGCATTTAAACCATTTCACTTTAGTGCTATACCTTTAAACATAAAACATGTAGCTAAAGACTTGCTTCATTAGTCCAAAAATTAATGTTAAAGAAGTTATTTTCTCGTTCAATGAAAATTGTTTACCTAGCATACAGGTTTTGTTTTAGTTTTCTGATGGCAATGTTTTAAAGTTACAAGAAATAAACATCAACATACTGAACTGATTTTATCTATTCCAATAAATGTACAAAAAAAAAGAAATAACTCAATGATCTTCCATAAGATGTGGTGAGAATAGTATGTTAGCAAAGTTTATTTTTAGCATAATCGGTTTCGGGATGCTTACGTTTGTATTCAATGGCATGTCAATATACAGAAGTGTCTTTAGGTTCGCATTTGTTCTTTAAAGCAATTAAGGCATATGTAAACACTATGTTCGATACGTGTTTTTCTAGTCACAGTTCCAGCTTAAAATAACTCTTTACAAATAAAGTAACAAATAACCTTTGAGTCGTAAGTTCTGAGAAAAAAGATTATATTGATTTAAAATAAGTTTAGAATATCTTGTCCGCATTTAAAATAATTAAGCTTACTGTTCAGTTCTTCACTGAATAGGTTTCTTCATTCGATGAAGAATTGATCAAATTTATAACTCTTCTTGAAAGGTTAAAGGACTGCATCCACCTGTTTTCAACATGCGATATCATCTTCAAACAAGAAACAATTCTGAGACGGTTCATTTTCTCACTTTCGCATACAATCCTTAATGCGTCTGAAGTAATCCAAACGTTGTCTGGAAGACGTCATGCAATTTTTAAAGTTGAAAGGGGTCAAAACGTTGTCTGGAAGACACCATACGATCTTTAAAGCTAAACGTTTTCAAAACGTTGTCTAGAAGATATCATACAATCTTTAAAGCTGGAATTGGTCCGAAGGTTGTCTGACACGTCATTAATTTTTGAATATTTTTGAGAATAGTTTTATTTTAACGTCAAGTATTTTTAGCTATATTGATAACAAACTCTTTAGTCTACGAGATTTTCACACTAGTAAGTATGAGGTTGAAAACCTGGGCTATTTAATGGATTGTGATTGTATTGTGTCTGCTAACGTTTAATTGAGAATTATGTGGAATAGAAATATAATTATAATAATGATATTCATTTCATATTATTTCAGGTGTTTGTACTTTCCTTTACCGTTGGATATTGCCTCGCTTTCATTAGTGATTATCAAAGCCAAGCGATTTACGACGTAAGTAACTTGTTATTATCCAGAAAAAGTTAAACTTACTTATAGTTGTGAAAAAATATATATATTATTGAAATTCCTCGTGTCATCTTTCCCTTTACTTAAATATGTACAGTAAAGCACATAAAATTAAGATAATCATTCTTTATTTATTTTGTGGTTTATTTAATTTTGTGCAAAGCTATTCAAGTGCGATCTGTGCTACATGTCCCTAATTTACAAGTGATAAACAAGAGAAAATAAGTCTCCTCAACACCACCAATTTTTGAGTTACTCTGATATAATTATAACGCCTCTCGGTTACAAGAAGAACCCATGACATTCCTATTATCGAATCGTGTAGTTTCTTTTCTTTATATATTTAAGTCGAACAAAGTTTTTTTCCCTTCAGATTTACTATTTTCTACATAATCTGAATGAGATATTTGAACCGTGTGTTTATTCATCTATTCAGGAATCTCCCAAACCCTATGATTTTGGATATGATGTTCAAGACGAGTTAGGAACAACCCTAAGCCGGTGGGAAAAGGGTGATGGCAGCGGAACTGTAGTTGGAACTTATGGTTACACTGACCCTTATGGAGTTTATCGATGGGTGCAATACCAAGCTGACGGAAATGGTTTTACCGCTAACGTCAAGACTAACGAACCTGGTACAGCTAACCAGAATCCGGCAGATGTTATTATTACCGCTGAAGAGCCGCCGGCTGCTGTTGTGCAGAATACTTTAGCTCAAGTTCGGGCTCCTACATCTAATCTTGTACATTCTGTTCCAAGTTACACTAGTCACCCCGGTAGTCGTCTGGGTGGCGGTCGTTCAGTTACTGCTTTTGGCGGTGGTTTTTCAGGTGCTGGTTTCGGTGGTCGTCGTCATGCTGTGGGTTTTGGTGGTCGTCGTTCTGCTGTAGGTATTGGTGGTGGTCGTTCTGTTGTAGGCTTTGGTGGTGGTCGTTCTACTGTAGGTGTTGGGGGAGGCGGTTCTGCTGTTAACTTTGTTGGTGGTCACCCGGGTGCGGGTTCTAGTGGCGGCCGCCCAGCTGCTGGTGTTGTTAGTCTTGGTTATAGTGGTGCTGGTCTTGGTGGAGGTTATTCTTCTGGTAAATTTGGTGGCGCTTATTCTTCTGGTACTTTCGGCGGCGGTTCTACGCTAGCATTTGCATCTCCTGGTGTAGCAAAGGTTGTCACTTCTGGTCAAGGACATGGAGGAGGTCATCACTATTAAACAACGCATTTCGCTTCCTAGTGCACAACTCAGGGTTTCAGTTACAAGAAACGTCTTTTTTTTTGCTGACTATCTCTCATCAATCCGTCCTTTAAGCTGGTATTTGCACTTCTGATAAATATATAATTCAAAGGTAGCACGTATTTAGTAAGCATTTTATAGTGATAGCAAATATTGTATCTTTTATTACATGAATTAAACTGTATTGCTTTTAAACGCAATTTATAAATATATTCTTTTTTATACTTACTTTCAGTCTCTTTATATGTTTTGAAAAACACAAGCCACTGAAACCTAATACATGAAACATTTTAACCAAGAAATCATACGGCCGATACATCACAAGTAACAGTCTCGTTCAGGCTTGTACGTTCGCCTTAATGAATTACATTTTTGAATATAATCATTGTATGTACACTGAGTTGTCACAAGTAAATAGACACCTAATTTTTCGTCATTTAACTGATTTATGCTAACTAATTTGTGTTCACGAGCACTATATAAATGAAAATGGTCCGCACACTAATTATCTTGTGCTACAACATGCATAGAACTCAAGGTTCTCTCGAATTGTCAGATTTTGTTAGAAGAAGGATAGTTGGTCAAGCAGATAGTGGAATAAGTCAGCGACAAATTTCGCAGAATTTGGGAATCCGCTTTCAACATTCAACAGAATCATCGTGCAGTTCAGGAAACACGACAAGGAAACAACTGAGCAGCGTCCGGGTCGTCCTGGTCCATCGGAGAGACCAAAAAGGGCTGTCAAGAGAAGCATCGAAATGGATCCCAGATTAATGACTGCAGAAGTGGCCAAAGTTGGTGGGATGAGCCCAAAATCTGTTCAACGGATTCTCCACAGATTGGGTTATCGTCGCAGAGCAGCTAAACGGAAGCCCTTTTTAAGACCTGCCAACATAGTCAGGCGAAAGAAG
>NW_013665664.1:996977-1003252 GCF_000517525.1 Limulus polyphemus | reverse complement strand
TGATTCTCACGATGTCCCAAAAGATCAACGAACTCCATGAAGCGAAACGAAGATCTACAAGATATTAATTAAATTATAAATATATCAATTAATGTGAATATGACTGAAAATTTTCATTTTTTCTGAAAAGGTGGTGTCTATTTACTTGTGACCACACTGTGTATTTATCGAGTCCCGAATAATTAGTGTATAGATATATAAATGCTTTCGCTTGTAAATAACAATGTTCTCCCCCCCCACACACATATATACACAAAACATAGCAAAAGATTCTTGTACGATTAACTATAAAATATTTCTACTTTACTTTAAGAAAATACTATTATGATTATTCCAAAATCATATTTTGTTTTCTTAATTAGCTTATTCGTCATAAGAGCTCATTAGATGGATTATATCTGAGTCATTATTTCCTGTGGTTAATTCTTCAATAATGTTAAGTGTTTTAAATTGCTAGACTAATTAATGTTGTTAATGTAGGGGGGGGGGGAACATCTGTGTATGGTCTCTACATCACACAACTTTTGTTTAATGACCGTCGTATAACAATCAACAAAAAACAACGGAGTCACAAGTAACGTTTTTTCTTTTAATGTAGCGTTGTTACAAAAGATTGATAATATAATTACTCATTTTATTAGTATTATTTTTAGTTTTGTTGGATACGTTTTGAGATAAACACTCATCACAGTAAGATAATTTAATCAAAAAGCTTGAATAACTTTGAATCTATATATATATACGTCAATATGTGCGTGTGTATCTGTTCCTTATACCTTTCCACATTTCTTGAGCAATCAGCACCTGACTTGACACAGTGATACAGGATGACATGAAAAAGGTCATGAGTGGGGAGGGAGTTGGAACACTCATTTTGGAGAAAACTACAAATGTTGTATATCCCTCAGCATTAGATTGAACTACGTAACCACTATTGCTAGATTTCTTGGAAATAGTATGTCTTTCTTTTCAGTATTGGTACCTTTGTGTATTTTTATTGCACGTCTAAAAAAAAAATAGATGCACAATTTCATATCCTCTGTTACAAACATGTTTATATTTCACCCGTCCTTTGAACGGGTACTCCAACTAGTATAAAATATAACATTTAAAAACACAGTCTTTTGAATTTTAATTAAATAAAAATTAATTAAAAACCAAAAATATAGAAACAAAAATGTAACTTAGCGGGTATATGAATTATTTCTTTCTTTTCATGATGTTTATTGGACCTTCTACTTACAAATATTGAAGTTTTTCAACGCATTCTGTTTGGTTATCGATAAGCGAAAAGCTGCACAATAAGCTATCTATGCTCTGCCAATCACGTGTATGAAAATCCGATTTGTAGTGTCGTAAGCAAATAGGCTTTCTGCTGGGCCACTGGAGTTATGGGGGGGGGGGAGAAATTCAACGCATTCAAAAAACCCAGCATCACGAAACAAACTTGATGAACTTTTATGACTCGTATATGAAACCTGTCTGTTATGTATCACTTAGAATATGGTTTTCCATAGTTTGATGGTTGGGGCGATCGACTCGCAATCTGAGGGTCGTTGGTTCGAATCTTCGTCATCGAACATGCTCGTCCTTTCAGCCGTGGGGGCGTTATAATGTGACGGTCAATCCCATTATTCTTTGATAAAAGAGTAGCCCAAGAGCTAGCGGTGGGCAGAGTTGACTAGCTGCCTTCCCTCTAGTCTATCACTGCTAAATTAAGGACGAATGGCGCATATAGTTCATGTAGCTTTGCGCGAAATTCATAACAAATCGGACTATCTAGAATATACCTTGGATCAAGGTGTGATTGTGGTCATTTCTAAATAACACATCTCTGTGAGAAGAAAATTCACTAAGAAATGTATCATGTAAAATGTAAATTACCTGAGAAAGGTGTCTGCCACATAAACCTTATAGATACGTAATGTAAAAGTAAGTAACATAAACACGCAACAATTGGAGAATACTAGGCCCCTTTTTAATTGCAACTGGAACAAGTAGCAACATGCATGCACAGTTAAATACAATAACATAATACACAATTTTGTAAATACTCTATAAAAAAAGCTTAACCCACAGCACCTAAAAGGTAAATACGGTAATATAATGCAGAACACTATGAATTACGTTTTACAACAAAAATTACAAAAAAACAAACACAATACCCAATAGCAAAAATTAAATACAGTGGCAAGTAAATAAATTTATATCATATAGATCCATTTCACATTGAAAACCACGTGAAACACGATATAAGATGATATCATACCTAGAACTAAACACCCAGCTAAGCACGTGAATATGAACCAGGAAAGGAATAAAAATCATATTATTTTAATGAAAAGAAAAGTTAGCCAGCCATTCTAAAGATTATGAGTAAAGAATGAAAAACTAACTCTTTAACGTGGTTTTATTGGCTGACTCATCCATAATGAACCAAACAATGACCTAAAAGAAAAATGATCTTTCGAAACACAAACACAAACTCTCTAAAAGTGTTCGAATGCATTGTATATTCCAAGCACGTTCCTGTTCGTTGCTCAGCTTTAAGTTTAATTGAATATTATAACGCTCACCTGAATTTTGGTTTTAGTTTGCAGGTTTAAGTGAAATCGTAAACTTTATTAATTAAGGCGATAAAACATAATAACATATGCGTTTTATCTGGTAAATTATTTCGTGGTATCAAAGGCCTAGAAATCGTAATAACATGCAATTGTTGATTCGACAGATACTAAAGTGCTACAAATAAGGTTCTTACTTCATAGAGCAATAACATAATTCCTGTCCTGTTCCGTTTTAACCTAGTTTCGTTCTACATCAATGCACACGTTTTACTATTCATTGCCTCTACAAATTGGCTTCGACTAACAAACTCAAACTGAAATTTCAAATGTTCTCAGTAGCATATTTGTATACAGTTTCCAAACAATAGCTCACCAAATACCTTGTACTTCGTTTAGAGATAAGATATACGTCATTACAGTGACGTGCACGGGGGGAGGGGGGGGGGTCTGTGGGACTCAATCTCCTACCTTCCTAAAACTCTTATGCCCCAAAAGTGCCCTTTTCTTAGCCATTAAACATTTTACACAACTTCTAAAAGATACACATGATTCTACAGCAAAATATTAATAATAATTGTGATGTTATTAAGTTTTATTAGGGAATAATTCACTGGTTAGTTTTAGGTTTGAAATTGTTAATAAGCCCAACTAAATATCAATAAAAGAGGATCTCTTTGATTCTTATATTTTTTATTCTATGAGCAACCCATAGTTCCCCTCACCTCCCCAAGACAAAAGTCTTATCTTGCGATGCTTGAAAAGTGCCCCTTTTTGTCAATGAATCCCTGCCCTTTTAATGTCCTCTACACGTACTTGCGCCAATATAAAAAGGTATGCAATTGAATATTAATTATTATTGATTTCTTTGTTATAAGGCCCATGAATCCCAGTTCCTCTCTATGTTCTAAACATAAAATCCTAACTGCGTATAAGAGGATAGAAAAAGAGATCACCGAAACTGTATATGTGTAACATTGTTAAACGTTTCATTTATCATTGTTCACCGCTTCATTGCTTCCATTGCTCATCCATAAAAAATCCAATTAGCTGTGAAAGATGCGCTAAATAAGAATAAAAGTTCTGTAGAAACACGTTAAAGTGCAGGTGTAACTACGGAACGCTATTTGGGGCCATAATAATTGATTATATACAATTAAGTCAGAAAAGGACGTCAAGAAAATCTTTAATTATTACAACAGATATATCTTTCAATTCAATTTATAAACTCAAATAAGCATTATATTTGCGAATTTCTTCTACTATCAACACAGAAACAGTCTTTTTGGGGAATTTCCTGAAGAAAGCAACAGCCTAGCATGTAGAATTATAAACGGACTTTTCTCTGCGTTAAAATACTTTTATTGCGAGCTTTTGGCTTTCTTACCGGATCCTTCAACGGGCAACAATGCAGTCATTGTTGCCCGATGAAGTCCGTTTATAATTATACATATTAAGTTACCTACGTTATGAGTCTTAAACGAAATGCAGGAAACATAGTATCTATATCGTAATAAACAAGTAAATTAGTTAGTAATTACCAATGAGACTAAGATGTGTTGGCCATGACAACGATTGATAACTAATCACCACCACCTTGCAATAAGTTATTTTTGTTTAGTCACATTTTCGTTAATTTTACATAATTTAAGAATTCTTGATTTATGAAGTACGATGTTTTTAGCAACTATCTTTATTGTACACAAAGTGGTTCATAAACAACTGTCCGGAAAATTGAATGTTATGTATTAAATCCAAGTATTTGGTTGACTGATAGAAAAGGCTTTATGCGAAAAGTCTATTTTGCCCAATATGATCAAATTAAACGAATAGAAAGGAAAAAAGATCTGATCTTCTTTGTTTCTATTAATAACCTCATAAGCCTTATATTTGTGAAATTGCAATAATTTGATTACTAAAACTTAAAACTCTAACATTACAAATAAGTTTATCATGGAATTTTCGACCGGAACGGCGCTTGGTGAGATGGCAAGGTCAACGAATCCTGGAATTCAGGTATAGCTTTATCTAATTTTGAACTAGTGACCAGAAGAAAAACAGCCAGTCCCCACCTCTGCCACAAGATCTTTGTCTGATTCTTTGAAACGGATAGCGGCATTGACTGTCACTTTTATAATGCTCTAACAGGTGAAAGTACAGAGTATGTTCTGTAGCACCACGGCTGGAACCTTGGACCTTCATGGTGGAAAACCGCCACGCTATTCACTTGGTCGGGCTTGGCCAATCCATGTTAGAAGTTATCACTGTCAAAACCTCTTTTAGGATTGTTTGTTTGTTTTGAATTTCGCGCAAAACTACACGAGGGCTATCTGCGCTAGCCGTCCCTAATTTAGCAGTGTAAGACTAGAGGGAAGGCAGCTAGTCATCACCACCCACCGCCAACTCTTGGGCTACTTTTTTACCAACGGGATTGACCGTCACATTATAACACCCCCATGGTAAAAGGGCGAGCATGTTTGGTAGGACGGGGATTCGAACCCGCGACCCTCAGATTACGCTCATTCGTCTATATGTATTAATTCAGTTCGTTCACACTACGACACAAATAATAATCTGCTGCAGCACCTTCCCAACATTTATTTTAAATATATCTGTAGTAGAAATAAGAACTTTGTAACATCGATATCAATCTGTGAGTGTTAGGTTAAGTTACAATTGGCCAATATTTCACCCCCTCAGTCAGATATGCAGCAACTAACCAGTAGTTGTATAAAGAAAACAAGATATAATTTTAAACAAATAATGCAAAAGTAGCTGATACGCAAATATTTCCGTTATATTCAGCTTTAACAGAACGTGTTAGGCTAGCAGCCAGGACGAATAAAATTGAGCCGGAGTGGAAAGTACCGGGATCCAACATTGAACAAGGAAATCCTGATTACATTTAATTTTTTCTTTGTCTGAGTAAATCCTTTTTTTGGTTCAAACCTGTTTTAAGATATGATATACATTTAACAACTTCATGGGTTTAGTCAAAGCTTACGAGAAAAACGCCATAACGAGGCTGCTAAGCAAATCAGATTTCAACTGACTTATCGAACGAGAGGTGTAATTTCCTGGTTTTCTAACGGCAGAATTTTATCTCTTGTTTTATTGGACTGTACTCTACCAAACGTTTTGCTGTCACTTTAGACGAGCAGTCAAATATGAAAAAAAATAAAAGCTTTTCAGTTTGGTTTGTTATGAATTTCGCGCAAAGCTACACGAGGGTTATCTGCGCTAGCTGTCCCTAATTTAGCAGCGTCAGACTAGAGGGGAGACTGCTAGTCATCATCACCCACCGCCAACTCTTGGGCTACTCTTTTACCAACGGGATTGACCATCACATTATAAAAAGGCTAAAAGGGCGAGCATGTTTGGTGGGACGGGTATTCGAACCCGCGATCCACAGATTGCGAGTCGAGCTCCCTAACTACCTGGTCCGGGACTTTCAGTAATAAAATGCCTTTCCACAGTTTAGAGCAAAACACCAGCTATATAATTTTGAAGGTAATTCTTTTAGTAAAAAAGTAATTATGGTTGTGAAGATTTATTCATATTCTATGCGGTCAAAATGCTTACATATTGAACTATAAAAAATAATAGCAACAATAATATTTCAATGAACATATTAAGAAATATATATGTGATAGTGTTAACTCAGGGGCCTGAAACCTGAATAAGACTACACTGAATGGTCACAAGTAAATA
>NW_013665664.1:988443-995977 GCF_000517525.1 Limulus polyphemus | reverse complement strand
GCTGTGTATATGGAAAACATCTGTGACTTTTATATGGGGTAAAATGGTGAAATAAGCCAAAAATTGTGCATTTTTAGACATTATTAACTACACGTTTTGCAATACTGTATAAATAAAATCAATATATTCACTTAAATTCATATTAACATATTAATCATACACTATAACATATAAATCATCAGTTACATCAGTACATTTTGGTGTTGTTTTCTCGTCGCTTCCATGTAAACCAATTAACATAAATACTGTGATTAGTAAGATGACAGGAAAAGCAAGGATGGATCTCAGAAACGAGCAAGTAATATATGCAATACTACTAACTGGGGTGTCAGAAATCTTAATACCACCATATCACATCCTTTGTCGCCCTCATTAAGGTATAAATGGTACAAAATCTACAAAAAAAGAAGACATTCTATAAATTTTCAACGCAATTCCTGTAAGAATGTATACCTAAAATTATTGGATTTGTTTAAATCCTTCTAATAATAATTTTATTTCTTTGCAGTTTGCAAATATTTAATGAACATGAATTTGAGTAAACCACTATAGAAGCAAAGCCGATAGTTAGATGGCTGTGTGATCTACAATTAATCTTTTGGGGAGAACACTCATGTCATTCTTCAAAAGCCTACAAAAAATGGATTTTGATATATCATTAATATTACATTATAGTGGCTTCTCAAAGATCAAACACATTCGTTTCCACAAGATATGACGAGCGTCGTTTAGAAGCATATTGAATGTTTGTGAATGACCCTTTGTTGCGTCCAAAGAGATTTCAGACATGAAGAATTAAAAGAGAAGAAGCATCAGGATTCAATATTCGAATAGATTGTTTATGTACGCCATTAAGAATAAACGGATTGAATCTCTGAAAAGCATTCATACTGTAACTGGTTAAAGAACACGGACCAAAAAGTTGTCAGCTGAACATGAATATATGATGTGATTTTTTAATTGTTTGTTTTAAAGCACAAAGCCACATAATGTGGTATCTGTGCTATAGCCACTATGAGTCTTTGAATTTCTTTACAAAGCAATGTTCAAACCTTAGTCTTTGAGTAATTTTATTAAGCACAAAAAAAGATATCAATGAATATATATTTCATGTAAATGATCATGTAGTTCCATAATATCGTCATAGAGCTGATTTGAGATAAAAATGGATATTGTTTGGATTTGTTATGTGATATTTTATTGCGACTCTATTTTCACTGGATTCTCACTCAGCAAAGATGATGGATGATTTACTGAAATATTTTTACTGCAGATACTTTCTTCTCAGAAGGTTCCTGGTCTTTTGAAGTATTTTTTGGTAAAACAAAGTTGCGCTTCATTCTTTCCCAGCTTCTCTTTCGTCTCTACCAAGCTGTTAATTCTTGAAGTTCTCTTTGGTCCTCTGCAAAAAGCAACAGTTGCGTTCCATCGTAGTTTCAAACCCGTAAATTGCTTGCCAGTGTTTTTTTTATATTGGATAGTAGCGAGTCTGGTGGAATCACTTTCAATTGGAAATGTGTTGCATTTGATATTCTGGTTGTTAAACTCCAAAATTTTGAATGAAGTCAATTTTTAACTTTTCTGGTTAAGATGGTGAACCATTGAGTGTAAAATATGATAAAAGTCTTAGATTGCCGCTTCTTTTCTCTTGTGTCTATAACTGTTATTTAGAGCTTGACTTGTTTCACTAGTTGTTGTGAGTTATCTTTAAGCGTTTTCTTCCATTCTTTCATTTGAGAGACTGGAGAAAAAAATCTTCTTCGAATGCTTGTGTCAGCAGTCAACCTTAAGATGTATTGGTGGATCATACAATCATTAGCTGGATGTGAGTTTTGGAACCATAACACCATAAACATATTACTAAAGGTAGTCTTCAAAAGTTTATCTTACCACCAGAGGTACTGTTCGTAATAATGAAGACGCTCTTTCCATATGAAATAGGCCCGGCATGGCCAGGTGGTTAGGGTGCTTAACTCGCAATCTGAGGGTTACGGTTTCGAATCCCCGTCCCACCAAAGATGCTCGCCCTTTCAACCGTGGGGGCGTTATAATCCCAATATTCGTTGCTAAAAGATTAGTTCAAGAGTTGGCGGTAGGTGGTGACGACTAGCTACCTTCCCTCTAGTCAACCGCTCTGAAAGTAGGCCTGGACTAACGTGGTTGTTATCATGCCGGATTGTAAATTCTCAGGATCTATTATTCGTGTCCCTCTGCCACGAAATAGCGTTCTGCAAGTTGGGTTTGTGCACGAGTAACAAGATTGACAGTTATTTCTCAAGATTTGACTAAAGCATCCTAATGGTTGGTGATGGGCACTGTTAAATAGCTGTCTTCTCTATATTCATAATTATGGACGGCTAGTACCCCTATGCAGCAAACAAAAAACTCTGAATGTAAAGGTCATAACTCGTTTTTTGGTCTTAAAAGTATCGTAGACGTTGAAATCCAATGACTCATTGGTGATATAACCACTGAAATCCCAAATAATTTCAGTATTGAGCCCGGAATATAGAGATCATCAAGTCCTCTCAAACATTGCCTGGACTGTGTTAACATTTGGTGTAGGTCACTTATTCCCAGACACAATATGCTGGAGGTTAGTGAGATTGTTATGGCAATTCTTCTACCCATTTTAGCTGTTGGTTATTTTTCCTCTGACTTTATATCGGAGTATTGGCTGGGTGAAGATTTACTGTAAAGTTAACTCACATCGTTATCCAATTAATCACATGTTTGTCACTACCCGAGTTTGTGAGTCGGGTGGAAATTTCGTATCTAAAATGAAATATCTTAATAAATGATGTAATGTTAATAACTGATATTGCGTTTTGTCCGATACTTTGATTGAGAAAAACAAGCATTACGTTCGTTTCTACAAAACGGACAGACAAACCAAAATTCTACTTCCGTATTTTTCAAGCTTCTTAAGATAAAAGACAAGAATATATATATATATCCCATTTATTTCCAATTTTATAAATCCATCATGTTTATAATCCAAATAAGCTGTTCAGTTAGCGTACAATTATTGCATACTGTGCATGACATACAGCAAATGGTCAGAAGTTCAGACTGTGTCAGTCAGCTTGGAATAATTATCAAAATGAAAGGTCGATTCATTTCTAATTTATGACATTTACTTAGATTACATAAACATGTAAAATGCATGAGATTTAATAATACATTATGTACTTGTGTAGTAACAGAGTTAGTTGTTTCCAGGTAGTGTTGATAAACTCGTTCACGAGTCAAAGTTGACAATCATAATCGTAAAAAGAACCTTTAGTTATAAATCGAGTAATTATCCTTCGACTATTTTAAAACAGTATGCAAAATCACATATTTAACAAGCATACCGAAACATTTGGGAACAAAACTTCAAGATATACTAATATGCTATTTACGAAAACATCTTAGTTTATAAAATACTCACATACACCTCAATGTAATAATACCTGCAGTATATACTTGTTCTAGCAGGTTAATAGCCACCATAAATGTCTTTATTTTAGAAACTATACAAAACACATCATGCACATGAAAACTAAATTGTGTCCCCTATCGTGCTGACCTTCACATGCCACACCCCTACAACTTAAAACTCAAGTGTTACCTTCAATATATGTAAGTAAAGACTTGTAAAGTATCACACATACTCAAACATTGGGTTTACTGTCTATCATTACAGGTTAAACTTTGTAACCAAAACAAACTATATGTCCACAACCCATTAACTCTGACAATGAAGGACGGATTTTTCATTTCACTGAACTTAACAGTCAGCAAAACAAACTTATATATTCTTATACTTTACATAACAATACAGAAAACTAAATGTACATTCACGAAGTTCTCAATATTTGATGGTTCAATAGGAAATTATTTTCTACTTCTAAGTTATCACTTTCTGTTTTTGATGTAGAACTCACATATTTGTCATTTAAATAAAATTTTACAAATCTAACACACAAAGATATGTACATAGTCTAACTTCTTGAAGGTGTAATAGTTTAGACACGTAAATATATATCAGTATTGTCCATCTTACAATTCCTCTGACAGTATAATAACCTTTGATATTTACAAATAACACAAACTGAAATATGTATGGATTATCAAGATTAAATTAACTTTCATACAAGTTAGTTTATAATCATTGTTATACTTCTGTTGTTATAAGATTTATAAAAAAAATTAGTAAAGTTCACTATAGTAACAGGAATAAGTTAAAATCATAACACATTCTCACATTGTTCTCCTTAAGTTACAGTTACATAAATTTTTATATTAAAGACTATAAAGATGACTAGCAGAGAAGGGAGACACTTTTACAATAGTTTTGTGATCATCATTAAAAATCAATCGTTTGATGGTAAATAAATGTACAACGCTGAACGTATTGTCACTACAGCATTATTTCTGATGGTGTAAAGAAAAAAGTTAGGGACTGAGTGTTTGACGACATCTTCGAGATATCCATACAGATGTCAGTTTGTGTTATTTGTAAATATCAAAGGTTATCATACCGTCAGCTTGTCAGAGGAAATTGTCCCTCAGATAAAAACTGAAGAAGTTAGTCCAAACCATAAGTTTGTTTGTAATTAAGCACAAAGCTACACAATGGGCTATCTGTGCTCTGCCCGCCACGGGTATCGAAACCAGGTTTCTGGCGGTATAGGGGCAATTATAAGATGGACGATACTGTTATTTCTTTACGTGCTTATATAATTACACATTCAAGAAGTTAGACTATGTATAGACCATTGTGAGATATAGTTGTAAAGATATATTTAAACGACAAATATGTGAGTTCTAGATCAAAACAAGAAACTAATAGTTTAGAAGTAGAAAATAATTTATTAATGTAGACATAATGTATTTCAAATGAGGATTCGGACAGAAGATGAAGGCTATTTTTCTTCTGAAGAAAATTATTTTGTTTAAACGTATGAAATTCCCTCAATTTTATCAACAGCGACAAATTTAACTTCTCATCAAAGAAGTATGTGATAACAAATATATTCATTCATTTTCAGCCTCCTATGATCGTGACTAATCACAAGAAGATTTGTAGAAATTTAAAGACTCAGACCACAAGTACCTCAGTACAACAAGGAAGAAAAGAATAATTATCGTCCAGTTTACACCAAACGATACATACTTCCAGACTTTAACACTCACTCTTCCGTATGGACACTGATTTTTTCCATGGTCTATGGAATGGAAAGAGAGCATGTGCAGGGCCTTGGGGTTTAATCCCAATTGTACTCAAACAGGATCTATATAAGGTGAGTTTCTTTCATTTATTTCTAATGTTACAAAAAATGATGACTTTGACTAGGATCGTTGATTTCATACTGTTCTTTTTGAGTACTTATAAGATAAAGTACATTTTTTCAGAGTATAAGAATCGATTTAAGCTGATTATTCAGTTTATTTTCATTATGTACTATAGTGTTTAAGTAAGTATCAAAATGAGAAATATGTACAAAGAAATGCCCATTCCCAGTTTGCCCCTGAAGAAGAAGAAAGGTCCGCCTCTCGAAAGCACTCGGGTTATAGGGTTTTTATTCATTTCTATACATAAATGCCAACATCCTGATTTTGATAAAATAAAGAGGTAATATTATATACTTCTTATTGATCTGAAGAAAACGAGTTAATAACAACAGAGACCTCTACGATCAAATGACAACCAGTACAGTAACAATACAAAGAATAAAGGACCATCTTGAAAGAAAAAGTAACCAAAACCTACCTGGATATGTGACACGTGTATTTTTAGTGTTAACAAAGACTATTGTGTTTTTTGAACAGGGGGATGCCATCATGGTGATTGGTGTTCGCCCAAAATATTTTAGACAATTAGTATGTTCTGTGTCTAATTGTTATAATATTGATTGTCATTGTAATAAATCCTAATGGGAATATTTACACAACCAAAACCTTTATCCTGTCTTTGATTTAAAAAGTGTCGTAAAATAAATCTATCGTTAATGCTAGATAATAAAAAGTGACCATTGTCATGCGGTTGTCAATGGCCTCAACATACAGTATTTGAAATATTCGTCTTATATACAGCAACAATGCTTCAAAACATTTTCGAAACATTATAACATGATATATTTAAAATAATAATTATACATTAGTGTATAATGAAATATATTTCACATATTTATGTAAATATCATAGATTATAACTCAATAGATCTTTCATTTTGAAACATTATTCTAAACACGTTTACCGATTTGCAGATTTCAGTGACATACAAAATCTCTAGTTAAAGTATGGTGACCATTAAATTTATGTAGAAAATATATGATTACGAAGAGTTTGAACAATTTCTTTTCAATATTGAGTATAATGCAAAACATAAACACAATATATTATAATTGACTCTTATTTTAATAAAAGTTTCCCACCTCTTCTTTCTAGTCATTGAAGACGTGTTGACACAATGAGGTCATCATCCTTTGTTTATAGAAACACTGTCTGTATGGGTGTGACCACGTGAGGATATTTGTATTTCACATTTCACACATTTAAGTAGATGTTACAAGTATTAGGTCGTCAAGAAATTAATGTCGCGTTTTCGAACACTTTCATTAACCACACCCCCCCAAAAAAAAAAACGTACATCACATTTAATAGTTAAACGCATAACCTAAACGTCACGTTAGTGTAGCCTATATAACGTGTAAAGTTTAGTGTACTCTAATCCCTTATAGTGACGGCACACGACGAGACACACATTCGGCATGTAATGCTGTTTGAATACAAGAAGGGAAATAACGCCTCTCTCTGTAGCTACAAAGAATATCAAATAAGTTCTAGGAAATGTTTGAACGTTCGTAAGTGTCAACGATGGTTCAACAAATTTCGTTCAGGTGACTTTAGCCTTAAAACTGTCATGGCAGGGTCGACATGTTGGAATTGATACTGATGCTCTGAAGACACTTGTTGGGTGTAACCCAAAGCAACACACTCGTGAAATGGCCCTGAAATTGCATGTCCCTCATGAAACAATACGCAAACATCTAAGGAATATGGGAAAACTGCAAAAAAGAAGGTATTTGGGTGCCTCACGAGCTCCCCAATGATAGTTTCCAACGTGTGAACGTTGCTTCTGGCGCTTAATGTGCGTGAACTATTTTTGAACAGAATTGTCACTGGTGATGAAAAATGGATTCTATGTGCGAATATTAAACGCCAAAAACAATGGCTCAGTCCCAAACAAAAACCACTTTTGACCCCCAAACCTGGACTCCATCCGCAGAAAATGATGCTTTGCTTTTGGTGGGACATCAAAGGAGCAATTCATTTCGAACTCCTCAATCCACAGCGAACTATCAATGCAGAGATCTATCGTCAGCAAGTGGAACATTTAAATCAAGCCCTTCATTTGTGAATGGGAAGGTGTTCTTCTTCTCCACGACAATGCACATCCCCATGTGGCACGTTTGACGCAACACAAGATTATGGAAGTTGGGTTGGGAAGTTCTCCCCACCCCATATTCTCCAGATGTGGCACCAT
>NW_013665664.1:981869-988366 GCF_000517525.1 Limulus polyphemus | reverse complement strand
CATCTTTTTCGTTTGCCGCAACACCATCTTAATGGGAAAACGTATGCAAATGTGGAAGGTGTTAAAGAGGACATCAACATGTTTTGGTTCAAAGCCAAGTGATTTCTTTAATCAGGGCAATAAAAACCTGATTGTAAGATGGAAAAGCATCATCGATAAAAATAGAGACTTTTTCATTTAATAAATGTTTTGTTTTGATATATACGTTGTTTGGTTTTTCATCTTAAAAACCTACATTAATTTCTTGACGACCTAATATATTTGAATCAAATTATTATTATATAATTTGTTGTATTATATAATGAAATAACGCATATTTCACACGCTTATTTAATTATTAGAATTGAACAGATCTTTCATTTTGAAAAATTATTCTAAGCTGACTGAAATACTCTGACCTTTTATCGGACACAACATGTAATAATTGTGCGCTAAACCGTAAGGTGAACCACTCCTCGCTTCTCAGTTCAAGGTTGTTTGAAGTGTAGACGATAATGACATCAGTATTTCAGCAGTATTTTGTGTACTGTAGAATCACTGTCTGTATGTATGTGACCACAAGATGGTCTTTGTAATTCTTAAAAGTGTGTGTGCAGATTGTATGTGTGTGATTTCCTAATAGTCGTTCGAGTCTCAAAATTGTATGCAATTTGGTATTTTAGATAATAGTAAAGTTAAACAATAAATGGTTCATTTATTATATATATTTGTAGAAGTATGATAAAAGTAAATTATTGGTTATAATAACTGTCTCATCGAATAATATGTATGTTTTACTTGAAAGCAAAACAATAAGTGTCTTACAGAACATCGTCTGAAAGAAGCTGTGAGCACTTTAGAAATTTATTCCATACTTTCACAAGTTTTGTGTACTCAAACACCTTTGACGGTGTACTTGCCAGTGATCAATGGATATATAAAAAATGGATTGATAAACAGTAAGTCATTCATTTATTATTTTTTAGTCGTAGCAAATTGTATTAGAACAGATGTTAAAATATACAAAATTATAGTTTTAACATAACGAAATATAGACATCGATTACATAATCATATATGGAAGTATAGTAACATTGTTACAGCATATTTGTTAAAATCCTATGGACAGTCGTTAAAATACTGGTAATTAAATATAGGCATTAATCATATGTGTGTATGTCTTTGTAAAACATGAGATAAACTACAAAGTATCGTGTGTTAAATGAAATAATTTGTCAAGTTATAAAGTCACATTAATAAAAGTGTAAATTTTAATCATTGCATAATATTTAATAAACGTTTTATTGATGATGCATGTTGAGACACATTGAAAAACAATTTGCTTTAGTAACACTATGTATGTGTAGAACATAATTCACCTTTGTAAAACATATGTAAATGAATTATTTTGTCAAACATAAAGTCAAACTAGTGAAAGTGTAAGTTTTAATTAATGCATAATATCGTCCTTTTAGGACATATAAGTGGTCAGGAAATGTAATTAATAAAAGATTGATAAACGCTCCTTTTAGGACAATTTAAGTGGTCAGGAAATGTAATTAACAATTTAGTGATAAGCGTCCTTCTTAGAACAATGTAATTAGAAATAATTTAATTAACTAATAAATTAGTGTTAAGCGTCCTTTTTAGGATGGTTTAATTATAGATGATTTAATTAACTAATGAATTATTGTTAAGCGTCCTTTTTAGCACAGTTTAAATATAAATGACTTAACTAACTAATAAATTAGTGATTTAAACCGATTGAATATTTTCATGTTGAGACATCAAACAGTAAGTTTAATTACTTTATATCGTCCTTTTAGGACAGGAAATTTAATTAACTAATGAATTAGTGTTTTAAATCGATTAATTATAGTCATGTTGATCAAATTTATGCTGGTTCAATGGAAGTATGACGTCATGGCCGCCTGTAATGGTGGACTAACAATATATCCTCTACTTCATAGCCATCTGTCTGGTATCGAACTATAATTTCAACCCTCTCGAAGATAGCCACGCCATTTGGTTCCACTTCGGGAAACTGTTACATCATGGTCGCCTGCTATGGCAGCTTAGCAACACGCCCTAAAAATGCGCCCTCTGGTAAAATTTATGGAACTATGACGTCATCATCTTTGATGACATCATCGTCTCTACCCCTTCCTGTACACAAATGTAGTGCCCTCTGTTGGCGTGTTGCTCATCCTTGCCCTAACTACTTGTATGGTACCAAACTTATTTTAATATAGTTTGGAAATACGTTTTTATATGTGTGAAATTGTCATGATATGTTTGTTTGTTTGATGGATTTCGCGCATAGCTACTCAAGGGCTATACGCGATAACTGTCCATGATTTTGAAGTGTTAGACAAGAAAAGGAAAACTATCCAACACCACCCACCTCCTAGTCTTGGGTCACTCTTTAGCAATGAATTGGGAAACCGACTATCACATTATAACGCCCTTATGGCTAAAAGGGCGATAATGTATGGCGATGAGTTTCGATCCCACGACCAGCAAGTTATGAATCGAGTGCTCTGAGCATCATGCTATGTCAGACCAAAATTATGGTGAATATTATTTTATGGGATTTGTTTTGTGTATTTTCTTTAATGCTAATTGGGTTATTTTATTTGGATTGCATAATTTAACTCATGAATGAATATTTAGTATCCTCATTACAAATTATCGTTTTTTGCTAGGAAGCATAGAGAGTGTTGAATATTTTATACATAATTGCTTTTAAAGTTACTTAATAATAAGCATAATGTTTTAAAATAATGACTTTACGTAGCAGCAGGGTAATAATTTTGCTCCTTTTGCTTAAATACATTATTTATAAGAAGTTCCAAAATTCTCTAAATATAACAGCCTTCAAAAGGATTTAGTCTATTTTTATATTTTTATATCCTATATGAACACATTTTAATAAGAAATGGTTGATAATTTGGGTTAGTTGTTGTTAAGAGCAAACGTACACAATGGGCTATCTATTCTTTGCCCGCCATGGGTATCGAAATCCGAATTTTAGCGTCGTAAGTCTGCTGACTTACTGTTGACCCTGGAGAATGAATATATGCTACCATAGCAAGTTCAGTTAACGTTAGTTAATAATCATTCGTAGTACAAACCTGCACGTGATATTGATTTTTTTTATAATATTCATGTTTTATTATTAGATTCTCTTCCTGCTAAAGTATTAGATTGATTTATTCTATGTAGGACCTAAACAATTTCGAATGTAGGGAATATTTATATATCTCATATAATAAGGGTTTTAGTTCTTCATTCCAAAAATTAGTTTACTATGAGCATTTACTTTAGTAACAACCATCTTTCTAATATATATATATATGAAATAAACACATTTTGGAGTGGTTTTAGTGCTTACTACCAGATTTATCTTGACATTCTATTAACATCATGGAAACTGTCCAATGATACATGGCATTCATTCATACATCTTTTATTTTATGAGAACTGACGAAATTTGACATATATGTGTGTGTGTTTATATAAAAAAAAGAAAAATAATAATTATTATGACAGGTCGTGCCTAATGGTTATCATGTTATACTGTGAATTTGAGGGTTCATGGTTCGCTTCCTTTTGGGCCAGAGTGTGCATTATAAGAGTGGCAGTCAAATCCCACTATTCGATTAGAGTAGTCCGGGAATTGGTAATGAATGGTGTTGACTACCAGCCTACCCTCTATCTATTAATTCAAAATTAGGTACGATTTGAGAAGATATCTCTTGTGCAACTTTGTGCAAATATCCGAAACAAATTTAATACTAAATCTGCGAAATCAATGGGCTATGCTAAAATGTGACGTCCCTCGTGAGACAGGGGTAAATTTACGAACTTACAACGCTAAAATCCAGGGTTCGATTTCTCGCTGTGGAAATAGTGGAATGTGGCTTTGCTCTAAAACAAGCAAACAAACAAAATATGCCATGGCTACCAGGTGAAAACACTTCAAACCTGTTAGAACAAAGACTACTTCAAGTTGATCTGTGTTGATCCGTTCATTTCCGAAGTTCGCTCTGGAGCGTAAGGCTTATTTTTTTAATGTTACTCAGCGTGGAACAAAATTCTTGTACCATTCTGGCCTTTCAACACATCGATTACGGGTGTGGCAATAGTTGCTATTTTTATATTTTCTTCATTTATCGAGTACTTGTCTACACCATTGTAGTTTATTGTTATTAAAAATATTGTACCTTATTGCTCTTAGCAACACCTGCAAAATATTGAATAATTAGGCCAGGTAAACATTGTATCAGTGGTTCAGATAATTTCACGATAACTTTCGTTTTAATAGTAGCTTTCCAAAATTGAAAGTAAATCTCTATGTTTTTATTGCCCATTCTTGTTAATTGTTTTTAAGCAAAAATGTGTGTATGATTATTTGAAAGACGCACATGTATAAGTCCATAAATATCACTTTTGTTTATATAGATTTCTTGTTAATTAATTATGGCAGAAAAAAGTGTATTTGGGAATTTCGTGGCATCTTATAAAGAAGAAAAAAAAAGCTTTATGTAATTACTACAGTGTTTTATTTTTATAATTGCAAAAGTAATTTCTGTAAGTACTGTGTATTAATATTAGTGAAAATAAATGATATTTTTAAAAACTTTGGCAAATGCTATAATTGTAAAAATAAACCGAATTTTATAATATTCACGAGCTTTTATCGAAATGTTTGTACTTAAGCACAAAGCAATACTATAGGCTATACGTGTTGTGCCTACCACAGGTATAGATACCCGTTGAGTCTCTGGGAAGGGGTGCTTATTAAAATGTTTTTGAAAATTATTATTACATTTTTAGCAATTAGTTGAATCGTAATAACAATATAATACTAGTAAATTAAGTTGGGACCTATAATTTTATAAATTTGTTTCTTGTTAAGCACAAAACTAAATAATGGATTACATGTGTTCTGTCCACCACAGGTATCGAAACCTGATTTTTGGAGTTAGAAGCCCTCTGATTAACTGCTGAACCATCGGGGGCAGTTTTATAAGTATCAGCTTAAGAACGAAGTACAGTACTAAACACTATTAGCATAACATAGTGTAAAAGTCCTGACATTTTGTTGTAATATTGATAGTATGCAATTTATAAGTCTTAGAATAGAAGAATTTTAGTTTATTTTGATCAACTCGGTTTTAGCGTTTAACTAGTATAATTCCCTTGTAATTGTTCCTATGTAATTGGTAGATAACTTCAAAATGTCAACCTAACCATGCTTATAAGCGTGTGTGTATTTTTACAATAAATTATTTCAAGGACAGCAATACCTTTTGAGAGGGGGTTTGATTTGGTGAGATTGTATCTCGGTTTTTGTACATGTTAGTTATCGTTTGTTGTCGAGGAAGTGAATGTTGGAGTGAGCACGAACTAGCACTGCCAGACAATTAATGCTCTAAGCTATATTACCGTCTAGTAAGAGTGAAATCCACTGAACAATATGTACAAAAATAGTAACCGACAAGAAAGAAAAATGACTCCTGTTTTCAGTTCCGGAAAATTTATATATATATATGTGTGTATATTTATAGCCGACAGTCACACATATTTCAGACACAGAACGATTAATTCCCTTTCTGTAGTTTGGGCAGTTTAATTCAAAATGGTTTACAAGGTTCGTTTCTAATTAGTAAATAATTTAATCACATTGAATGTTTTTCGAACTTGTTAAAATTGGCAACAGGAAAAGCTGCGATAACCATTGGAAAATATGGTTATCTCAAGCAATAATCTTGAAAATAAGTCATCGAGTTCTATCTTTATTATGAGGACTAAATACTTTAGTAACTATTTGAAGCGTAACACTTTTTATTATCAAAAGTAAATGTGCAGTATAATAAATTTTATCTTTCTTGCTTTTAGATTTTCGTGTTGGCTGCCCTTATTGGTGTTGCTTTGGCTGGATACGACGATTATGGTTATGGAGATTATGTAAGTAAATTATTGCTTGAACAAAGCACTTATTTGAATATATATATATATATATATATAAAGAACAATTTTCAGTTTTAATAACCTTAGTTACCTTTCATAGAGAATGTAATCATGATTATGTATTTGCTATCACATTCTTATTAATAAACCAAAATTTGACAATATTCGATTTGCCAATGACAACATAAAATGCTAGAAGTAATGTTTCTTTGTAGCTATCATTTATTAGCTTTTGGTTTTTATGGTTGACTGCTTATACGTCCATATATTTGTCTGTAGTATTTTTACTGTTCACATTTTTAGAATACAGAGAAGAATTTAAAATATCAGGTTGAGTAATTTTGTCTCATTAAACTTTCACATTGCTTGTAAATTTTCTTCTACTTTATGAAATAACAATAAGTTGGATTTATTCTGCTGTTTAGAAATTATTCAAATATCTTTGTAACTTTACATCTTGAAACTTAATTATCACTATTATCCATAACCTTTAGCGTATACATAAAAATCACACACATATATATATATATATATATATATTAC
>NW_013665664.1:979460-981484 GCF_000517525.1 Limulus polyphemus | reverse complement strand
AAATTAATGACTACTATGGAAACCAGCAATGGAAACAAGAAAACAGCGATGGTTACAATAATGTACTTGGCGGTTATGGTTACAGAGATGCTTATGGTCTTTGGCGTTCAGTAAAATATGTGGCTGACGGCTATGGCTTCAGGGCTGAGGTTTCCAGCAATGAACCTGGGACTTCCAACCAAGATCCTGCTCATGTTTATTCATATTCAGACGCTCAATACGGATATTGAACCTAGAAATGTTCAGAAACCGAATTAAAACTATTAGTTGTGTTTCTTTGGCTTAGGACACTCTGACAAATTAGTAGAGTCGTGAAACTTTATCATTTATTTTTGTTCTTTAATTCGTAACAAAATTATAAATATTGAGCTATAAGATAGCACTTAGAAATGGTGTGCTCATGCACTACTGGATAATTATATATTAGACCTTTGTTACCTTACTGAAGATATTATGAATGTAATTTCAAATGCTATGTGCACATGTTTCCCGGCAAGCTTTTTGTAATCTGATAAAAATATCCATAAAAATACTTTCTACATCTGTATTATTTATCTTTATGTATTGATATAAACGCATGTATGTTAAATGTAAAATAATAATGTCATTTAAATGTCACAGAACATTCTCACGTTTAGCCATGAGAATTAGTAGTGAATGAATAGTCTAATTCTCAGTTTTTGTCTACCACTACTCAGAAAAGATGATGTTGTTCTTCATAATATATGTATAACGATGCATAAACATAATCGATTGCTAAAAGCTTCAGTTGCATATTTTATATATGATTTTGCATTGTTTTTGTTGGATATATTTATCTATTTATTGTTTGCATGACATGTTGTTTATTTGTTGTTATGATGTAGAACTATCTAAATAAAGCTTTTGCTTTGTAACATTGAATTTCCTCGTGCTTTTCAATTAAATATACAGACTGTAGAAATATAAGTTTTTAACTTTAAAAAGTATTTAGTTAGGCCTACAGGCGATCGAATTTCGCACGCTGTAAAAAAAAACACAACAACAACTAAACTATTGATCTAAGAAATAGAGTGCGTATTTACCACTGTCACTTAACTTACAATCAACTTTAACTCCCTACAAGGCTTGTTATAGCAATTATACTATATATGATTGAATTAATCAGTGCTTTGAATGCAGTAGCAATATAATTATTCATCAAACTTAATGTCTAGGTTTTACTTAGCTGAATACTTCTCTAAATTTTCATGTAAAGTTTTCAAACGAAATTCATTTGAGAATACCAGAAATCCATTGCAAACAACACCTCTGTGTACAGGGTTAGGAGAGCATGTACAGACTCAATGTTGTACGAGTGAAAATAACAGAGCTGAATAAATATGTGTTGTCTAATTATTCTATAATAGTACAGTCCTTTTCCGGTCTATACAGAGGAGTAAAATTTATGATATATTCCATTGTCTAAGAAGCTATTTCATTAGTGTGGTATTCGACGAATAATGACGTATGAAAATCAAAATTTAAATTAAAAGTTTGTGTTGATGATGTATTTATAAAGATTGTACACAGCATTTCATTTCTGAAGCTATATTTTACTTAATGCAAAATCGTTGTGGCCAGGGTCAAATTTTGCTGAAGTTATACAAATAAATTTCAACCCAGTAAAGAGATTTCTAGGTATTCTTATGTTCTTCCAAAAATAAAATAAAAAATGTTTTTTAACTAAACCCCACAAAATAAATTTCAAATCTTCATCATCATGAATCTTTACTACTGAGTTTCTTTGATACTTTTTACTGATTTATGTATGTATTTAATACAATTATTCACTTGATAGAAAGGGCACATGCTTGTTTTTAATTATCTCAAAATCAGTGTTAAAAATAATTTCGGAGTGCGAAGTCTAAGATCACAATGTAATTATTATTTTTATTTTTTAAAACGAAACATATTTTCTGATAGTTATTCACGGGTTCGAATCCCCGCCCCACCAAACATGCTCGCCCCTTTCAGCCGTGGGGGCGTTATAATGTGACGGTCAA
>NW_013665664.1:949041-978534 GCF_000517525.1 Limulus polyphemus | reverse complement strand
CTAACCAAAGACAACACATTCGTGAAATGGCCCTGAAATTGCATGTCTCTCATGAAACAATACGTAAACATCTAAGGAATATGGTAAAACTACAAAAAGAAGGTATTTGGGTGCCTCACGAACTCTCCAATGATCGTTTGCTATTTCATTATTATCATAACCCAAGCAAGCAATCAACTTTCGATTGCCATCCGACATCTCTTCCAAAACAGCTCTTTCAGAATCACTTGTCTTTTTTTCCTTCTATTTTGTACTGAAACGTTTGGTCTGTCTTTTGGTTGTTTGTTTGTTTTCTCCTAGCTATGGTGCATCGAATAATATATCGATCCTTATATCTATTTTTAGTATCTGAAACAACTTGTCCTTTAAGTAACTTGAAAGCTTAATTTAGTATCATCAACGTTACACGTTTTTCAAACCAATATTAATATAGATTCACTGTGGTGAATAAAAGATAACAAAGAACACCATAAATGAAATAAATTTGCTGTATGCTTGGATGAATTACGTTTCTAAAAAAAATTATCCCACTTAGTTAAGTTGACTTCAATCGCTGACCCCTCGTTTGTAGGTAGGCTGGTTGCTTCGCATGACGTAAAAGAGATTAAGTTTGTTTAAAGTTAAACACAAAGCTACACAATGGGTTTTCTGTGTTCTGCCCACCACGGGTATTGAAACCCGATTTCCAGAGTTGTAAGTCCGCAAACATACCGCTGTGCCCCTGGGGGGCGTGTAAAAGAAAGTTCCTTTATAGGGTTACCAGTGGCCTCTGGCTGTATATGGTATTTTATTTTTTAGTTCACTTATTCCCTCTGAACGTCTATGAACCATATTCTGTGGTTGCCGCTTTTGCCTAATATTGTATAACAGATCGATAAATTATTAGTAGAGTTGTAGGATTTGTTAAAGGGGCTTCTTTTATGTGCTTGTCAGATTCCTCGTTCTGCTGTATCCCTACACAATCTAGCACATACATTCAAGTGACGGTCTTACTATGCAGTGTCTTAGCTTTTTTTTTTCATCTATCTGGGAACCAATCAGATTGACGTTTATGCAGTACTGCTTAGGAGTCAGTCACATATACTATATTTTTGGCGCTGTCTAGTTGTAGTTTATTTCTTTCAGTAATTCAGAGGAGAACATGCTTTACGACTTCCAGCTCCATCGTTACTGTCATAATATAAAAGATTGTTTAGTTTAGATGTTATTGAATAATTTGTTTTGTAGTGAATATTTTATTATTATTCAGTTTTTGTTCTAATAAGAATTGAAAGCAGGCGATTATAGGAGGTTTGTTAATAATTCATTGATGTTGAGACCAGTGATTGTCGCGTGCAATACATTGATGTCGAGAATATAGAAGGCTGACAGACGATGGTGATAAAGATATACATAGCGCGAGATGAGTGGAAAGCAGCAGACAGATAATAGCAGAAAAGTTACAAAAGGAAAAGTTAAGTACCATATAAGTTATAGGCCTAACAACTGACATAGGCCTAACGTTTAATATGTCAGAATAATAATAACGGTAAAAACGAAGATAAGAAAAATAATTTATTCCATCAAAGCGTGGTTCGAAAGTAATTGAATCGTCCTGAGTGCACTTTGACAAAAAGAACAGAAGATCTTCAGAAGAAAGAAAACCAAACGATTACGGTAACTTGTGCCACAATTGTAATTGAATCACACACAGAATACTAGTGCGATAATGATAGAGAAGATAATTCACCTTGTCAACTGAAATTCTAAAATTATTGAATAGGCCTAAGTGGACTTTTGACAATGAGAGAACTACATATATAGTGTTTATGATATGCCTATAATATCTATAGTGTGAAGACTTTGTTGTACATACGTTTAATTTGTTCCGAATATATATATTATTTGAAAACAAGTGAAGTGCGTGCTGTTTATTCATCGTTGAATTTATCGCTAACAAGTCACAGACATTTACTGTAGAAAAATCCTAAGCCAAACAACAGCATAGTATATTTATACTATTAAGATATATAAGTAAAAGCCATAATATTTTTACAATTGGCAAAAAGAAGAATGTATATTTTTAAATTCTGACAGTTGTACTACTTGTGAAAAGCTTGAATATTCCACCAACTTTATGCATAATGTTGTTGCTCCATGAGACGTTGAATGTCTAACCAACTCTTTAAATATCTGTACAGTACGAATTATCTATGCCAACGATGACAGGTGATTGTTCATGATTGTATTTAAATAGATGCTAAAAGCCTTATTCTACTTCATCTTGATCCCTACCTTTTCTGTCTAGGCCAGATACGTACTACATCTGGAGACATTGGAAGTCTTGTTATGACGAAAAATAACACCAGTCCACCCATGAATGTTTTCTGAAGCACCTTTTAGGCAATCCACTTCGAGGTTGGTCATTGTGGAGATAGAATATCTCAACTGAAATGAGGAGTGGCTCGATCGTGGAATGAGATTATTTTAAACTGCAAGGTCATAGTGAATAATTTTACCTCTAAATATTGGTTGGTGCTGCTGAGGCTTGTGAGGTGTAATAGGGCTTTGATTGGAGTTGCTGAAGTGCATCTTGTGACCAGTCTTGAATAGATGTACACTTTTTGTAGATCACTGACAATGTTGGATGAGATGTAACCACGAAATTGCAATGTTCCCTATTATCCTTCATGTGTATATTGTGCATTGACTATGATACCGTTCTCCTTTATGCTGTCGAACAAAGTATCGTTGATTGTTGCCAAGCAATTTGGACTTGTATTCATATGTTAATAGTGCATGTTCCCATATTTACTTATAGCACTGTTTATGATTGGATTCTAATTTCAAGCTATTGTTTTAGCTAACAAACAGTGGTAGTTTTCGAACATGGAGTTTAACTTACATTGAGGCCACTTCGCACTAATGTGTATCTTACTATTCTCGAGATAACATTTCTAACAAAATAATTGGCAAGTTCTTTATTAGACAATCGTCTATCTTAAAAGAACATACTTTGAGATACTGAACATTTGTTTTCTACCTCTACGGCTTCTATTCTTAACAATGCCAGTTATATGTACCTACTTTAGAGTCTTGCACACAGCTTCTACTGTTGTTGGTGGTTCGAAATTAGGGACTCCCAACGTTACCTGGCTGTACACTGACAAACTTATGCGATTAGACTCCTCAGCTGGAAGTAGGAAAACCTGTGCTTTGGCCGGGGTTAAACTCCTTTATTGTGTAAAAATAAATAAATAAATCATTTTAATTTACGTTTAATCATTTTAGTTTACAGTAATTTGTGCTTTTATGATTAAGCTTTAGAATTTACTTTGATTATTTTTTTTCTATTTTAATATTTGCGGTATTTTGAAGTTTTATCCAAATGTTTTGCTAATTTCATTAATTATGATTTTTTATTAATATTATTTATTCATGAGAATAAAGTGAGACTGACGCAAATACCGCTCGATAGTCGTAAATAACGAATAATCCACTAATTTGTATGATGTGTTTTTGAAGAGTACTGTTGAAAGCCGGTTTTTGGAATCAAGCCCCGCCACAGGTTCAATCACAGAGAAAAAAATAAAGAATTAAATATTAAGGACATGAGAGAGAGAGAATAAAGACATAGCTTTTCGCTAAAATATAAATCAAATGTTTAGAAAAGGTAAAGGCTCATACTACTTCAAAATCAATTATTTTTTCAATTTTTCTTGCTCATAATATGATCAAACCAGAGAATACATCATACCAAGGTTTACTTTAATGATGGGAACATTGTTGGTCTAGCATTAATTGTAATACCAAATAGGGACATTGTTGGTCTAGCATTAATTTTAACACCACTGATTTCCTAGACCAATTCACAAGCCATACTCTATTGAGGAGTTGCGATAGTTGTGTTAATCAAACAGTGTGCGTATAAAATGTAAATAGGGCAACATTGTGCAATAAACTTTATAGAAAAATACAGAAAAAACAACGTTTACTTTACACAATAAAAGTTAAAAAAATTAAAAATGACTACATGTTTCGGCAGCTTCCGCTACCATCATCAGGAGTAAACATCTATGTGAACAGCGGGTTTTTATACAAGAATGGCCGGACTCACAATAATTCACCAGTGTGACACGAACACTGCACACATGAAGTCAATATTTCTCGCCAAAATTCAGTACTATCACTAGCCAACCCTTAATCTCTATTTCACAAATGATTATTTAATTTACAACATTTGTTAAATAGAGATGAAGGGTTGACTAGTAATAGTGCTGAAATTTGGAGAGTGTCATCATATAAAAGACTGTTTGGTTTAGATATTAGTGATTAATTTATTTTTGTGAGTGAATATTTTATTATTGTTCAGTTTTGTTATAATAAGAGTTAAAAGCAGATGATTATAGGAAGTTTTGTTAAGAAATCAGTGATGTTGAGAAGAACGTCATGTGCAATATATTGACGATGAGAATATAGAAGACGGACAGACGATTAGAAATAAAGATATAAATAGCGTGAGACGAGCGAGAAGCAGCAGACAGACAGATAATAGCAAAAGAGAATTAAATTGGTGTGAAGTTAAGTACTGTAGAAGTGATAGGCCTAACGATTGACATAGGCCTAACGTTCAATATGTTAGAGTGAAACTAACAGTAGAAAAGAAGATAAGAAAAATAATTTTATTCCGTCAAAGCGTGGTTCTAAAGTAATTGAACCAGCCTGAGTGCACTTTGACAAAAGGAACAGCGGGTCTTCAAGAGAAAGAAGACAAAACGATTGCGGTAACTCGCGCCACAATTGTAAGTGAATCACAGAGAATATTAGTACGATAGAAATAGAGAAGATAGTTCGGCTTGTCAACTGAAATTCTAAAGTAATTGAATAGGCCTAAATGGATATTTGTTAAAAAGGAGAGAACTACATATATAGTATTTATGATATGTCCGTAATATCTATAGTGTTGAATAATTTATTGTATATACGTTAACTTGTTCTGAATATATATATATATTACTTTGAAAGCAAGTGAAGTGCGTGCTGTTTATTCATCGTTGAATTTATCACTAACAAGTCATAGACATCTACTGTAGAATAATCCTAAGCCCAACAACAATGTAGTATATTTATACAATTAAGAATTATAACTAAAAGCCTTTCTATTTGACAATTGGTATAAAAGGAAGTTATATATATATATTATTTTAAATTTTGACAAAGAGAAATATTGACTCCATGTGTGTATTGTTGGAATAATACTAGTTTTAGTGGACTCTAACTAAGCGTAGCCAGGTCTGGAAATGGGGAGGGGGTCTTTTCGGTCCAAAATGGAACTCGTTTGATGTGAACGAAAAAAATCCGAAATATGTAATTGTTCCTTTATTATAACTGCAAATAAACATTTCTATAAAGTTAGTCTGATAAGTATGAGTTCGATCGTACTCCCCCCCCTCCCTCTCACCACCGGCTTGTTGTAACCCTCAACAATAAGGACAAATCGAAAAAAAAAGCATAACTAGGCATCTTATAAAAGTGAGATTGTTACGTATTATAATTTCAAATGGTCTGAAATTCAGTTAACTGATAAATTTAAATTTAGTAGTTAAATCGTACTTTAGATTTAGCAGTTAAGTAAAAGCCGTATTTAGTCAGTTTACGATGTTTGCCAACAAGATTGATACACAGTTTTCCTTTTTAACACAGATACGTTTTAATATACACACAACAGTACAATTTACAATAACAATTATTACAAATACTTATCAAACAATGATTTATACACAAAAGTTTCACAAACTTACAAACAATATAAAGTCTTCTTTTTAGTCTGGAACTTCCTTGATATCTTATCGAGGGTTCATGATGTGCGAGTTAATTACGAGTTTATGCAGTTACGTTTCGCTTAACACAGAGCTAGCTAGCCATGTAGTCGTCACTGTTCATACGCCTTTAGAGATTGAGTTTCCACCGATAGCGTTAGGTAATGTTTTCGAAAAAATATTAATGTCCGATGTGAATCCACTGAAGATGAATGGTTTGTAATGTTCGAAATTTATAAATATTCCTGGTCAAATATCGGAAGTTTTCCGAATGATAAGCGTTATAACAATCACAGTTATAGTTTCCGAAGTTTATAGCACGCTGACTATAGCGAATTAATAATAAATACCCTCTTTTGGCTCGGCGCGGTGGTAAAATTTATAGCCGTGTGGAGGCGTTCTAGAAATTTCAGTTTTACGTAACAATACAAATTAAAGTGTTTACGAAAACACATATATTGTTGATTCTTACTCTCGAGAATCTTCTACAACTTTGCAGAATAGACGGGTGTTTCGCAATACATATGTAACTGTATAGGCTATGCATGTTTCTAAATATAAATTTAATCTAAACAAACGTTGATGATTAAATGAATTTATATATAATAAAAAATTCGTTACAGAGATATATATAATATATATAGTAATTTTGCTTGTCTTTTTACTCAACACAGTAAACTTATATTTATATAGGAGTTCTAAATACGTAGCTTTGACGCTACTAATTTGTTCGTCTAAATTAATCAGCAAACAAGTTCTTTAATATACCAAAAATATATAAGAAAACCAATTTATCATTCAATTCACCACTTGTTACTGAGTTATACCGTGTCATATCATCAAATTATCTGATATGATGATATCTGCATTTTAATAAAGCTGCATCATTCATTGCTGATCATTACGTGATTGGGTTTTTCCTATTTCGAACTTCATCGTGCTTGATAAACATACAAACATACTGACATTTATGTTACTGGATGTGTTCAGATGATTCAGTTTAACTATTGTGTAAATTAATTCCACGTGAAGTTTCACCTCTTGTTAGGGTTATAACACCTGAAACTCGATTTAAACATAATTTATTTTGCAGACATCGACGACGTTTACTTCGCAATTAAATTTCCTGATTTCCAATACATTAATTGTTTACTTTACAACTGAAAAAAAGGATTGCTGTACTTTCTATATTCTATGTTGTTTTTCTTAATAAACATACAATGTAACAACTTTTTAATTTCCTGAAATAGCTGCTATATATCCTTCTTTTAACTAACGTAGTTTCATGTTAATCAGATCAAAGGGTTTAGTTTATTCACGCGACATTTGCTAATATTGTTTATGTAGTTTAATTTTAACGGAAGTTTGTGACATTGATAAGAATCTGTTTTGTTCTACTTTTTGTTTGCCCTATTGTGAGTTAATATGTATCAGTATACATTGTTTTATTATTCCATGTAGAAAAACGATTCTAAGTATTAGTTAGGCGGAACTTTCGTTGACCGCCAATACCGCCCCCCCCCCCCCAGTGGCGCAGCGATATTCCTGCGGACTTACAACGCTTGAAACCGGGTTTCGATACCCGTGGTGGGCAAAGCACAGATAGCTCTTGTGTAGCTTTGTGCATAATTAAAAATAAATCCTCAATACATTTTGAATTTATACTTTCTTTATATAGTAAGAAATCTGTCATTTAGTTGAATAATTAATTATTTTTGAATAATATTAATTGCTATTCTTGCGGAGCTTTGTAGAACTCAGTTTTATAAACTGTTATTAAATTCGTGATAACAAGTGAAAAAATATGTTGTTCGTCTATCATTTTTATATAATGTTCAAAAGGGTACTAAAAATGCATGTTCGCTCAATAGTTTTACTGGAAAACGAATGTTATCTGGAGTTATAAAGTCATTAAAATCTCTTTCATTGTATTTATATGTTAGATATTTGTAAACAGTATTAGTAAATGATATTTTTAATGCTCAACAAAAGCTAATAATTTCCAAATATATTTCTTCTTCGTGAATTTTGTCTGTCATTTTGATCTAACTACGATTTTTAGAATTCAATTATGAAAAATATAACAAAAGGTAAGATGTGAAGGATTTGATAAACATCTTTGTTTGACTATAACCAGGACTTTGTTTGACTATAGCCCAAAGATTTTATTCGCTAACAAATGAGAGGCAAGATGAAAAACAGTTGCTGTTACCATAGTGACTTGTTAGCTTGTACCATGGCAACGGTTATTATAGTAACATGCAAATAAATGTAGTCATGGGCTTTACCTCTTCGCGTGTATAACTGTGATATATGAATATAACTACAGTAACTTTTAAACAATGGCGCTAACAGAAGTTATATAGTGGCAGTTGTTACAATAACGACGTTTCTTGGATAGCATTTATTATTGATTCTTATCAATAAGTGACCTAATGAATAACAACATTTGTTCTTTGCTTGTTTTGTGGTGTATTTCAAATCATTTGTACCTTTCACTAAGGTTTACTGTTAACTCCAGTGATAAAAATATTGGAACAGTTATAGGTATGCCAGACCAAGGACATAAAAAATACGTTATGAAAGGGTTTGGTTAGATTGGAACTCGATATGGCGCTCGTTGGTTATTGCGCATATTGATAAGGAAGTATTTTGGAGGCCAGTACGAACGAGCGGTGCCATATCGCTGATGCTGGGAGCTATATGTATGCTTAGTAAGAATAAACGTTTTACAGAATCCTAAAAATAGTAAGTGGCAGGAAGAGAAATGGATTTTTTTTTCTTCGTTCCGAAGGTGTATAAAAGCAAACAGACAAACTTCATTCATACATCTAAAAGCTGAACAAGTAGGGCCTTTTGTCTAGCCTGGAAACTGAACAGTACTCCAATATGATCGGCAAGGTGTGTTAGTCAGTACTTCAATCTTTGAGTGAAAGTTCTAACTTGCCACTTCAAGGAGTCAAACGTAATTGAAGTTTGTCGTTTCCAATTCAAAGTTTCATACTCATAACTTTGTGATTCTCAACGACAGATTAGAAAACCTATGGCATTCTTATAAAATCAAAATTTTCTACCACAAAAATTTATTAACTGACGTATTATTTTCTTTTAAAAATAATGTATCCAAGTGAATTCTTTTCATTTCTAACTCAATTTCTTCCACAGTGGAATATACTCCTACATCAAGAAGGTGATATTATTTATCTACTTGATTTCTATTTGTTTATTTCTTCACTTTTAGGTTGCTGTTTTAGTTGCCTTTGTAGGTGTTGCCTTCGCTGGTTACGATGGATATGGTTATGGAGGTCACCAAGATTATGTAAGAAACATTATAAGTTTTACAAAATATTTTTTTATTTATTTTTTTTACAAATAGTGTTATTATTTTAAAAAAACCATCGAAAAACGCATTTGAATATCCTTGAAGTCATGGTGATAAAAAATCTAAGCTGCAACTTAGGAATTACAGGTTCCGATATATTATTGTTTTCGTTTCTGCATTATCAAAAAACGAGCTTTAGTTTATTAAGAATTGTTCTAATTAAGTTTACTTATTTTATGATGTGCAAAAATATCCGATCATCTAGTGTGTCTGTGCACATTGTATACTTCTCATTTTTTAAACATAATTCCTTAGTTGTTTAGTTTTGTTTTCTAGCAGTAAAATATTTATTTTTTTAAAAAACTATAAAAGTAAAAAACAAACATATTTTCAGTTAGAGTTCTGTAAAGTTATACAACTATATAGCTTATTAGGATATACAAACGTGAGTTTCTAATTTCATTATATGCGTTATATTACACCCAGAAAGAAGTTTGTCCTTTTTAACACTATTAAAGTAATTATGAAATTAGTAAATAAAGTCACGTACATATTTATTAAAAAGTGGGACATTTTATCTTCTAGTATTATCCTCAACCTTACAAGTACGGCTATGAAATTAATGACTACTATGGAAACCAGCAATGGAAACATGAAAACAGTGATGGTTACAATAATGTAGTTGGTGGTTATGGCTACAGAGATGCTTATGGTATCTGGCGTACAGTAAGATATGTGGCTGACGGCTATGGCTTCAGGGCTGAGGTTTCCAGCAATGAACCTGGGACTTCCAACCAAGATCCTGCTCATGTTTATTCCTATTCAGACGCTAATTACGGATATGGAGGTCATTAGGACTCGCTAGAATCGTTTGAAATCCTGAATCATCTTTTCAAGTGCGTAACTATGAGTTTTTTAAGCAATGAAATTCTTTATTATACATTATTGCGTTTTTTTTTATTTCCTGTCGTCATATGAATTATTGAAGCTTCAGTGGATTTATGTCAAAACCTGAATTATTATAAATGTAATTTCTCACATCCCTAATGCTAAATCCAGATAAACATTAATTGAATTTTTATAACTTTCTGTATATACACTTTAATCTAAAACTTCTAAAGAGTTTAGATGGTAATAATATTTTTATTCTTTCAACTGATAGAATGTTCTGTCGTTTCGTATCAATGATGAAAGGCCAAATTCTCAGTTATCGTGAATTGGTGGAACAATGATGTTTTTCAATGTAGGAAAGACGCAACTTGAAAACTAGAAGCTCCTTTTTTGTCAAGTTTTTGTTTCTGCTCTGTCTTTGATATTCGGCTCGAAACGTATGTTTGCCTTGTTTGTACTGTGTATATTGTATTTATAATTTGTACGAAAAACTCGAAGTATACATTTGTTATTAAAAACTTTTTGAATAAAGTTACTTTTCATTCTGATTTTTCTCTATTGGACTTCTTGATTAAAACATCGTTGACCTAATTATTAAGTGAAATAAAATATACTATAATGAATTTTAATAATCACAAATATTAAAAAGATCAGTGGTTCTCAATCATTATTTTTTGTTTTCGTGAAACGCCTATGTGTGTTTTTATTTCCTTGAACTACAATAGGATCTATACACTATAGTGTCACCTCATTTTCGTAATTATGCAAATTTTCCACTGTCTAAATGAAGCCCCAGTAGCACAACGGTATGTCTGCGGACTTACAACGCTAGAATCCGGGTTTCGATACCCGTGGTGGGCAGAGCACAGATAGCCCATTGTGTAGCTTTGTGCATAATTACAAACGAAACGAAACGACTAAACGAAAGAAGCCTGTAGACCACCAATGGGCTTCGAACCACAGACTGAGAAACGATTCATTTTGTCTTTGGATGGGTATAACAAAGGACCTACAATTACTTAAGTTTTCTGTCTATCTTCTCATATAGAATACCATCATTTCTACATTTTATCGCAAAACTTGCCCATAGTGGGATTATTAATAATATAACCTAAAAGTGGAATGAAAATTAAAATTAATAAGAACAAAATACTTATAACTGTAGGCTTATTTGCAGTAGTAGATAACACAGTAATCCTAAAGTTTAAATCAACATGAATTGTTGATTGCAAAACGATTCAAAATGGTGACTAGATTTATGCTGGGTCTAGCTCAGTGGTAAGTCTTCGAACTTATAACGGGGAAAATCGGGGTTTCGATAACAGTGGTGGGCACAATACAAATAACTTATTATGTAACTTAACAACAAACAAAGATTATGAAACACCAGTACAAAAAGTCGTTATTTCAAAATTATAGGAATTTAATATTTTTTAATTTGATCAACTTATCTAAGTCGTAAAACGGAAATTAATTAGTATTCACATACAGAATAAATAAAAAACTCGTTCATTATCTTGATAAACGATTACTAGTACACGAAGAATCACTGATATTTCTTATTATTGTAACTTTCATAACCAAAACTATGCATTTCGACGAGAAAGAAAGGCCTAGTTGTGCCTATTGATTTGCACTTTCCAGTGTGACTAATGAGAAATATAGTTTCCGAAACTGGTCTAATTCAATTACAAGTGGATAATCTAGTGATAGATTGGACTTCTTGTTTTATTCTCGCTCAAATTTGCATTTCTGATTAGAAGAAGAACAACTACATTGTATTATACAAATTGTCGTCAGTGATGGTGTAAACTCTTCAAATACCTATATAAAATTGGTTCACTCTCAGGGCAAAACGAGCTTAGTCCTCTTTTAACACATTTCATAAACGAAAAATGCTTAAAACTATGTCTCTATATCAATTTCTTTGTCCGTGATAATAATTTCCCAACTTCCCGACCTCTGATCACTACAAAGTTTTCGAAGCTTCTTGGGTATCTTCCATAGGGATACCCTTGAGTATCTTCCATAAGGATACTCAACCCCTTGCTCTTTCATGTTTTCATTTTTACGATTTTGACAGCCATTTCGAGCTTCCCTCTTGCTACTACCTTAGGGGCCAGGCTGTCTGGAATGTCCAATCTGACCTTGCCAGTGTTCTGGGGCAAATTTCCCTGAGTACATAAACATATAATAATTTCTAAATGATAGACGATGGACAGAACTTTCCAAACATATATAACATGTTGAGTTTTTCCAGCAAGCCAAGAAAATAAACAATGTTGGGGTGTTAAAAGTAGCATGTCGCCAGTAGAAAAATTGAATTTCAAAGCTATAACACAAACACGAGAATTGTAAGTATGACTCAAGACTTTATGATGATTAATTAGTAAACATTTATGTTTGAAATTTTTTATTAGCTCATTGTCCCATTACTTTTTCACACACAAAAATATTCATAATAACATGTCGCCGTAATCATGTGTTCTCCATTACGGTTGTTAATTTTTAAGACAATAATTACAAATTTTTGAGTAAATAAAAATATTAGAGTATAAAATCAATCCGGGAAGTATCAATTTGATCATACCCCCAAACACAGGGTATCAAGAGATATTCTTATCCATTTGGAGCTTGTAATAACATTAGTTTTATTAAGCACGTGACCTCCTTTACGCATATATCTAGTGTAGATACTTAGATTATGTCATTTTGTTATATCTTTATACACAAAAGCCAAGACATTTGTTGTTATCAATAACTGATAGGGTAAGAGTAAATTGCATTCTTCAATAAAAATCACTGAACATGATATTGCATGAACTCCTTTACGTGTTCCCCTTTACTTTAGTTTTGCTTCAGAGGGAAATATATAGAATGCATAATGGTTTTTCCGACATATTTAGTTTCACCATATGCAGATGATTAGGGTAAGGTGGATTTGAAATGTATTAGTTACAAATCAACTCATTTTCCTACAAGAAAAGTCCTTGAACGTGTGATTACATAACGGGTGTGCATCTCTTTAACTGTATAACTAACATTCAAATTGTTTGAGAGGTGGTAGTTTTAGGTTTAAATGACTGATAAATTACAAAGCTAAATCTGTGAGCGATAATTAGGAGTCTATTTATAAAAAAAAACAGATAATAGGGGCATAGTGAGATGCACGTAAAGGAATTCACAGAATGTGTAAAAGAGATCATCATTTGAATTCAACTCCTTATATATGCTATGCACTTCTTAATATAATGCTACATTATAATAAAAGCTTACGTTTATGATCCGTGGAAGCAGTCTAATACAATATAACTATTCTTATTAGCCCGCTATAGCTGGATTTACCGTAGAAATGTAAAGGAGATTACATTAATTTCACATCTGTCTTTGCTAATATACAGAAGTGGTATGCATTTCGGTGATGGGTTTCATATTTGTATTTTTAGAATGGATGGTAAACAAAGTCGGTAGCTGAAATATTATCACAGAACAAAGGCAGCATAAGGGAAACCTTCTTATAATTTTTTTGCTTTTTGCCTTTTTATTCTAGGTACAATGTAATCTGGTAAAGAAGAACACATGTGAAAAACAGTAGTCATCTTTGTAAAGGTAGAAAAATTTGACAGAATGTCGCCCGAGTGCTAGATGTTTGGCAACAGGTTTTTCAGTAGTTATATTTTCAAGAACTTTATAAGTCATACTTATAAGAGATTTTTTTTTTCAAAATTTTCCAGTAGAAAAATGGACAGTTAAGAAAGCCTGGCCCTTAGAACACACGAAGTTCGGCCATTCACGTGAAGCCAATGAGATAATTGCCGCGCTATCACAGCTTTAAGGGGCGATGAATATCAGCGACACACACATACACACACAAAAAAAACAACAAAGAAAATCTAATTATATTATATCTCGCATCAACAGAAAACGAACTAACCAAGCCAATTCTATTATCAGAAATTGTTTGTTTTTTAATTTCGCGCAAAGCTACACGAGAGATATCTGCGCTAGCCGTCCCTAATTTAGCAATGTAAGACTAGAGGGAAAGCAGCTAGTCATCACTACCCACCGCCAACTCTTGGGCTACTCTTTTATCAACGAATAGTGGGATTGACCGTCACATTATAACGCCCCCACGGCTAAAAGGGCAAGCATGTTTGGTGGGACGGGGATTCGAACCCGCGATCCACAGGTTGCGAGTCGAGCGCCCTAACCACCTGACCATTCCGGGCCCAAAAACTGTAATGTCTTATCTTAACTTCCATGATGCTACTCAATTTACAATTTTTTATGTTAATTTACCACTTTTTATCAGTTCCAATTTTTAGTGTATCATATTCAAATGAAAGAAGAGGAGAATAAGTTTCGCCAGTCACATAATAGTATAGCTTTCATTTCTTGGTGCTTTGCTAATTAATCCTAATGTAGTAGGATGAGAAAGCACGAAACCAGCAATATTAAAAATTAGAAACTTGTACAGACAGCTTGTTTAATAACGTAGGTTATATACTGTAGAGGATGCAAAAAAAAGTATGAACAAAATTGCCAAAATCTTCCTATCACCCTTCAAAGATTTATTTTAAATATTTCACTACTACGCACACTTATATGTCAACCTCTAGAGCAATGCCACGTGAAAGAACATTACTTGTGACACTTCTCAAATTTCAGCAGTGTCATGTTTCAGATAAGTAACGAAATATATAAGTCACGTTTGTTTGGTTTTTCATTATGTACCTGATTATAAACCTGACATTGATAATTTTTGTTTGTGATATTAGCGTAAACCTACACTAACTGCGCTAATCTCCTTAATTTAGAACTGATAGGTTAGAGCAGCGTTTCCCAAACCTTTTTTGGCCACCGAATACTTTTCAGCTGAGAAAAAGCTTGCGGAACACTAGACATCTTACTTGACGTAAAAAAACACTAAGAAAATTTTAGTTACCAAAAACAAAACAGTAGAAAATCCTAAGTTACCGAGAAAGAACGTTAAAAAACATTATTTATTGGGAATGAACATTGGAACATTAGGCTAAAAATTTTGGTAAACAACATTAATCCGCAAAAGACTTGTACTAATGACAATTGAACAGTTGCTAGGGGAGATAGAGCTGAGGCATGAAACAGTGAAATGGGTGAAGTTTTTGGAACTCTATCTGGTAAGGCGGATGATTATAAAATCAAAAAGATGTTGTATTCAAGTTTTGAGTAGTAATCCACTGTAAACATATTCTGGCTAAAAAGTTATTCTGAGACAGCCAACAAGTGGTGACACAGAAAGGAACTGAGAGAGTGAGATATCAATACAAATTCGTTTTTGGTGTACAGATTATTTTTTAAGAAAAATATTTCTTGCAGTGAGAATAACTCAAAATCACAAGCATTACTTACATAGACGTTGATAAGGTTTAGATCACCCAATTTTATAACGTGTTGGAAGTGTTAGTTTTTAATCCTAGATGTCAGCACAATAGCATATCTTGTCCAATCACACTAACAGCTGGTTGTGAAAGTAAATTACTGTATCATATAAACCAACAATTTTTATATTTTATGTACTTTTAACTGTGGCAGACTGACAGTGTTTAAGATAAGAAGGTATAATCATTTGTGTTTATAAAATGTGAAAGAAGCAAGCTGATAATAGGTAGGTTTTTACTTAGTAACTTGTATCTGTCATGTGAAATAACTTGACAGCATTTTCAAACACGTAGTTACTTAATTAATAGTTAGTGTGGTTTTTAACGACATTAATTACATGCTCATGGATATAAGCAGAGAATAAGAGGTGAGATATCGCTCTGAATCCGAGTTAGGATAGTATCTTTACAGGTAAGGAGAATTGCCCCCTTCTCCTGTATGACTTCAATTATTTTGTGTTTAGTATATGTAGAAGTAAAGTTCGAATTGCAAAGCTATTAGAGCAAAACTGCTACATTGCTACTAAACTTACCATATCCTAAAACCTAGGCTTCTTATTTAGTGGTTTCGTTAGCGCCCAGTGCTGACCCACTCATTCTCTTTGGAGTTGTATGGTCAGATAAGTTCTTTCGTAACCATTCCTTTAAAAAATCTACTAAAACTGAGTCCCCGGCAGAACCTTTGGAGATTGTACAGCCACAAAGTGACATCACTGCTTATTCAATGACCAGCCCAATTGAGTCACAGTGAATATGGAATCTGATATTTCAATATCAATTGTATTATGAATCTAAGCACTAGAGGTAAATACTGAATTCATCAATTTGTCTTTTGAGAGGACCTATCAGTTCGAATCAACTACATTTTATCAACAGAATCTGAACCTGTAGTATCTACAAATTTAGCACCACAAACCAATAAGAAATACAAATATATTTTATGTCTGTTTGATACGAGCAGCATATGTACCATGGTGATAACGGGCTCGTGCTTGTTCAAAATAATGGTTACAAACAACCTATGGAAAAGACAGACGATCTGCAGACTAGTTAGAGCCCCATCTAAGCACCCTGAAGTTCTAGAAGTAACATCAAAGAGCTATTAAGAAGCTTCTTGGACGATTGTTATAATTGCCATAATCCAATCTCTGCTCCAACTAAAATCAAAATGATCACCTTTATATCTGCACCATCAGCAATACATTCATAACAGATATGTTTGTGCAGTTGTTACAGTCACCACTGACCAGGTCACTTCCATCCTCTTCTTTTTATGAATATGATCGCAAGCCAAGAATATGTAATATGCAAAAGACCTGTAGTTTGAATACTACTCAGTAGAGGGCACGTTGCTAGGTCGCCATGACACTTGAGAGGCAAAAGTTGTCATACCGCCATGACTCTACACAGCTGGAAAATGTCATGCTGCCATGACACTTGATGACAGAAGTTGTCTGCTATCAAAGATCACATTGCTAGGTATGACATCATAGTTCGAGTGTTACACAACAAAAAACATGTTGCTAAGCCACGAAGTGGCACCAGGGGGCGCATTGGTATGATGAGCGTGCGGATAGATCAACATGATACTAACTTTACAGTAATAATCAAAGTCTCAAAATTAATAATTTTTAATTTATAAATAAAACATTAAATCTGATATTTTAATCTTATCAACTTTATAGTTTTCTCTTCTATATTACATACGTTTTACAAAGGCAGATAATGTGCAGTAAGAATAGTGTTTGTATAGGCGGATAGTTCAATAGGATGGTAAGATCATCATATAATGTCTCAACATGTCATCAATATCATTATTTTAGAAATAAAATTTTATTTTTTATAACATTACCAAAGTTCAATGCGCAGGTGATGATACTAAGGTTCTATAGGTTGATTGTGTTATTAAAGATAGTGTTTATATAGGCAGATGGAGTTACTAGACGAATTATGTTACTAAGGTTATATAGGCAGATTGTCTTAAAGATGTAGTATTCTGTGTGTTTTACAAAGGTGGATGGTGTTTCTATACGCAGACAGTGATACTATACTTTCGCAGGATTGCATACAGATTTCAACGTGTCTGAACTTATGTTTATATTTTTCTTTTATATATTTAATTGTGTATGCTTCACAAAGGCGTATGTTATTACTAGATAGACTGTGTTACTAGGCTTTGTTTCTATAGATGCACTGTGTTACTAAGAGCAATGTTTGTATAGGCAGATGGTGTTTCTATAAAATGATAATTCAATAGGATGATGATCTCAAAATAGGGTGTCTCAAAATGAGATTATGTCATCAATGTCTAGATGCAATTACATAACCTAAAAGTTATAAGTAAAACCATTATTTTAACGAGATAACTATTATAACGATTATTACGTATGTCAGTTTCTATCACGCATAGTATCCATTATTTGAATGAGGCAAATAGTAATAATAATAATAATTTACCTTACAGACTTTTAAAATTATACATCACTTTATATAAAAAACACTCCAATAATTCATTAGTTCTAAAGATTTCACTCTTATATCTAACTTGCAAGACAAACTTTAGCATTTTCTGACACGTTATATGTAAAACACTTATTGCTAATTCATTTGTTTTGTAGTTTTTATTCAAAAGGGTGGTTATTCAAATCTCTAAATGGTATACAATAATTTTCATGTTGAGCTTTATAAATTCAATTTTTTCTGCTAAAGTTTAATTTTAAAGGATCTATGTAAATTACAATTATCTGATATGCTATCATCAATATATGTGAGTGAAATGGCAGACTCGTCAAGTATCACAGTTTAATCTTATTGAGTAGTGAGCATAGAATGTTTATGTTGTCAAGTATGATGAACTCGGTGAAATGCAAGAATTGTACACTAACGTTTTCGTTTATAAGCTATATTAAAAGTCTTGTATATTGAAAAGAAATCAACAAATAGTAATATGGACATAATGTACAAAAGTTGTATGAAAACTAATCCAGTATTTTATGAACTAAGATGTTTATGTAAATAATATATTAGTGTGTCTTGAAGTTTTGTTAATAAATGTTTCAGTATGTTTATTAAGTATGAGATTATACTTAGTTTTGTAAATAAAATGTTTCAGTATGTGAGTCAACACTTTTATTTAGAGTTTATGATTTTTCTTCATTGACGATAGCATATGTATATGGAGATTTGTATTAGATGGTTAAACACATTTGTAAGAAACGTAAATAATCAGTTCATGGATTCTAATTTATTAGAAAATATAGAAGAATTGTACACTAACTGAAATTTACATGTCCCATCAAATATTGAGAAATATAATATCGTGAATATATATTTAGTGTTTTGTATCCCTATGTAAAGTGAAAGAACCAGTAAACTATGTTTACTGACTTTTAAATTCAGTGACACACAAAAGCTGACCATTACTTGTTAAGTTAAAGTATGGTGAACATTAAACTTATATTGTACTGTTTTTGAATTTCTGTAGAAAAGATATGATTATATAGAGTTGGTACTTTTTTCAGGATTAATTATAATGTAAATATATGTATGAGTTTTATATTTTACTAATGTATAATCATAAGTAGCAATATATACAATGTATTTTCAACATACTGTCAACTGTGAGTCAGGCTAAGTATCCATTAGAGTGAAGTGTCCACACGATTTGGTGATTGTATGTTTGACCTTTCTGTAGCTTGTGTTCAATATTAATGACCTCAGATAAAAGCAGAAAGAGCACCTATATGTAATAATTTATCTATTGTTCAAAATTAAGATATCTACAGAAAGGCAAAATATAATTTTCTACAATAGTAATGGTTAATCATAGTTATTTACATAGATCCTTTAAAATTAAACTTTAGTGGAACAAATCAACTTATAAAGCTACATATGAAAATTGCTGTATATTATTTAGTGGTTTAAATAAGCATCCTTTTCACGACGACTAGATGATATGTAATAGATAAAGAAATGAAGACTATAGAACAAATGATTTAGCAATAAGTGTTTTACCTATAAAATATCAGAAAATGCTAAAAGTATATCATACAAGTTAGATATAAAAGTGAAAACATTAGAACTAACAAATTAGTGAAGTTTTTTATACATAAAGCAATGAATAATTGTAAATGTGTGTAAGGTAAGTTGTTGGCTACAAGCAAAAGTATCCATCCCTGGTAACGGGAGAAGTTTAAGTTAATCTATCAATTTAAATTATTTCATCGACTTTTAAAAGGTTAATTGTGTTATACTTCGTTTCACTCAGAGCTAAATCTCTGAGCTACATATACTGCCCACCACGACAACTAATTGTTTATCCTTTCAGTCATGCTAAGAGCTACTCAACAATAACATACAGTAAATCTACATTTTTATTCTTAAAGTTACGTCACATTTTGAAATGTGAATAATAGTGTGATTAATTCCTAACAGTTTAGTGTAGAATATCCTGCTTGTGAAATAAAATTTGGCATCAACATTATTCATGCCTGTTCTATCATCATTTCAAAAGTGAATGTTGAGCTTTGCCTGTGGGTGCAGCTTTTCAAACGCAGTGTAGGAAGCAGATGCCAGAAATGAGAGACAGACGAAAGCTGCGAGAGACATCATGGTTTACAATATATATAAGATAATATTTGTCTCATTCAACTAATGGATACTATACTATCCTGGTCAAGTTATCGGTTCCATCAGTTGATCTTTCAATATGGAGAAAAGAGAAAAAACTGTAAACATGTTCCTCCTATTCTTCAAAATATTAATTTCAATGTTCTGTTCGTGTCTTTGTTTAATCAAGTCTAAATTATATACTTCCACATATGATCAATGTCTATATTTACTTATGTTAAAACTATTATTTTAATGACTGTCCATATGATTTTAACAAATATTCTGTGATAATGTTACTATACTTCCACATATGCTTACGTCATCAATGTCTAGCTTTAATTATGTTAAAACCATTATTTTGCATATTTTAACATCTGTACTAATACAAATTGCTACAACTATACTTAATATATGAATGACTTACTGTTCATCCATCCATTTTCTATAGAACATTCATTTGAATATTAAAATTGCATACAACTTTGAGACTGTCTAACACTATTAGTCATTGATCACTGACAAACACACCTCTAAACTTCTTTGCATACACAAATCTTGTGAAAGTATGGAATACATTTCTGAACTGTTCATAGCTACTTTCATACAATGTTCTGTAGGGTACTTACTGTTTTGCTTTCACAAGTAAAACATACATATTATTTGAATGAGCCAGTTATTATAACCAATAATTTACTTTTATTGTCCTCTTACAACTAAATATAATAAATTAACGACTTACTGTTTAATTTTACTTTTATTTAAAATACCAAATTGCATAAAACTTTGAGACTGTTCAATGCTAAGACTCTATTAGAAAATCACAGACATACAATTTGAACACTGACGTCATTATCGTCCACGCTTCAAACAATCTTTAACTAAGAAGAGAGGGAGTGAATCAACATTCACCTTGGTCACATTCTGACGTGCTTGATATTCAGGCCACTGCCACGCTTGGTTTTAGAAAACAAACAGGGCAGGATGTGAAGTGTTAGCTACAATAGATAACACTTTCATTTGAACATAAGGAAAACTTTTGATAAAATTAAAATAAATTATATTACACTGTCACTATCTACGTATTTGCATTATATTTAATATTGGAAATAAGCTCTACATAATATTAATGTTCACCATATTTTAACTAAAGTTTTTGTATGTTACTGAAATTTAAAAGTCAGTAAACATGGTTCATTATATAGTGATACAAAACAATATATGTATATTCTCAATATTTGAGGGGTTAGCATACAATCATCACATACTGTGCCCGACAAAAGGTCAGAGTGTTTCAGTCAGCTTGGATTAATTTTTTAAAATGAAATTTCTATTCAATTCTAATTTATGATATTTACATAAATATGTGAGATTTCATTATACACTAATGTCTAATTATTATTTGAAGTTTCTCATAATGTTTTGAAACATAATTTGTAATACCTGTGGTATATATTTGTTCTAGCGTATTATTAGTCACCATAGATGAAACATTCTCCAAACTATACAAAACATATCATATACTTGAAATCCGTAACTAAATTACTATCCCCTACAGCTTAAAACTGACATATTTCACCCTAATATACTGTCTTAAATATATGTAAGTAATAACGTATAAAGAATAATTTTTCAAAATGAAATATCACATCTAAAGTAAAATACACTAATACATGATGTAACATTAATAACTGATATACTATTTTAACCTATACTTTGATACATTTTCAGCTAACACTACGAACTTGAGAACTAACGAAAATTCTCGTCAAGACATAACTTAAAAACGTATTTGTACGTTTAGTGTAGATTGAATATAAGTTGTTGTTTTTTTTCGTAGGTCTGTACGATGGGAAAACTCTGGTTACCTCGGTGTTTCCCTGCAACTTTTACTTAGCCCGGAACCTCGAGGATGTCATCAAACACTCAGTCCCTAACTTTTTCTTTTCACCATCAGAAATAATGCTGTAGTGACAATACGTTCAGCGTTGTACATTTATTTACCATCAAACGATTGTTTTTTAATGATGATCACAAAACTATTGTAAAAGTGTCTCCCTTCTCTGCTAGTCATCTTTATAGTCTTTAATATAAAAACTTATGTAACTGTAACTTAAGAAGAACAATGTGAGAATGTGTTATGATTTTAACTTATTCCTGTTACTATAGTGAACTTTACTTAATTTTCGTAAATCTTATAACAACAGAAGTATAACAATGATTATAAACTAACTTGTATGAAAGTTAATTTAATCTTGATAATCCATACATATTTCAGTTTGTGTTGTTTGTAAATATCAGAGGTTATTATGATGTCAGCTTGTCAGGGGACTTTGTTTCTGAGATAGAATTGAAGAACGCTGTCCAAACTGTTAAGATGGACAATACTGATATTTATTTACGTGTTTAAACTATTACACCTTCAAGAAGTTAGACTATGTACATATCTTTGTGTGTTAAATTTGTAAAATTTTATTTAAATGACAAATATGTGAGTTCTACATCAAAAACAGAAAGTGATAACTTTGAAGTTCAAAATAATTTCATATTATACCATATAATACTAAGAATTTTGTGAATGTGCATTTAGCTTTCAGTATTGCTATGTAAAGAATAAACATATATAAATTTGTTTCGCTGACTGTTAAGTTCGGTGACATACAAAATCCGTTCTTTATTGTCAGAGTTAATGGGTTGTGGACATACAGTTTGTTTTGGTTGCAAAAGTATAATCTGAAATGATAGACAGTAAGCCCAATGTTTGAGTATGTGTGATACTTTACAAGTCTTTAATTACATATGTTGAAGATAACACTTGAGTTTTAAGTTGTAGGGGGAGTGTTATGTGAAGGTCAAGATCTAATGTTCAGCATGATGGGAGACAGTAAATATTGTTACAGATTTCAAGCGCAGGATATGTTTTGTATAGTTTCTAAAATAAAAAACTTTGATTACTTTGGAGAATGCTCCTTATGTTTCATGTATGGTGATTTATTCTATGTGAATAATATCCTGCTAGAACAATTATGTACAGCAGTTATTATTACATTGGGCTGTAATTCAGTGTAAACATGTTGGATTTATCAACTATGAAAGACGGTATCTTTTATTGTAAGAAACGACAATTGAAATAATTTGTCAAGAACTTTTTACTGTTATTTTACAGTTTTTGTTTGGTCTTAAAATCTTCAAAGGCAGGATACCCGCACCTTATATTTGATAACTCTTGGATAAAGTCGTCTTTCTTTACAGTATCCTAGAAAGTTTCATTTATAGAACTTGATAAATTTAACACTTTGATTAAATATAGATTGAACAATAAATTTATTCGCGCTTGTCAATGATGATCTCAAATATAGCCATACACATTCATCGTGATTTAACATGTTACAAGGATGATGAGTTTGACTAAGATCATCGATTTCACACTGTTCTTTATTCAGTACTTGTAAAATAGAGTACACTCGTTTTGTGTATATATTTATAAGATTTGGTTTTAATCTATTTATTAAAATTCAACAGTTCAAGGATTTTGGAAATTAAAAACTATATCCAACCAAGAGTGGGAGGAATTTAAACAGTGGATCTCAAACATTAGTGTAGCTGCACAGGGCAAAACTGAAGATCTTTTTCTAGAAGGATGGAATCGTGTAATTCATGTTGCATGTATTAATACTATCTCTTATATTTTGTTTATGTATCGATTTGATTATTATGGTATTGACATGCTATCTGATAAGATTCTCTTTGTTTTATCAAATTCAGAATGGCAGAATTTACGTGCACAGATTTCTCATTTTGATACTTGCTTAAACACTATAGTTCATAATGAACAATTTAAATTATTCTCGTAAGTAGGTAGAGTAATGTAACAGTCATTCCCAGTAGGATAGGCATGAGATGAGTCAGGTGCTTCTTCGTGTTATATAATAGTAGAGGAACCTAACTGTCGTTTTTTGTTCTGTTTCACTGGCTCTTCTTCACTGCTAGATTTCATCTTTTTCACCATTTCATTACTGTCAACAGCATTTCTTTACAATAGACTAAAATATAAAATAGGATATAAGTAGTAAATCACAGCAACATTATTTATTATTATAATGAACATGACTGAAAACAAACATTGCTATGTCAAAGAAACATACAAATTAGATTTATAAACAAAGAAATATATGAAACGATATTCTTACATTTAAAAGCTGATTCATCATTCTTTCTTCCGTGTAGTAGAACTACATCAGCCTGATTATTAATGGTGAAAGGGACAGGATATATATATATTTAAAATGTTACCCAGATTTGACTGAACTTTAGACTGTTTGTTGTAGACAGATATTAAACAACTGGGAGCTTATCAACACTAATCAGAAACAGCTAACTCTGTCATCATTCGAGTACATAATTCGTTGTATTGTATAACGAAATCTATATATTTCATACTTTTAAACATTAGTGTATAATGAAATCTCAGACATTTCACATCATTATGTAAATATCATAAACTATAATTGAATCGATCTTTCATTTGTAAAAAATATTCTTTATACGTTATTACTTACATATATTTAAGACAGTATATTAGGGTGAAATATGTCAGTTTTAAGCTGTAGGGGATAGTAATTTAGTTACGGATTTCAAGTGTATGATATGTTTTGTATAGTTTGGAGAATGTTTTCATCTATGGTGACTAATAATACGCTAGAACAAATATATACCACAGGTATTACAAATTATGTTTCAAAACATTTAAAGATATTTGAAATAATAATTAGACATTAGTGTATAATGAAATCTCACATATTTCGCACGTTTATGTAAATATAATAAATTAGAATTGAACAGTTTGTTTGTTTGTTACTAAGCCCAAAGCTACACAAAGGGCTATCTGTGCTATGTCCACCATGGGTATCGAAATACGGTTTCTAGCAGTATAAGTCCGCAGACATACCACTATGACACTGGGGGGCAGAATTGAACAGAAATTTCATTTTGAAAATTATTCTAAGCCGACTGAAACACTTTGACCGTTTGTAATGATTGTATGCTAACCCCTCAAATATTGAGAATATACATTTATTGTTTTGTATCACTATATAATGATTTAAGCTTACTGAAATTTAAATTTAGTGACATGCAAAAACTTTAGTTAAAGTATGGTGAACATTAATATTATGTAGAGCTTATTTTCTATATTAAATATAATGCAAATACGTAGATAGTGACAGTGTAATATAATTTACTTTTATTTTTGACAAAAGTTTTCCATACGTTCAAATGAAAGTGTTATCTGTTTTAGCTAACTCCAAGGGTATTCTAAACTTGATGTCCTGCCCTGTTTGTTTTCTAAAACCAAGCCGGCCAGTGGCCATGAATATCAAGCACGTCAGAATGTGACCAAGGTGAATGTTGATTCACTCTCTCTCTTCTTAGTTAAAGGTTGTTTGAAGCGTGGACGATAATGACGTCAGTGCCCAAATTGTATATCTGTGATTTTCTAATAGAGTCTTAGCATTAGACAGTCTCAAAGTTTTGTGCAATTTGGTATTTTAAATAATAGTAAAGTTAAACAGAAAGTCGTTAATTTATTATATTTAGTTGTAAGAGGACGATAAAAGTAAATTATTGGTTATAATAACTGTCTCATTCAAATAATATGCATGTTTTACTTGTGAAAGCAAAACAGTAAGTGCCCTACAGAACATTGTATGAAAGTAGCTATGAACAGTTCAGAAATGTATTCCATACTTTCACAAGATTTGTGTATGCAAAGAAGTTTAGAGGTGTGTTCGTCAGTGATCAATACCTAATAGTGTTAGACAGTCCCAAAGTTTTATGCAATTTTATATTCAAGGGAATGTTCTATAGAAAATGGATGGATGAACAGTAAGTCATTCATTTATTAAGTATAGTTGCAGCAATTTGTATTAGTACAGATGTTAAAATATGCAAAATAATGGTTTTAACATAATTAAATCTAGACAATGATAACATAATTATATGTGTGAAAGTATAGTAACACTGTAACATTATATTTGTTAAAATCCTTTGGACAGTCGTTAAAATAATGATTTTAACACAATTAAATATAGACATTGATCATAAGTGGAAGTATTGTGTCCGCCTTTGTAAAACTCGTGTAAGATAAAACTATAAAGTATTGTGTAAAAGGGAATATTTTGTCTTACATATTAAATAAGCACAAAAATCTTTTAAATAATCACTTGATTTATAATTAAAGAGTCAAACAGTAAGTTTTAATTATTTCATGATATTGTCCTTTTTGGACGATATAAATATAAATGGTCAGGAAATGTAATTAACTGATGAACTAATGTTTTATTATAGTCATGTTAATAAATGACTTTATAGTTAATAAACTATAATATCAACCCTCTCTAAGATAGCTGCGCCCTCTTGTGACACTTGTGGAACTATGACATAATCGTCTTTATTGACATCTCCCCTTCCCTCCCCCTCCCTGAGTCTGACACACGTGTATCACCCTCTGGTGGCATGTCACGCAGATGCTGCCCTAACTACTCATAATATGATGTAAAAGTGTAAAACCATTGATATAGGTGTAGCTGAAAACAGCTTAATATGGTTATAAGAAATGTGTGTATTAATAGCAAAGGGTGAATATAAACCATACTGTAATATATAGATGGAGTGAAAGGCCAAAGATACAAAAGATACACATGGGTAAAAGCTGTAGTTAAATCTAAGGAATTAATATTGTCTTAAATAGTAAAACATAATATTTAACATGAAGTTTATGATTATATATTCTCCTAATGTTTAAAAGTGTATCAAAATGTGGTATAAATTTGTGTAAGTGTATGTGTGTTTTTGTGTATTATTCACAGTATTAACAACTTTATTGTTCTTCTTCACAGTGTGTTATTCTTACTTATAAAATTGGAAACTGTTGGCTATATATTTATGAGTTGTTTAATGTCGATAAAAGTAAATAAGAAATTTACCTTTTCCTATTCAGTCAAGGTTAAAATGGTCAGAGTAATACAAAAAATATATTCACCTTTGTATATGTTAGTGTTATTACCCTGCATATTGTCTTTTCTGAGTCTTGGCTTCCAGTGAAAAGTTAGTGTAACACATGTATTAATTCAAAATATTAATTTATATTCTTCTTCCGTTAGAACAAATCACATGTATTCGACTGTGAATAGTTATAGATCGGATATACTGTTACGTGTATTATTTTTTTCTAATTTCCCTACAGTACCAAGTATAGTCATTTGACACTAGTGTGATGGATATTTAATTTTTTTAACTAACATATTGCTCTAGCATCGAATGTACTTCTCATTTTTAGTTTGGTTTCGTTATTTGTAAGAATTACCAAGCGTTAATTTAGATCATTTTAGGATGGGTATTAAGAGTGTTAATTTTTTATGATTAGCACGGGATGTGCAAATATAGTCAGATTTTATTTTGTGCTGAAAAAAATCCGATTTTTTTTTGTTTCTTGCAGTAATTGGCGAACAACATGCCTGCGATAAACCTTTACATCCCGCCGTTACCATATCATTTACAAAAACTGTAGCACTGTTAAGGCCTCGGAGTAACTTCAAACTGGCATTTATTTACACGTGTCTTTTTCAAGGTTGATTTTGCTGTTAAAACTGTTGCGTCAGATTTGCTGGGTTGATGCTCGAACTAGCTATAACACTAAATTCACATTTAACAGTGAATTCTATATGTTACCTCAAAAAGAAAAGAGAAAGATAGCAAGTGGAAAAAAAAACACGTTTAATAAACGATTTAGAATTGCCCAAATTCCATCTTCAGAATCCGGAAATAAGCAAGAAACCTTTTAAGTTTTGTACAAATATGTCTACAAGAAAAGTATAAATTGTGAGTTTCTTATTTACTTCATACTGACGATTCAACTTTTAGTTAATTGTTTTTGCCATTAATATTGTCTCTGAGGATTGTTTTTGAGTAAGTTAGAATTCCATTACAATAATCTCTGTTGAGAGGGTAAAGGAATCAGCAATGGGTAAAAAAAAAAAAAATCTACCCTCCACTACAGCCTAATGAAATGTTTTAAAATCCTATAATAAATCACTAATCTCACTATTGGGCAGATAAGCATACCCCGAAAATAATATGGAGATTTCTAATGATTAATTGCCTTCTCTCTAGTGTAAAAGTTCAAAACGGCGGATGACTGTACGTAGATAGCCCTTGTTAAACTTTGCATGAAACGTTGCGGTTGTTTGTTATTAAGCACAAAGCTACACAACCCTGTGCTGTGCCCACCACGGGTATTGAAACCCGCTTTCTTGCAGTATAAGTCCGCAGACATACCACTGTGCCACTGGGGGGCTGCGCGAAACATTCTAAAGCAAACAAATAAATAAAAATCGTGTCACTGTAAGAGGTTTAGTTTCCTTGATTTGTACATTGCATACACATGATCCATTCTTGTCTTATCCTGTCTTATAGTTATATAGATACTTCGAATTAAACTGTTTTGTTTTTGTTTCATGTGGCCTCCATAGACGTATAAAATTGGTCAATGGTCTGTTGTTATCTTTAGAAATACAGACTATTAAAGATCTCAACTTTCAATGTTTTTTTTTGAAGACTTTCAATGAAATAATACGAATCGTACATATTATTTTTATTTATTGTTTTTATATATTATATCATCAAGATGTCATTGTTTACTTTATTTCTTACATTGCTAATATTTTCAAGGTCTCAAAGTTAATCTCAACTGATTTTCTCAACCTGTACGGCACCATAAGCGACACATGAGCTATGCGGTCAAGCCAGAGACTTCAAGATTCAGGAACATAGCCATAGGAAAACCAATCAGTTAGCAGCAGCAACCGCCAACACTGCTAATCTTAATGGACTAGTGGAACACATTGTTACCCTCATAAGACGCTCTCAGCTTAAAAGTATAACTCATGATATTAAATTTATGTACATTATAGTTTTAATATATTAAAGTATATTGACTTAATGTTATTAACATTTTAAATATCAAATTTTACATTGGAAATTTTTAAGTCTGTAGATTGTCTATTCTGACTTGTTAATATTTATTGATATAACATAATTAATACTTTATTACTTTAAATCTTAGGATTTCATTCAGTATAATAAGGGCATATATTTATATGTACGTTCACCAGTAGGTCACCGATTATTTTACGGACTTACAACGCTAAAATCCAGGGTTCAACTCACCGCGATTGACCGAGCGCAAACATTCCATTGTGTAGCTTCGTTCTGAAAACCATTAAAACAAAATGTACACCAATAAATCATCGCACTTTGAACTCAATGAAAACGTATACGAATATCAAGTGGCCAAGTGGTTAGGGCGCTCGATTCGCAATCTGCAGGTCGCGGGTTCGAATCCCTGTCACACCAAACATGCTCGCCCTTTCAGCCGTGGGGACATTCTAATGTGACG
>NW_013665664.1:914421-948065 GCF_000517525.1 Limulus polyphemus | reverse complement strand
GGTAAAAGAGTAGCCCAAGAGTTGGCGGTGGGTGGTGATGACTAGCTGCCTTCCCTCTAGTCTTACACTGCTAAATTAGGGACGGCTAGTGCTGATTGCCCTCGTGTAGCTTTGCGCGATATTCAAAACAAATAAACAAACAATAGGCCCAGTGAGCGGCCCTGGACAAGTTTTAAATTTTACTTTCAGTTGTGCAAAATATTCGTAGAATTACAAATAAAATATGTCTTAAACTCACATAATATGTATGTGAATGCAATTTCTTCTGTACAATATAATTAAACGTCTTTCTTAAGGAGAAGTATTGAAGCACCCCCACCCCCAAAAAGGTTCAAACGTTATAAAAACCATTGCATTAAGGTTGATTACAAAATCAAAATATTATTCACAAGATACTTTAAATTACAATTACAATACCTTCTGCTTTTCTACAAATTGATATACAATGTTACTTGTATCTAAGCTAAATATAAGTAGAGGTGAAAGTAATGACCTGATTATTGAGGATGGGTGGTCAGGAGAAAAGACTTTTCGTATTGTATGGAAATGTTAGTTTCTGTACATATGTTTATTTCTCTATCAATAGAGATGTATTTTACTTCTTTGAAAACATTTTGATAATCTCCTTGAATATTCCATTCTGTGACGTCATTGGTTTGCTCAATCTAAAGTCCACTTAGAAGACGATGTAGACTGCTTTTATCTTCTGCTTTTAAGTGAAAATTGTGTATCATTGTATTTCTGGTACATCTTTTTTCAATGATCAACACTAGTGATTCGTGGACAGGTCGATTCTTTAAAGAAGAATCATATTCCTTATCCCAATCATCATCCAACGGTTATGAAAATTTAGGTTCAAACGTTTTCTAGATAAAGCCTAGCTATATCATAGAGTGGATGTGTTGAAATCTATAAAACTCAGACCTCCATCAGAGATATAGATCGGAATATCTTTACTAAAACAAATTATCTTCTGGTGAATTAAGTTTAGTTAAGCCTTCCTTCAATTTATTATAATATAGATTCTTCTACCAAAGAAGCTGATGTGTGGTCATTTATTTATTGCCTGAAGTAGAATTAAGACAGGAGAGTCATACTTTTGGTATATACAATGTTAAAGAGTTTACAAATACTTAAAACCCGAGTAGACATGCAAATATTTAACACCTATATTTAAAATATTTCTTCTATTCTTTAGGAATAGGCAAAACATAACTAAGACTACTATTCTCGCATTTCTATTTTGTTTAGAGGATTTTTTATTTATATTCATATCATGTGGCACTGCTTTTTTAAAACACATTATACAAGTGATTGTTTACTGAATACTTTCGACAAGCAGTTCACTTTTGCATTACTTTAAAATCTACAGTGTCAGAAGTTGATAGATTAAGAGAATTTTTCGAACAAAATTAAATCCTTGTGAATGAAACGTAAAATAAATTTTATAAGCTAATTCTTAGCCATTACTTCTAAAAACATTACTTGTTTATTTTATAATCACTTGCAAAATGAAATAAAGGGAAAGGTATACAATTTCCCCAAACATTTGAATACACATTCTTATTATTTCAGTTTGCAAAATATGTTAGCGCTCTTTATCGAGTTCTTCAGAAACAATTTAGTATGCTGTTTTTAAACCTCATTTCTCATCTCTTATTTTTTTAGTACAATATAAGCATGAGTTTATGTTTGGTATATTGTAAACTGTTAAGTTAAATTGAACTTTGGGTAACAATCCCCGGGTTGACCTCTCGTGTGGACGTCGGCTGCCTCGCAGGATGTAGAAGAGAATTCTCTACTGATTCCTCATATTTTGTTTTTCTAACTACCCTATATGGTACTTTGCATCCGACAGCCTCACTCCTTTGGTATGTTGATGAAGAACTTCCATGGTTGCTGTTTTCACGTTACGAATACAGAATAGTTCCAAAATGTGCCAGTAGAGTTGTGCTTGATTTGATAAGGGGCATCACCTTTGGCGAGCTTGTCAGCTTCTTCGTTTAGCTTTACCTCTGTATGGACTTGCACATACATCCAGGTGAAATAACGTATTTGCTCAGTGATTTTGCATTAATTCTCTGTCATGATTGGCCGAGAGCGCATCATGTTGCTTTAAAAAGCTGGTAAACAAATCGCATCAATGTTATCCGTTGTCAAGGCTGTTGCCATACATGCGTCATGTCACAGGAGAAATTTGCAGACGACAGGATTTTTTTTTTTTGTTTTTTTTTGCAGCATAGTGAAAACACGCTGATTCACTTAGGCATAATTTGAAACAATTTAATCAAACTTGTAAAATAAATGTTATCATATCTTATGGCGTAAGTTTTCAGTTGCTCACAGATGTAGAGTTGCAGAGTCTTGTTGCAAAAAACGACAGTAATAATTCTAAGAATATAATCAAAGAAGCTGTAAAAGTGGATGACAATGTTGGAAATTTCGCTAGCATTCTAGACAAATTTTATGCCTAGCATTCTAGATAAACCTTATGTTTAAATTTAAAAGGTGCATAAGTTTTTCGTTTATTGTAATTTGTAAGCAAGTAAAGGTACAATCCTTTTTGCGATGTATTGAATTAGTGCAGCCCAGTCGTAGCTGCAGTTAATTATTTCTCGTATAAATATTATAATCATTTACAAAAGGAGCCTATGCTCTTCATAACCAGGTTACCAGTAGTGATATGTATAGAAGAATCAACCAACGAATTGAAATTTTATATATTGAGATCTGAAACGTTGTTTAACTACAATCATAATAATAATATGGATGAGTCTTAATGATTTATTATTAAAATGAGATCATAATCTTCAATAAGATGTTAAACTTTAATATTTCATGTACGCCTGAGGATATAGGTTTAATATACTATGTGACAATGCTAATTAATCAGTTTTTTTATAAAACTGAAAAGAAAATAAGAGGGTAGAATAAAAAAATTATTGAAAATAAAAACATAAGGCGAATTTGAGGTATATGGAATAAATGTTTTAAATTATCATTGAAATATTAGGCATAGCAATAAGGTATTTTGAAATTTATAGCAGTCACTTTATTGTTTATGTTACGTTTCTTAATTGATTAAGCTAGGTTAATCTGGCATCATCATACGTATTCTGTTGCATAAAATTCCAACGTCGTAATTCCTGATGGATAGTGAGAAAATGTGCAAAAAAATGGCGTGTTAATTTCAATATATATTTCTAGCTGTATTACCTTCACTAAAACCAAAGGACGAACTTTGTTCGAACTATTTATCAATGGACCATTACAAAATTGCTTGATGGATAATTTCAGGACTCTGTTTATTAAAACGACATTCATCATAAATTCGTTATCACAATACCACAATAATATTCTAGAGCCAATTTTACTCTGACTTTTATATCCCTTTGAGGTCATATGGAATTTGTAAATGTGGTCTAGGTGGTTTAATTTGAGATCATTATTATGTGCTTGCTATTTTTCCAGAACAACTAAAGGATTCATATGTTAATTGAGCGATTTAATTTTAAAATTACCATTTACTTGTCCTTCTTCATGTACAAATATTTTGAATATGAAAATCAAGTCATGTAACATTGTTTGTTTGTTTGTAATTAAGCACAAAGCTACACAATGGGCTATCTCTGCCCACCACGGGTATCGAAACCCGGTTTCTAGGGTTGTAAGTCCGCAGATATACCGCTGTGCTACTGGGGGCATCATGTATCAAGCTCAAGACAAAGTCGCGATGGAAGAAGATGTATAAGAACTTACATTTTGAAATTGTTTGGAGTCCATAGGTAGAATGTTGTCACCGAAAATTAATCGCTTTTGGGATAAAGTCGCGATGGAAGGAGATGTAAAAGAACTACATTTTGAAATTGTTTGGAATCCATATGTAGTATGTTGTCTCCGAAAATTAATCGCTTTTGGGAAGGGTATGCAAACAGTCCTTTCCGACGTAAAATATTCATCTACTTACATCAGAAAGACGTATTCAGTTGCGTTCAACTTGGGGTATCAGGACTATCCAGAAAGAGACCTGCATCAAGTCATACCCCAGCCGTTGTGAACAAAATGCGGTATATTTTAACAGGTGAGAATCCATGGATAAAAATTTCAGTTGAAAAAGGTATTCATGGTCTCAGGCAACAATACGCAACATAATCAAGAAGGATATCTGTCTGAAAAAGCGACGTAGATCACGTGTGGACAAGTATTTTTCCTTGACATATATGTTTAGCTATTGCATGTAGCTGGGGAATGAAATGGGTTCTCACACTAACTATTCCACATGAAGACATACCTGACAAATTGCTGGATGCAGCATCTATGGATTTCTGTACGATCGGACAAATGAAAGGGACGCGGGAAAACTGTCGTTCTCGAACATTAGATGGCATATAGAAAGATGCAGAAAGCAGTAGTGTGCTTTTCACTGCATTAAAACAGTCCCTCTTACAAAAGAAACTACGCTGTAGGAATATTGTCAAGATGTACGAGTGTCAGATAGCGCATGCCCAAATGATTGTGTCTAGTTTTATCATAATGGGATTTTTATTATTTTTATTTTCATTTTTTTGAACAGAGAGTTTTCTTTTACGAGTAAATTCTTCACTTTTTGGGTGAGAACGTTGCTCCGGTTTTTGCTTGGATGTCATTTCGTACCCTGCTTCCATGGCGTATATTTAACTATGAACATGTTTGTGCTCATTTTGCAAAGAATTTGATATCTTTACTTACTTCAGTTTATGTTTGTCTACATATATATATGTATGAGATTCTCTATTCAAATTGCTCCTTGAAACGAACATTTGTTCAGCTCACTTACAAGTTCAGAGAAAGCTTGTTCTTCGTTAAGCACAAAGCCAAAAATAAAGGGCCATGTATTTAGTTCCCATCGAAGGTATTGAAACCCCGTTCTCTTAGCGTTATAAGCTCTAAGACCTCCCGCTGAGTTACTGGGGGAAGGGAACGCGAGAGAAAGAAAAGGAGTGTCGAGGTGTTTGTATCAAGTTCTCTATGCCTCTACAAATTAAATATACAAAACATTTCAAACATTATCTTTATTTGTGAAACATTTTAATACCTCACCATTGTCCACCTGTAACAGTTTCGCGCCATTCCACCTGATGCCTATATAGACTGCCTAGATATATTTCCTTCTTCGCGATCTTTGATAGTAATATAATTAGCGGGTTGACCCTGTTAAGTCTTTCAAGTGACGTGCGCGCACATTTGACAGATTAAGTGCTGAAACATCACTTGTGTCTGATTGGCGCGGTTAGATGACATGATGTTGTGAAGTCTGACTGAACAGGCATGTTTTGTTTATGAGTTAACTGCGTTTCCTTTAGATACAGAAACTGTTCTGTCTTGATTAGCTCTTCCCACGCACGGTTAAGTTTATCAGTTAGATCTTGAAAACTTAAGATCAGCTTTTCATATCGAGTGTGTTAACAGAGATTTTTCATTTAGTTAAAGTCGTTTTATTTTTTCTTAAAAAATTTTGTGTATATACATTGTATGACATCATATTACTGTTAATTTCCTTAATTTAGTTCATTATGTTCATTATGTATTTCACCATTATTACTTGTAAATCGTGATGCCTGTTCTGTTTTATATGTCCGTTACGCTGAACAACCAACTCGTCGATTTTAGCTTTATTTAAATTACTATTATGAATATTTGTCAAAAGTATAATACCAAATAAGTCTAAACAAAACAATTTAAAAGTAATGCCCCCTGCTGGGTCAACAGCAAGCTTTAGACACTATAACGTTAAAACTTGGGTTTGATCGCTGTAAAAGGTTCAGCATTGTGCAACTTTGCGATTAACAACAAATAGTAACTTAAAAGTAACGTGTACGTTATTTATTTGAGTGCTTTGGATTTTCGATGGGGTACACTCGCTTTTGAAAACTCACTGGTGCAAAAGAGAGGTAAGCCGGTGGATAAAGTCAAATGGTTAGAACTTGCCGAAATATATGTTTAGATATGTAAATGGTGACATTAATTAATAAAATGATCTAAAAATCAATGAAATATCAACAATTATAAATTGAGCAATTAATAGACTGTCCGATACTAATTTATTATAATTATGAGGTCATAATGTACTATTATAATGAGATGTTACTTATCTTTCAGATCTAATGAAGAGTAATACCAGTACTCATAGGACGTATTCAAATTGCTCAATATGTCCTTAATAATTAAGCATTGAATAAATAACTAAATTAGGATTAGTCATGATAGTTTCAGTATATTCATGATCCTCTGTAACATGTTCAAACCCACAAGAGCCGTGAATAGATTGGTGATTTTTTTTTAAAAGAATGGAATACATTTTATGTTTAAGATAGGGAGGAGACTCTTCCTCTATAAGAAATAAAAGCAATGTTTTAAATTTCTTTCAAGAAATTTTGTAACGTACAATTATTTCTATTGTGTCTAATGAACTATGAAAAATATGCATTCTACCATAACTTATTCGAAATATTTGTATAAAGTGTAAAAGTACATTATTTAGATACAGGAAGGTGAAGAAAGGCATATGAAAATAGAAGTTTATTATTTATGGATCCATAAAAAGAGACTATTTTATACGTAAGAGAGCACTTAGCTACCTACCCCTTTATTACTTTAGGTATTTATCAGATGTATATATATATATATATAAATGTACATGATTTGAATATCAAACAAATATAACTCTTAGCTTTAAAAGAGTATATATCTACGGTGTTGTGAGGATGTTACTGCTTATTTTCTGAGTTTTCCAAAAATCAACAAACTTATAACGAGGTTTACTATGCACCTCATTCCTGAGAAGTATATTCCATTTGATGAATAATAAGAACCTCGTCCTTCACGTGTAGGTTTGTATACACTCACACACATTTATGCATGCTCTAAGCACATGTCTTGTGTCTTCAGACTGTGAGTCTTATGCCGACCTAGCTGACACCCGGAAGAATTCACATACACTTATATATATAGTTTATCTGTCAACAAACTGCAACATAAGACGCCTTACTTCTATTTCGAACTTTCCATCAAAACTCTAAAACAAGAAACATAAAGAAATGATCATATTATGCTACGAAGAAAACGATCATAAATTCCAGAAGATTTTTTTTAAATTTTGTTTCCATCAAGGTTTCGTTTTTCCAGCTTCTTCAGGAGCGAACCTCTATTTAAGCTGATTGGCGCACGATGACTGCAACAAGCTTAAATTTGGTCTAAGCAACAATAGAAAACTAGAAAATGAAATCACATATGCAATAATATTACTTTGATGACGGCTATCATACGAAATTAAAACAAGTTTAAATTTGGTCTAAGCAACAATAAAAAACTAGAAAATAAAATCACACATGCAATAATATTACTTTGATGACGAGCTATCATACGAAATTAAAACAAGTTTAAATATCACCAACAAAAAACAACAACAAATAACAAGTTTCGAAAACTAATAAGAAAATTATTTAAAACAGGCATAATGCTCTGCAAATGCTATACACATATATCTTTTAACTACGATAACGTTCTAAGAACATGATATATTTTCTTCAAGAAAAGCACAAAGCTCGACAGCCTTACAAGGTTCCAACACTCACAAGGTTCCAACACTCACAAGATTCCAACACTCGTGCCTTGAAAACAACGTTCCTGAAACCTCATGAAACTATTTTTCAAATGAACTACAAGTTCCTGGTAGCTTAGGTGACATGCTCAATGCTTTAAAAGTATTCATAAGTATACTCATTTCTGTAAACACAGTCTTTGTTGGCTGTGGCAAACTTTTTTGTTTGGAATACGTAATATGCACACGCTTATATGAAAATATATTTTTCCTTCACAGGATACGTAACGAAATTGTAACGTTGACTCTGATGCATATGTATATATAAATGAAACCACATTCAGAAAACGTACGATCAACATTGCATTTTCATTCTTAAAATACCCTCTCACCTCTTTCCTATACAGATATCTCTTTTTCTGGTTCTCGCAAATTTTGGCTATGTATATCTGGATTTAATTATTAAAGCAAAAGCAAAAAAACAAAAAATTATCTTGACATTTACAGAACTGCAAGGATGTTGTATGTTTAAAAACATGTATGTATGGACTGACTGGGATAAGTTAAAACTCGTATACACTTCCTAATTAATCAAGTAGCAAATAAATTGTATTGATATTCAGTGTTGAAAGTTTTAATACCTCCATTTAATTTAGAACACACAGAAACTCTTTTAGATTTCAATATCAGAGTTAAGTATCAAAACTTGCTGAACATTCTCTGACGTCACCGACAGAATACGGTGCATTCACAAAATAAGCAGCGACAGCTTTACGACTTCAAGTAAACAAGAAGAGCCCTTCTGACCCTGACAGTAACCAGAACCATACCGGCTTCGTCGAATCTGACACTCAAATTCCAGAGTCAAAAAACCAGCCATCTTATTGGCAGTAATGTCAGTTGTTGACCTATAATACTTTGCTATTCTGTAATTAAGCAAAGTAGTAGGTAGTTTACTTTCCACGTTTGACTAGTTAGATGTTTTCACATACAGTTCTTCAGTCATTTAGTTACCAATTGCATGTTACTCAGGACCAGCACTAACTACTGTTCCAACTTCGGAATCAAATATATTACAAGCAAGATCATGGTGCTTATAACAGTCACAGCAAATTTTATGTATGTATTCAAAACGCTCTCAATCGTTCTGTTTTTTGTTATCTATAAACTTCCAACAACGACAGCCTGGGATCATGAAAAGGAAGGTGAAGACTCTTCCAAAGGTCTAGGTTTTACGACCGATAGATGGCTAAGTGTTCCTCGTGGTTTACATCAAGTACTTGCCTCAATTGATGACAAACTTCGTAATCTGGATACTTTCGGCCACACATTAAGATTAGGACGACTAGACTACTTCATGGATCACCTGACTCGCAGACTGGAAAACATCGAGACTAAGCTTGGAACACTGGAAACTACACTCGACATTCGCATCAGGAAGATAGAAGAAATCATAATCGGTAAGGATATTAAGGAGGAGTTGTCCAATGACCATTTATCTCGAAAAATGTCGAATATAAATGATAAGCTAAATAACAAAGTGTCTTTTCTAGATGCTAAAATCGATATTAGAACTGAGAGGATAACTAATAAGTTGGAACTTTTAGAACGAGATATTCAAGGGTCAATGGATGACGTTTTAGAAAAGTTAGTAAAAAGTGATGAGAGACATGCCCAGTTTGAAAATGTCGTCTTGTTAAAATTACAGAAGTTTGAAGAAGTTGCTAACAATTTTAATGACGTCCGCGTCTTTTTAAAAGAAGAACTTACCAATATCATTAAACATCAAACTATGGCTATCAAATCTAAAACTGAAAGCAGTGTTAACAATATTCTCCAAGGCCTTGAAATAATGAAAAAAGAAATGGGTACATTCCATCAAAATACAACAAAAGAGTGCTCGAAAGCAGGAAATTCTTTAAAAGAAACAATGAAGCAGTTGAATAACAGATCTTTAACGTGTATAGGAGATAACCGAAAAAGAAGTTCTATTTTAAACTTTAGTCACGCCACACCAGATACCAATTGTACATCCGAACACGCAGAAAATGTCTCAACCGCTGTAAGCAGGCTTGTTAATGAAGGGAAGAAAAACATTTCTGAGCTTAATTCTGTCATGAGACATTATATGAAGAAAATAATTGGTGGAGTACAATACTTGTCTAATTCTTCCGAGGAAATAAAGATATTTCTTCGGGATCTTATTGCGCAAGGAAACAAAACAAAAAATATTATCCACGACGAATTTAATAAGCTTCAACAACATTTGCAACCGATTCCATTACTAGAACCTAAAATTTTACGTTTGGGGGAAAATCTTGATAAAAGAGTTGCCGAATTAAGCAAAGTCGTGGACAGTAGCTTTGCAACACTTCTTGTTGCCCAAAATACTTTCATTTCTTCTTGCAAAAGAATCCAAGAAGAAGAAACTCACGTTTATGATATATTGCAAAAAATTGTTCTTGAAATGAGAAATAGATCTATAGATGACATTCATCTTATCAGAACAGAGATCCAAACACACAGTGCGGAACTTGACAAAACTCTAACCAGCATTTTGTCTTCTCTGAAGTTAGTTAATAATAACACAGAAGATGAAATCAAACGTATACTAATGGTGGCATCGAAAAACCTTGTTAAATGTGCTTTATCATCTAAAAACCTGGGTAATCAAAGGAACAAAAGTGTTACGGAGGAAGAAAAGGAATTTGACAAAAAATGGCAAGAATCTGTTTTGGACTCTATTGTAAATATCCAGGAATATGCTATAGAACTAAAGGGTGAACTTAATCGTTCAGGTAGATCTGGTGATATCAATAAAACCGAAGGGATTGTTGCCATTGAACAAGGATCCACGGGAGATTATTCTAATATTACAGAAAAAAATAGTGGACTGTAATAGTAAGGTTCACATTCTTTATAATAGTCTTGTTAAAATCGAATTTCTTAAACATTAACTTAAAGTTATCTTCATTGTAAAGGAAACATTAGTATGTTTAAGTGCAACTTTTACTTAGAGAACAGTTTTGAACGTAGAAATCGTTAATGCATGTTTATGCATTTTTTTCCCAGACCAGGTGTAGGTTCCTTGTCCAGAAACTGTCACTTGATAAATAAATACGTTTGAATCTCAAGATTTCCCATGTAGTTCAAAAGGTGAATTACAATAAAAATATTTTGAGAACGTTACATTTGGAACTAAAAACAAATTGTATCTGAACTCTGAAATTTCAAATATGACACTCGGGCCTTAGGAATTAGAATTTGTTTTTCTGAAAAAGTAAAAACTAAGACCAGACTGTAACAGAACCAACGACTATGTTAACAGGACAGATGATTAACCTTTAGTACTGAAGGAACTTGTATAGCAAATCTCAGTAATTCCTTATTTCATCCTTAATAATCTAGGACAGAAAACAGAGATATGATTCTCGAGATGAGGAAGCTTAGTCTTTTTATTGCACTTACTCATTTTTCGTTGTTTTCAGAAAATTAAAAGGAAATAAGTAAAATTGAAAGGTTTACCAAAATAGTGATCACAAGTCCCTAGGGGCTCATCGGCATATCTGCGAACTTGTAACGCTAAAAATAGGATTTCGATACCCGTGTTGGAAACAGCACAGATAACCTATTGTGCAGATTTGTGCTTGATCACAAACAAATACTGATCAGAAACAATTCTGACAAGATTATAAAACTTTCCTGAAAATTTAAACACTGAACATTATATAAAAATTCTGTACTGTCATGGATAACCAAAGAAGTAAATTAATCATATATTTTGCACAATACCAGTAATCTCATAACCTGTTTCATTGTTACTATTTTCTGACATTGAATATTCGTAATTTATTATATATATTCAGATATTGTTTAAAAGTGTAATATTACTTTTACAACTTATTTTCAGTTAGACTGTTAAGTAAAACTAACGAGAGAATGTTGAAGGATACTACTACAAATGAATGACTTCTGTGCTTTTTATATAAAAGTACAAACGCAATTAAGAAATTTTCGTTATATCGCTTAATATCGAAACAAAAAATAATATTTCACTCTCATTCGTACTTCCGTAATTTACTTATAAATTATATTTATTTTAACACCAAAATGGAATAAATAATACTATTAATTTATGATTTTATATGTGTTAAATAGCTGTAATGCTAATTTTCTGTTTAAATATGAACTTCAAAAAAGAAAAGTGTTTGCCTTTTTTTTTAGACGTAAATGTAGGTATATACAAAACCATGATTTATGGAATGCATAAACTCTGCTCAGAAAATGAAGGAATTCATAAAATGTTGTCATATTAAAAATCAGTGGCTGTTATAGAGGTTTTGAGCTATCTACATACGGTTGAATACGTTACTGTATACTAATTTTGAGTACACAATTCAGCAAATCACATCACAATCACAGCCAGTATAAATTTGCAGTAAAACTTCATATATCAGGACTACATTTTGATATTGTTTGGCGTCCGTGGGTAGTGTAATGGCATCTTAAGCTGATCGCCTTTTAGAAGTGGTATGCAACAGCCTTTTCTGAAGTAAGTTATGCATATATTCAGATCATAAATGTTTGTCCAGAACGAGAAATTAGAATTTCCAAGATGGGGATATCCTTTGTCTTAATGACATTGGAAAACAAAGGAAAATGGATCAACTTAGGGTAAGAGGACTACCCAGAAAGAGACCTGAAATAAGTCAAGCCCCAACTGTGGTAAGCAAGGTGCGGAATATTTTTACATGGAAGAATCCATGAGCAGAATGATAAATGTCAAAAGTCGTCCACATGCACCTGGCAACAGTATATAGCAAAATCATGAATGAAAAACCGACACAGGCTGCTTTTAAGGCACATCATTTCAATCATCGTACACCTCAAGGAACCGGAAAGTGAAACGGATATTTTTGCTATTCCATATTAAGACATACCAGTCATGTTACCAGACACAACACCTTTGTATTTTTGTGTGATCGGAGTGTTGAAATTGGCGCTGAGAAACCGTAGTCCTCGTACACTAGAGGGATTATCAAAACTAACATAGATTAGCTGTTTCCTTTGAACATTAAGATGAGTCAGAAGAAACGGAAACTGCGATGCAGAGCTATTGTCAATATACAGTGTTATCAGATAGAATGGCTAGACGTGGTATCATGGACTGCAGTAACAAGATAAGGCTCTAAAATACTTTCTAAACGTATTCAGTCTCTGTACAACATATAACTTTTTCGAAAGTTAAATGAACCTAATTATAATGTTAAATTGATTAGTTATAATTATAAGCATTTCACTATTACTTATTATTCTAGTGTTTCTGAAAAAGGAGAAAATGTTTTGGTTAATTGTAGAAATAATTATAAAGACTTCTAAACCAATAAATCAAATTAAATAATTCGTATGTATTGTGTGTTTGTAGTTTAAGCACAAAGCTACATAATGGATTGGTTATCTGTGCTCTGCCCACCACGGGTATCGAAACCCCGTCTCTAGTGTTGTAGTCCGCAGATATACCGTCGGCCACTGGGAGGGTGATATTTGTGGAAAAGATCGGCTTGGAGAGAATAAGAAACAGAACATTTATGAAATTCCGTGTTTATATAGGAAATCATACATTGAACAAACTAAACGTTGCTTGCTTGCAAGAAAAATGGAACATCAAAATTGTGTGATTAGAGGAGAATACGCCAAATCAGCTGAAGTTCAACATATTATTAAAGCTGATCATTCTATTGTATGAGATCAAGCAAACATTATAGCAGAACCAGTCTTTTACCATCACATACATTTAAGAGAAACTACTGAAACAGCTAAGCATAACGTTGATTTATACATAATGACACAGGACCTGTGGAATTATTTTCCCCCCTCTTTAAAGAAAAGGGCATGTTCCAAATTACTAACGACGTAGGTTATACGAACTAATAAGTACGCGATACATGGAACTGAGATAAAAGCTTTAATGATGACTGACTGGGTCAGTCGTAACACGACTTTGTTAAGTTTAGTGTACGTGATTTTATTTTGATTTTAAATCAATTCGAGCATAGTAACATTTATTTGTTGTTGTTTTTGTCTCATAATTATGTTGACGTTAAAATATTAAGCCACTAATAGCACTTGTCATAAATTCTAGTAGAACAGGGCAATTATCCTTTTAAATCTCGCTGTTTATATTCAATCAAACTCATTAAAGTACAACATTCACATGATGCCCAATATCTATGTATATGTTACATAAACATTACTTATTGTGTCCCAGTTTTCATTTTACATATTTATATATTTCATTGAATAAATTCACTGAACAACATTAATAATAATATTTTTTTTCTCAGACCCTACCCTGACAAAGATAGAGATTAAGAAATGCACTGAATTAGTTATTTTGGTTATACATTCAACTTTTAGAAGTTATGATATTCTTTATAGGAAACAAAAACAAACGAACAAAAGGAATCGAATCCCCGTTTTCTTCGTAGGCTTTTACAATTCGTCCAGTGAGTTATAATATTTGATTTTCCATCAAAAATCTTTATACCTCTTTTAAATATTATTTTTAAAGAAGGGGGTAGCATTTGTGCCAGTTACTACATTATTAAATAATAGAAAGTACTTTCACCTCATAATCTATTTAAATATAGCTAAAAATATAAATAGTTAATCCTGCTTTGTGTTATTTCTCCCTAATGTATATTTTTATTGAGTACTTCTGACAAAAGCTCTCCTAAACCTTAGGCTCATTATACTAATTTTTGTAACGTCTATTTATAGAATTTCAGATTTAGTAATGTATATGCTTTTAAACACCTGTTATTCGGTCAGTGGCATCTCCTGAATTCATTTTTACGCAAAACAAATGTCATGTGATATCATACTCATTTAATGATATATAAAAATTATAAGAACACAGAGTGTTCTGACTTAGCAGCTTGAACTGTTGTATTTTTAACGTAAAGCTCACAAAGGTCTATCCGTGCTTTGCCCATCATGGAGAATCAAACTCTAAGTTATATCGTTCTAAGTCCGTAAACTTACTGCTGATCCATCGGGGTACAACTATTTGAACAACAGTTAAATGTATGGATAAGATCTATATTTATAGTGAAACATACCATCAGCCTAAGGAAGACATTAGAACGTTTGTAAGTTGGCTAGAACCACTGGAACACAAAACTTCAATGTAGAATGTTTGCAAGTATTAAAGAGTATTGTTAGCAGGACATGGACACTCTTTCAGTCAAGAAATACGGATGACCAGAAACCTGGACTGAATAGCTCTCTATTGACAATCCTACAACACAACGGTGTTTGATAATTTGGGTTCAAAGTAACCAGTGAACTTCACCTTCCCTAATAAATTTACAGTTGAGAACATCAAATGGATGAAAACCTGAAACGAAAATGGTCAGAAAGTGGTTTATATAGGGTTGGCCTTTATGCCAGACGATCATTGGTGTGCATTATTCAACCCAATTGGCAATAAATAGCCCGTTTTCAATGGTGTGAATAACATGTAAGTTGATCAATCGATACCAGGTCATTTTTTTTTCACAGATGAGTCACACATTAAGTTGTGGCCAGATGCGAGAGGTGTACACATTTGGAGGAATATCAAAAAGATCTCGAACAAACGGACTGGACAGCATGCTAACTGGACTTGAATCTGATTGAAATTTACGAGAGGTTCTGTGAAAATGCTTGACAGCTCGTGGTTCGCGTTCAAGCAGCGTTGATGAATTGAGGCAACTGATGAAGGAGTTGACCACATTACCTATCAGCTTAACTGATTCATTTATCGAAGCTTCCCACATCAATATGCGACGTTAGTATTCAAGATTGTCACACGTCTTATTGATAAAAGTTTGCAATTAGTTTTAGATTGAAAGTTCTGTAGTACTATATAAACGTTTGTGAACATGGACTCTACTAGTACACATTTATATCTCAAATAAAACATCGTAAACTGAACTCAGGAGTGTCATTTTAAACTTCGTAGTTTAACAGTACAACCTTATAAGCATAAACAAACCGTGATCAGTTGAAATACTCTTCTTAAGTGTGTATGAAACTGTGAATATATTAATATATTTACGTAAAGTAAACGTATGAACATAATTAGTATGTTTCTTACATAAGTTTTCTATAAAAAAAGTTAAATATGCCATCAACTGGTAAAAAAGTTACATCTTATAGAAAATTAATATACTAGAAAGAGGCTACAAAATTGGATTAAAAGTTTTTAGAAATGCTATTACATATAACATCTTAATTTAAATCGGAAGGCAACAAAACTAGTAAATTTAAACAGAAGTTTCCTTAATTCACACATTTACCATAATCTCCATTTTCACGAATTCATTATCTTCTATCGTAAATAGAAATGAAATAAACATTCTATCTTATCTACAAAATTTATTGTAATGATAAATTACATAGAATATAACAAAGCTATTTAACCTTCTATTTCACCCATTGTGAAAATACTGTGGAAAAAAAATGTTTTCTTGAATTTGTTGTTGTTCCTGGCAGTTATTTAGATTTAAAAATAATTATTTCCGAAGAAATAATGACTAATCTGGGGTGCTCGAAGATTAAACAATCCTCCTTCACCCCGCTCGTGGTCTAGGAATATTGGTTTAGCTTGAGAAAATAGGAAATTAATGTAGACGAGGTATGTAATTCTAAGAAGGTAATCGAGAGAGTAATTGTAGACAAGAAAAGGTGACGAACAGAGTAAACTAAACTAAACGGCCGATATTGGACAGATGGTCCATCAGGGCGGCGGGGATCTAAAAATCCTATGCCGAGAATTTAATGTGGGGGAAACGGGAGTACCCCGAGAAAACCCACTTTCACTGGTAACGACTGATTCGTTACCAGTGCCCTATTAGCGAGAAGAAGTAAGTATGGAAGGCAAAGTGAAATCCGGTGCTGGGGGTGGATTAGCTATTGAATCTGTTGTGGAGTCTCCTGGTGTTCGCCATGGTTTTAAAGTTAGGGTTTTTTCTTGAATTTCCTACTTAAACAGATTTATATTGTAAAACAAAATATGTTTTAATTAAATATATTTTGGTAAGTTATAAATGGGTACGTTACCTAGAAGTAATATTGTTCCAACAAACCTAATTCCATGGTTTATTTAGACTGTTACCTGGAAGTAAAATCATTCAGTTACAGAATTCAAGCATTTTATGTGTATTAAATAACAATTAAAGAGGCCAATATTTACGAGTGAATGCAACATGTTTCCGCCACGCAATCCCATCATTGCTAATTTTGACACCAGAAAATCGTGAAAAACACAGAAAAATGAACAAGTCCAACATTTTTGTCTGTTAAGGTGTATTGCCTCTAGAAAATATTTTTGTACCAAATTCCATGTAAATTGGTCAAAACAAGGGTAAGTAATTGACCAAAACCTCTAAAATTATGGGTTTATTTGATCTTCTGACCCCCTAAAAATAACCCAAAATGGGTATATCCCACATTTTTGTATGTATATGTATGGGAACTGTAAAAAGGTATCTATGTGCTAAATCCCAGATAAATAGGCCGAAATACGGCGGAGTAATTGTAAAAAACAACCTAAAATTATGCTTTTTGTGGCATCTTGACCCCTATTTAATTCCTAAAAATAGGAAAGTCCACCATTTTTGTTTTTCAGTATGTGAGACGTGTAGAAAAGTATTTATGTACCAAATCCCATGTAAAGTGGTCAACATATGGTCGAGTAATTATGGTTTTTGTGAGCTCTGATCCCTCTAAAAAGACTCAAAATGGGCAAGTCCAACGTTTTTGTATGTCCACATATTGGGCGAAATAAAATTTATTTTTATGCCGGTTTTCATCTTGAACCCAAAATATACAGTTTTGAGTTATTTGACCTTTGACTCTATAAAATCTTTAAAAAGGACTAAATGAAAAAATAAAAAATGTTCTGGGCGTATTGGACCAAGGTATAATCCTACCAAGTTTAAAATCAATCCGCCGAGAAATGAATGAATGGCGGTTGATTGAAAAGTGTTTGGAAGAAGAAGAAGAAACAATAGAAAAACAATGTCTCTCTGCGGAGACATAAAAATAGAAGGAGAACATGGATACTTAGATAACGAATAATTTAGAAACACAAGTTCAAATAATTTTACTGCCATAAAGATAATTTTTATTTGGAAATATTGTGTTGTCTTTACTTAGTGTGATGCAGGATATGTCTACAGTTTGAGTGTTTAAAGTTAATATGAAGAACAGTTGTTTTTAGGACTATATATATGTAAAATACATTAGTGTATGAATAGTAATATACGTGAACCAGGAAGTCAAACTGCATTGCATTACAGTTGGTTAATATGATGCATACATCATATACCTAGAGTTTGAAGGTATTATGTTAATATCCAAAACAGTCCTTTTTCGGATTTGTAGCCATGTTGAACTAGTATATGGATAATAATGTGTAAACCATGAATTACACTATATAAATAGTCAAACACTCATAAATCAAACATAAGATATTAATCTTACATATTCAAATTTGTAATGTAAATCGATACTGAAGTGAAACTATAACGCAGAAAGTTAACGATACTGCAGAAACTAATATTGTGCCTGAAAGTTTTACAGTTGAGAGGAAATATTAATTATGAGTTACTGGCAAACTGGTTCACGTCGACAGCTTCTGGTGTTCTGTGGTGGCTCTCTATAAAACTCTTCACCTCTGGCTCCATTGTATGGAATTATCTGCCTTCTGATGCCACCCTGTGGATGAAGATGTCACAGGTCGCGGGACCTTCGGCCATTTTAATGATAAGATACCTTCCAGCTAGCAGAGTTTGAACAGTTCCTGAATTTATCTGAAAAGTGACCCATTTTATAAGCATTTTCACTACTGTATACACAGTTTAAAAAGTTGGTAGAGCAAATCATATTACCTTCTACTTTAACTATCATTCTGGTAGCCTTTGGTTAGTGATTCCAAGTTCATAGCCACTTTCAACTTTGTGACTTCAAATTTAATATGATCCAACATTCAGTACATATGCTGAAATGGGATCATTTACTTAGGTTTGCTTGAAATAAAATTAACACTATAAGCGCATCTTAATCATCAATTAACTTAAACTCTTGTCCTGTCTCAGCATTTCAGTTGCTAAATTGCCTGTTCATTTCTGTGGTGACTTTCTTTCTAAAAAATTGGAGTAATCAAATATCTTTCACTAGATATCACGAACAAAGAAATTACTCCAGAGCTTAAAACTAAGGCGTTCCTGTAACTTTGGTTTAACAAACTAAATCCATCAATTCAGAAACCTGCACACCTCTACTCCGAGTTATGAGTCCTGATTCTAAAGAAGCAAATCTTCCAACTTTTAAGAAAATTTAGTTTCCCTTGGGTTTTAACGTTGCAAAATTGAAGTTGGTAAAGGTACTCCTGCCCCATATTTTTCAGTGCTATAAGAATTAACTCTATCAACACGGGGTCGGTCAATTTTACCGAGTTACGTGACCTTTTGTACTCGTTTAAAGTCTTTATAAATTTAATACTTATAATTCTTAATATAGTGGATATATCTTCACGAAATTTGGCAGTTTTTTAGTTAATATTACAAGTCTTTCACATACAAAAAGTCGTATTTCTTAGTGAAGTATTTTTAATAATATTAAATAAAGATTTGTCTATGAATATATGGATGATTTGTTTTGAATAGTCCGTTTGCAAAGTAATTTGTAAATATCCTTTGTGTAACCCCTAAAACCTCCTAAATTCATTTCAAAAGTTATTTTTCAGTAAAACTTTATAGTTTATCTGTTATTTTCTCGTATAACGTATTCAGTCTCTGTATAACAGATAACTTTATAATTTATCTGTTATCTTCTCTACCCATATTCTTTCTCTCACTATGGGCTCAATCAACTCAGCCGAGTTCGTGACCTCAAATTGACCTTTATATTTTCCATACTATAACTTCTTTGTTTGTGTATCTTTACGAAATTTTGCAAGCTTTCAGTATCATTAAGAGTCATTTGAAGACAAAAAATTAATATTTTTATGAACTACTTTCATAAAAAAATTCTCCATGAATATAGAGAGTCAAAGTTGTGAATACTTCGAGTGCAAAGTGATGTTCATATTAAACTTTAAAATACTTTTTCATCTGAAAAATCTCAGATTTTATTTGCATAATCTCTAAAACCTAAATAAATTTCAAACATGTTTTTCCAGTAAAACTTTATATTTTATATCTTATTTTCTCTACCATAACTCTGTTTGAGGTTGGTCAATTTGACTGACCTCGTAACCACCACCACCAAAAAAAAGAAAGAAATTCAAATGAGTCTCAAATAACATCTTTTGTTTCTAGATTGTCTTGAGTTTGTAACATTAAACTACATTTGTTTAACCCAGATAGCTTCAAACTCGTAACAGTATACACCTGCTTATACTTAGGTGTTATTGATTTATTACCTATAAACCGTATCTAACTAATACTCGCGGAACATAAGTTGTAAATCACAAGGAGAACGTGTAACTCACGTTACCCTATCGAATTATATTATGCACAGGCTACTGCGAGAGTACCTCATGAAAATTTACTATTATTATTTTTTATTTTTCCTAATCTAACATTATCTAACCTAAAATGTTTCTAATTTTTACATTTTAGTTACTTTTATATTAATAAATATAGAATAGACATGAAAAGCAAGAAATAAAGAACCTACATGGGTCTTTTTGTTTGCTGTCAACTGTTGGTGACACTTAACCCTATTTTTTATACTAATAGTACTACTACTTTAAATAATTCCTTACTTAATTAAATAATGCACCAAAGAACACAGAATAATAATATGCAAGAAAAGCAGAAATATCCCATAACTATCACAATTTTTTTGGCTTTCTAACTATGCGACCAGAGGCGTTAAAAATTCAGCTACACTCGTCGATGTGTTTCCCATGGGTTTAAAGTTGTGAAATAGATAATTTTCTGTACATAAAACAAGTGATATAATACGTCATTTGATCGATTAAAACCTCGGCTTTCCATTGGTTATAAGTAATATAGTATTAAATGTAAGAGAAAACTATTGACAATTTCTTAAAGAGAAGAAGTGACAGGTAGGTGTGGCACGAAAGGTTTGATTTTCTATTTTATTGCTCTGTAACTAAATAAGATTGAAGGCTATCAAAATTATGCTTTTCCTGAGTGATGACAAGATTATAATGATAATTTACGTTAAATTTCGTATTTCATTTGAGGGGTGGTAAATAAATTGAAGAAGAGGGAATGCCTAGAGAGAAAATGTCACAATTCTCATACAAGGGGAAAGTTAACATTTCCCTACACTGAAAATGTAACTCTGATAGATACTTACCGCCCTCACATAACAGCTTTTCTTGGCTTGTGCTGCCCTCTATTTGCACAATTTTCGCTCGCCACTAGCCTTGATGCTCCCACCTCCCTCACGTAATTTCTCGTAGTATTGCTATGCTGTAGAATGCAAATGGGCATAAAACAACCCTCCACCAATAGGAGTGTGACACACCCTCCTAGTGCAGCTGGCTGGCTCTACACTGTAGATCACTTCGAGGTCGGGATTACATTTTTAGTGTTTAAGAAAATGTTAAATTCTGATATGATACCTTACTTCTGCTCACATTATAAATCTATAATCTCACTTTTACATGGTGGAGAGTCCAGTGCAAAAGTTATCAAGATGAACACTCTTTGAAAGGTACCCAAAGAGAACCCATGTAGTGTGATACTCTAATGTATAGGTTCACTTCTGTTCTGACAACCCAGGTAGGGTGCATGCGTGAATACCCAGTACATAACTAACATCAGGCCCTCTGAGAACCCAATATCCAGATGATGGTAGGAAGGGGCATATAAACATGATGGGTCAACTCCTATCCAAAATCAGGTGGAGGCCAGAATTTGTTGTGTGGTTTGGAATAGGGGGAAGGCCCCTACCAACCACATGAGTGAGGACTTATGTTGGCTTATCCTGCACCAATCCAACACCATGCTGCCTGGTAACCAACATCCAGGCAGTGATAGAATTGGGGAGATCCGGCCAGAGGGATGGACGGTATGTGATGGATTCATCCAGTCCAAAGTCAGGCAGCATTTGAAATTTTTCTTCTGGTCTACAGAAGAAGGAAATTAATCATTATCAACACCAACAAAACACCACTGCCCTACTCTCGACTAAGTGGAATTGGTTACACTCAGGAGAAAGCTTCCATGGTTCACCACCCCAGTGGCTTGAAACAGGTAAATGGCAAGGGCTCCTATACTCCACTGGGAGAGAGGGGGAGACAATGTGGTGGGAACTCCAGAGGAATACAACAATGTAAGACAGTGGAATGGGTGACCACAAAACCCTAATTTGAAAAGCAGGCTGGTCACAGTTTATTCATATAAGACTGGAGAGATTGGCAATGATCCCAACACTGATTTATTCATGATATTCTATGACTTGTACAGTTTGGTGTGCACCTTACTTATGAAACAAGATACTACAAGGTTTGTTTGAGGCATGGTTCACATGCCAGCCTGAATAATCTCTTCTCACAGATGGGCAGCCAGGGAAAAGTGAGATTACCTCTTTTATGGGAGGAAACTTGGAAAATGCAACAAGATTTCTTGGATAACAATGCATAAGTAAAAGGAATAATCTGGCGAGTCCATCTGGTAAGGCTGATAGGAGAAAGATCATGAGTAGAGGAATTGTTCCATGGTATAAAAAGACGGAACAGGATCCACAGAAGGAAGCAGTTTGGATGACAAAACAAAGCAGAGTATGTACTGGACAAAGGGGACAACTGAGATCAGAATGGGAATATAAATGAGAGATGAAGGGGGAAATAGGAGTCAAGGTGATGTCTCCTTCATGAGCTTCTGATGTATTGGGGAAAATATATGATCTGGCTAAAGGAGAACATCGGTATGGTGATAGAAGATAGGAGAAACATTGATAGCAAAGATATCTGACATACAATGACCACTTAAGAGTAAGAGTAAGAAATACATCTGGAGGGAGAAGTTTTACGATGAGCAAGTGGCCAAATGTTCAAATGGGGCAGAGGGGGGTATGAAGGACTACACTGAGATTCTAACGAGGTAGGGGAATTGGACGGGGCAGACTAATTTGGTAAAATGAGCAAAACAGGTGAGAAAGAACGGAATAGTAAAAAATGGGACAGGAGTGGGAGAAACAAAAGGTATTAGACAAGACTGCCCTATAGCTTGCAATGGATATGTCATTGTCAAAAAGCCAAGTAAAGAAATTGGAATGATGAGAAACGCTAGGTGGTGAAGGTGAAAAACCATGGTGCAAAGACCAACTCTTAAAAGTGCACCATTTCCTCTGGAAAACAAATAAAGAAGAAGGGTGGACTGAGCGATAAAAAGGGTATGCTACCTGCATAGAGTCTGGAATATCTCTCAAGAGGCTAGACAAAATCCATGCATGACTCTAGAATGTGATGGTAGCAAGATAAAATTTGGTAGAAGATTATAGAAAAATCAACCAGAGAAGGATTTTTGCTGCATTATCATGGCAATGTTATTCAAAACGTACGAACTTAATTCTGTATGCTAAGATAAGATAAGAAGAAGAGAAAACTAACAAACCAACCAACAAAAAAAGAAACAAACAAGAAATAACTTTACATATAATAAAGAGAAAACTACTTTAGACTTCTGCCTATGCCTAAAAAATGATGCAGAAAACGTGCCTGGAGGCCATTTTGTATTGGAGTAGACACGTTACTGCACACAAAAAGTGAAAAACAGAAATAGTCCTAGAAACTTAGATTTAGCAACACTGCTCAGAGCACAATTCTGGTAATTAAAATTGTTTTTGCAGCAGCAGAAGCAGCCAACCATTACTTCATATCATTTACATTACACAAATGTAAGCTTGACATCTTCCAGTAAATATATTTACCTAACATATTTTGTGAACGAAATATAATACTTCACACAAAGTCCATTGTTTGGACTTGCTTTTTGTGGTTTAAAGTGTTTCAGATTCCCCAAGGGTTGAGATCGGATGAAGCTATCACTATGAATGGGAAATGTTCACTTCTGAATACCTGTCACTTTGTTTAAATCGATTTCACGCAAGGCACACTGATTTTGCACATCTTATGACTTTCTACTCCACTCTATATGAATTTCCTTAAGAAAAGTTGATTCACAGTCAGAGATTTATAACTTTTCAGGACTATTCTTGGCATCTCGAAGCTTAGATTTATACCTTGTAATAAATTACAATTTCTTGGAAATATAATGATACGTGTCTATTTTTTTATTCACGTCACATTCGATCTCTGTCAGGTACTTAATCAGAAACCCCTGGTTCTTAGAGCACACGTCTTGCAATGCGCGAATCCCATTATCAAACATGTTCGCCTTTTTAGCCGTGTGGATGTTATAGTGTGACAGCCAATCCCACTATTCGTTAATAAAAAAATAGCTTAAGAGTTGGTGGGATGTAGTGTTTACTAAATGCCTTTCCTCTATTCTATTACTTCTAAATTAGGGACGGCTAGTGTAGTTAGCCTACCAATGAGTAGATGGAGTGACTGTTACATAATAGCTTTCCATGATTGAAAGAGAAAAAAAAGAGAACAAATTCGACGAATGGTTTAGGTCCTGTAATCGCCAGATTGCAAGTCAAGTGCACTAACCACCAGACCATGTTAGACCATAAATCATAATTAAAACGTTTTCTTCAACAGTGACAAAACATATTATTGGGTAAATTTGGAATTTAGTAAATTTAACCTCTGAATTTTCTCTCCAACAAGTATTTTTATCCATTTGGGAGAAAATCGTGAATATTAATAGAATGTTCCACAGTCGCACTGATTTGGTAACTTTTTCTGAAATGCTTGTTAATGCTCGGTGATCCCGAGGTGTAGCTTAAATTCCCTTATTCTACATCAAACATCTCATTTGATTTCATTGAGCACTAAACAATTTAATCACTTTTGAATTGCCAAAAAATAGAATGTACGTTTTAATTCGATTAGTACGTAAAAAATCGGCCATCAATCGTATATTCACTAACAGAGAAGCGTTCAGAGTCATTGTTCTCGTTATCTTATCTCGGTTTACAGAGAATAAAAAACAAAAACATTGTATTCAATATTGCACTGTGCTCGTTTATTTGTTCTTAATAAAGCACAAAGCTACACATTGGAATTTCTGTGCTTTGCTCACCACGAGTATCGAAACCCGGTTTCTAGCGTTATAAGTCCGCAAACATACTGTTGTGCTTGCAGGATGCGCTAAAAATATAAAATAAATACATACATTAAGTTTGTGAATTTTCGAGGTTTTCCTTATACATCTTTATTTCTTTCCAAAAAATAGTTAATTACAGTAATTAGGATTATATACAAACATCTAATAGAACTGCAAAACTGATAATCACTCAGCACTATATTCTTACTGATATGTTGAATAATCTAAGTTGTTTTTATATTGTTCTCAAAGGAAGAAGTTTAATAAGTTAGCTTGCCCTTTTTTTTATCATGTTTAATGATAATCAATTTGATCTTGTGTTTGGCTAGTCATTATTTATTTTCATTAATGTAAGCTTGTATCGTGCCTTCATTTTATTTTCAACAGAACTGCATACCTCCACATTTGATGTTACTTAGACTATCTAAGAAAGCTTGTTGGTTGGTTCCTCGCTAGATTTACAAGTGAATTCAGTTGTGTTTGTTTACTCGCTTGAAGGTAAAACATTACCTAGCTCGTATGAAGCAAAATGCCTAGCTCCAGATATCTGGTACAGATCTACTGGCGACAATTTTGGAATCATGGATTGGTAAATGTAGAAAAGTTTCATAGTTCTTTTAACTCAGAACCCCCAGTCATAAAATTTACTCTGGTGTCTTCCCAAAACTAAGCCTGATAGTTTGTTATCTTGTTAAGCACAAAACTGCAGAATGGACTATGTTCATCGTACAGATTGAACCAAAACTTCAAGAATGCTAACGTCTGTGGTTTTAAACATTTTGTTAACTGTTCGTTCTGTCGTGTATTAATGTGTAACTGCTGCTTTTTGGAATATTCCCATCTTTAACTTTCAGTTTATCAACAGTGTTTTCATATCTTATTGCTTTATCACAAGATTGCCCATAATAGTTTCTCTTTATTCATTCTAGGGGGGGTTTTCAGTTTGCGTTATGGAGTTATTAGATATAGATGATTTATCCATGATAGCTTTCAGACATTCTGAAGATGATTTAAAGACTTGTTAGGCCTCTTCTAAAGACAGACACGTTGTTTAAGCACGAACGATTTATTCACATAAGTGCAAAGCACCAACACCAAGTATCTTAGTCGTGAACGACAACGTCTTATAAATCGTTCAACCAATTCAAATGTCTATGAACAAGAGTCTTGCACCTTGGGCACTTGTTTCAATTTAATCCACAATGAGTCGGGCAAATCGGTCATGGTTCTACATAATGAATTTTAAAATGAACTGTGATAAAACTGTAACAGCTCTAAATATTATGTATTTGTACATTTATATTCTGGTTATAGATATTTAACCATTTTTGTCCTGTGAATATTCAAATTAATATTTGTAACTTCAGAGAAAAAAAAAACTACATTTAAATAATGAATTTAAATATAAATTAATATTTTAGAAGAATTTTGGTTTTCAATCTGATTATTTTGGAACAATATTAAATTTAGATGAAACAGTAACCATACATCCATGAATTAATAAAAAGAATTTTATTAATTTAAGTCAATAACAGCAAATAAAACTGAATACAAATAAAAAAACAGTGAAATCATGGCAAAAAACAGAAAAGCACTTTAAACCCTAATTATTGAATAAAAACTAATTTGCTAGCAACTACAAATAATTAGTTTGAGTAACTCTTTTAAATTACAAGGATTACTAATGGCACATTACATTTTATGTATCATATAAATGTGTATATTCTATATCTTCATACATCATATCCATTGTTTAAAAGATACATAGATTTAAAACACATTGCACACAAAGATACTTGTTCATAGAACCATAAGCTTTTAAGTTGTATGTTTTGAAATCTAGCTATGACAAGTATTTCAAATTACTTAACCTCTTTATGCTAACTTTTCAGTACCAATACATTTTGATATACACATGTTGAGAATAAGACACTTCAATTTTATAGCACAAGGGTTACACAATGTTAAAACTTCTCATGTTTAATATAACACTTACTGGCAGTAAAACTAAAGTGAAATCAACACTAACACCAATATCAACTTGAGTTTTTTTACTCAAAAATATTTTAAAAAGAACATCTAAGACACAGTAAAAAGTAATTGTACAGGAGTATTTACTGTAAAAATATCTACCTTCTACTAAACAACTCTTTAACAGCCACAAGTACTGAATCGGACAATATAAACCCTAATTTTTTTTTACAAAGATTTCATTTTCTGCATTCTAAAAATGTATTTCTATAAAAAATGTAGCATACATTTTTATAACCAGTACACACTTACAACTATGAAAGGAATATTCCAAATTAATACTGTTGTTGTTTCATCACAAAGCCACACAATGGGCTATCTGCTTTCTGTCTGCTACATGAAATTGAACCTTGGGTTTTGGCATTGTAATCATATACTTAACACTAACCCACAGTAGATCCAAATTAATGCAACATTTATTTTTATAAAAAATAAATTGGTTCGAAAGTAAGTCACTCTCACTCAATGTTTCTGATCAGATTCTGATGTACATGCATGTTTACAAACAAAACATTGCATATCAACTGTAATGAGTACTAGATAGTAAGATCATAATCTATCTTCCTGAAATAAGTAAATATTAAGTGACACCAATCCAGATACTTTTTTGTTTTTTATGACAGAAGTACCATAGTTATCAGTATTTACATAGCTCTGACAGATCAGGTAGCAAGATTTATCTAAAATCTATGGTCATAGTGATCTAATACTCTTTAAAACATACAAAATCAAGGGCCAAATGCATCTGCAGCAACGCCATCTTCTATCAAAACTGTAAATGTGAATTAGTTTTAAATTAGTGTTCATAATTTGTATAAAAAGGCAATTCAGTAAAACTTTGAAGAGTGTCGCAAAACAAACACACATAAACACCATTCACTCATTTTTATTTTATCAAATATCAAATGTTTACAAGTATGGGGTCTACATACTTGTCATATGAACACAAAATACAGGAATAATTATGGTCATTTATATATATATTGTATTTTCACTTAATCCCATTTTCCAGGAAACTGTTTTAATAAATTATTATCACCAAATTTCTAAAATCACCAAAAATTAATTCATATTTTTTTAACCATTTTCATCATGGTTTTACTATAAAAAACAAATAATTTTGATCAAAACAAAGTAAGGATGATAATAATTTTTAACATTATAACTATAACAGTGAAAACAGCTACAGAATATGTCAATCACCCCTCTAGGTTCATCATTATGAAGATTAAGCATCTGCTGACCAGTTATGTCACCTGAAATGCAAGTTACTGGTCATTCAGCCTATACTAAACATAGTGGTCTTACACAGTCATGTCTCAATAATTACTTTCAAGAGGAACACAGCATTTAAAATACCCCCATTTATTCACAAAATGTGGCTAGGCCTCTGAGAAGACATTTAGACTCTTCACTCATGTTGAGGGGCTTTGGACAAATGAAAGCCAGCCAATTATAGCAAGCACTGCAAATTGGTTCCAAGTGACTCAAAGTGTCAATAGCAAACTGTGTAACTGCTTCAAAATCCATTGTATGTTTGTTCAGACATCTAGACAAGGCAGACCATCAACAACACAAAAAGATGGCTGTTATCTGTTGATTCTGGTTTACTACAATAACTGAGAACAGGTTACAAGATTTAATCAGAAGTTTGCTCCTACAACTGGATGCCATATCAGTATACAGATAATTAAAAACAGATTACCTTCAATAGTGAACCCAAACTAGATCAACCCATTTTCATACAGGAATGGTTTACATTTTCTCTTAATTCCAAATGGACTTTATGATGACTTTTATTGAGAATACACTTGTGTTTCACTTTAGAGAATGAGGGAGAAGGAAAAGATTAATAAACTGAAGCAACATTCACATATAGAACAGATAAGTTTGGAACAGTTTATATTTGGTCATTTCTTTAAAGTGACACTTTCATAAACTTTTAGTAATGAGTTGAAAGAGTACTTTTAAATCAGCAATCAAGGATCAGTTAACTTAGGCAATGGTGTATCAGAAGATACTACTGAACTGAAAAATAGTAAGCACCTTATATGATCAAAGTTGCTGTCCATGTGTACTGAAGACAGTGTTGTGTAGCAATTGTCACACGATTTTGTGAAATATTCTGAAGACAATTCCTATTTATATAAGGAAGTGTCCTAAACCAGAAAGAGACATTTTTTAAACAATAATAACTTGTTAGAAATCCAGCTTTAAGAAAATGCTGTTGTATACCCAGATAGAGAGCTACTGATCTAGTTAACTGTGGTTCACCTGTTACCATATGCAATCAACAGCTACCCTTCACCACAGACCAAGGTTCAGTTCTGCTGAACGTAATCTCTATCAGTTGAGAAAATCTTGTAATGATGTAAGAAGTGTTTGTTTGATTCAACTAGAGAATTATAAAATTATGGTAATAAATGGAAGTAAATCACGTCATCATTACAAATATCATTATTATAAGTCAGTGGTTCCCAACCTTTTCACCACCAAGGACCCCCTTTTATTATTTTTTTCCCACAAACCCCATGTTTTTTGAAAGATTCCATCTACCCAACAAATTGTTTTTCTTACTAATAATTAACTTGTTTTTCCATTTTTCACTATCAAGACATATATATAACTGAGTGTGCAATTAAAAGACAGTAGAATTAAAAAACTTATTTGTTTAATGAGATGGTATTATCTTCTCGGACCCCCAGGGGTCCGGGGACAACAGGTTGGGAATTACTGTTATAAGTATTAGATATCAATTTTTAATAAAAATACATGTTTTGGTTGGGTAAACCCTGGCTCTGTCTCCTTGCTTCTCATGTAAACTTCAAGTTGGTGACCTGTTTAAAATTAGTGATTGCATCTTAACGCCATTTTAAGTAAATACTATTTGTAACCTGGTTTGTTACTTGACAATAAAAAAGCCTATTATAGCAGTGGTGGAAGTACAGTGTAAACAGGTAAAGGTACAAGGTCAACCTAATGGCTTCAACATCCGGTGCAAATAGCTCTGCTAATATCACACAAGGCAAGTGCCACATCTTATGAGACTTTGTGTTACCATATGCAATGATTTAAGAGTAATGAATGATAATGCTCACCTCCACAATGCTACACTGTTTGAGACTTTTTTTTGAAGAGGAAATTGACCAAATTCAGTGGATTTCATGCTCATCTCTAGATTTTCAATCCTCATAATCATTAAAAATCCTCTGAAAATAGCCTTTTCTGAAGAATGATCAAAAATAATTTAGGGAATTATTAACAATGTAATTTCAAACAATAGTGTCAGATCTCACTTGTTGTTCATGGTGACCATATTCTATACCAAACTGAAATACCAACATCTACCAAATGGTCATTTATGAGTAAGGGCTGAATGACGAATAAATTGCATGTCAGATCATAAGATGGATCGTTAGATGCTTGATTTGCATAAATATTAATTGAAAGGAATGTTTGACATTATAACAGTGGTTTTTCCTGGTAATAACTACAAAATTATAAATTTTGATTATTATGAGCAGTGTATTTAAATATTCACACACATACAAGGTAAATTATTATTCAACTGTTTTAAAAGCATAAGTGTCACCTTACCAGAACAAGTTTGTTTACCTGCTTACCTATACCTATAAATATCCACCAACAGTAATCACAATTCACACAACATTCAGCCTTGATAATGGATGCAGAATGCATTCGAAACGCGTCGGCCAACTCATCACTAACTACAACTTTTACCCGTTGTTCTAACAACGTTAAGACGGCTTATCGACTTCTTGAGAAGAATTCTAAGAAGAAAGTAAACCTACAGACACCGGTCTTGTTTAACAAAATCTGCATATATGTCTACATGAACCTACAGTTCATAAACACAGTTTTCTAAGTTTGCATGGATTTTATGGATCTTTAATGATTTTTTTTTATTTACGTTTATCATGCAGTGCAGCCCTCTACCTAGATTTATGAATTTAATCATTCAGAAACAGACATTAGTAAAATATTAAAAAGAAAGTAAAATTAGCTTTCCAAGTATACAATGTACTTAAGGCACAGGAAATTGTATTTCTAAATATTTATTATTTGTATTTGGTTGAGTTTCCACATGACAGGTGTTTTGTTTTTATTTATTATATATAAATATATATTGCTAATTGGCAGTGGTTCACACGCAAAATATTTTTGTTGTGATTTTGAATAATCTTATAAGTAATTGAAAACAACTAGAGATTCCTGCTGACACCTGAACGTTCCATGATTTTTAATTCGCATATGTGGTTTGTATTTGAAATTTTTCGTGTTTGAAAAATAACAATTTTAAACTTAGGTTATTAATAAAAGTATTGGTAACTTTTATAATTTATTTTCTTTTCTACTTTTGTCTTACCTTTTCAGGTCACAGTTATGTTTATGCTAACTTATGACGTCATGCTTAACTTCCCCAGGTTTCGTTTTCAAAATTTAGGTAAATTCTTTACAACATTTGCTAATTATTCAGAAATTTTCATCTTTTAAAAGTAAAATAATTAGTCAAAGTCTCATTAAACAAGATCTTACACTCCAACCTAAGTAATAGTAAAAGCAGAAAGAAATGTCAGATATGGCATTTCTGAGATCAGAACCTCAATAAAGCTTTTAGATTACGAAACAATATATCTTCTAATTGTGTATAAGCTTATTACGTTCCTTCGACTGTTTGATTGTACTTTCAGCTCATTAGGCTTAGATCAGATTTGAATTGTTGTATTTAGTACCGAATACTAGCTTATAGGTGAAAAATAATGCACAAAGTTCAAATTATGTTTGTGCCCATTTTTCATGTTGATACTAAATGAATGATGTTTAGGTATGTACGGTATATAGCAATGGTTGAAAGAATTGTCAAATCGACTGTGATTATCTTTTGTTTACTGATTTTTTGTACATCTCATATAGTAGTTTTATCAGACAATCATTCAGAAAATTTCAATGATTGTCTGCTACAATGAGCTTCAGCCAACAGTAGAATTATTGATTTTTCTTCAAAGATAGACACTTTGCTCGGATGGGGTTCGTAACCACAAGTAGAGCAGCCTAATACGTATAGGATTATGCTGCTACTGTTAGAAGGGATAATTTTGCTACAGAATGTTTTTTTTTCTGACTCCAATCAATTCATCTTACCTGATCATGAATCATTGCACATCTCCTGTCTTCTTCTGAAGAGATAAGGTGAAATCTACTGAAGTGTGGGGGAAAAGAATAAGAAAAAAAAAAAAGGAAGAAATACCAGAAGGAAACTATACGTGCTTAGGTGTTGTCGAGAGAAACGATCACTGTTCGTTCTAAATTTTATTCCACACACACACACACAAAACATACCTGAAGAGCGAAATTATGTTGAGAAAGTTTATATTTATCAAAATTTAGTTTGCGCAAAATATTTACAAGTTTTTAATTTAACCGAATTTTTATTGGAATACTTCATTGTGTATTTAATGAAAGAATATTTGGATATTTCTATAGTACACAATTTGAATATTTACAAGCTCCTTTTAATCTATATTTTCACTCAACAAACTTTCATGAGCCTAATTGCCATAGGATTAGCGTCATCAAACGTTAACGTTTGTTTTAACATTTTAATCTCCCTACAGCAGATTAAGATTGAATGACTACAATCAACAAGTGATTTGTGAATTTAATATTCAAAAGACTCACATTTTAGATGAAAGTGTAATTTGTATTTAATTCAATAGAGAATTTTTGTTTGTTTAGTTGAAGTTAACCACAAAGCTCCACAAGAGGCTATCTATGTTCTGCAAACCACGGGTTTCCAGCGTTCTGAGTCAGCAGACATGCCGCTGTGCCACTGGGGGGCCGAAAGAGAAATAAAACTAAATACTTAATTGTTTTACATGAATATACAGACTTTGCTTATTGATTTTAAAAGAGTAAATTAAACGTAAAGCGATGAAAATCTTGTTCAGTATATATTTATATACACAGATCTATAAAAATCAATTGGTACTAAAGCTACAAAAGGTACAAGTACATATATACTAACATAAGCTTTATAAAACCTTATAAAGTTGATGAAAGTTTCGAAACTTTTTTGGGTTTGTTTTTGTTAAGCACAAAGTAGGATTACTTCTGTTGTGCCTACCGAAATCAGATTTTTAGTGCTATAACCCTGAATGAGCCCTCCCCCAAGTTCGATAGTAATTCAACATTGGTAACGAGGATATTATTTAATTTCTGTAGTAGATATTGGTGTATAGAAGACATGTTAATACTAGAAGTAAACGACTTTTTAACAGCAAAATGTTGTTTTTATTTAATTAGACAGTCAACGTTTCGCTTTACAGCTTCTTCGGTTTGTGTTGTAGTGAACGCTCCTGAAGATTGTTTGTTTGTTTTGAATTTCGCGCAAAGGTACACGAAGGTCATCTGCGCTAGCCGTCCCAATTTAGCAGTGTAAGACTAGAGGGAAGGCAGCTAGTCATCACCACCCACCGCCAACTCTTAGGCTACTCTTTTACTAACGAATAGTGGGATTGACCGTCACATTATAACGCACCCACAGCTGAAAGGGCGAGCATGTTTGGTGGTATGCGGATTCGAACCCGCGACCCTCAGATTGTGAGTCGAGCGCCTTATCCACCTGGCCATGCCGGGCCTCGCTCCTGAAGAAGCTGTAAAGCGAAACGTTGAGTGTCGAATTAAATAAAACCAACATTTTGATGTTCTAAGTTAGTTTATTTCTAGTATTAACGAGGATAATGTGTATT
>NW_013665664.1:904942-913532 GCF_000517525.1 Limulus polyphemus | reverse complement strand
TACCTAAAGTATACCAACATTAACATACTACACATACTTCTATCATACCTAAAGTATACCAACATTAACATACTACACATACTTCTATCATACCTAAAGTATACCAACACTAACATACTACACATACTTCTATCATACCTAAAGTATACCAACACTTACATACTACACATACTTCTAACATACCTAAAGTATACCAGACATTCCTTTCTTGACAACATTGTTATGAAAGAGTACTACTCTGTTAACAAGAATTAAGCCTACAACTGTTGTTTTAAAATACATAATAGCTACAAAATGTAAACACTTCCATGCTTTTTTCTCACAACAAAATAAAAATGTTGTAAAGATGGCAAAGAAAAGGCACAGATGTTTTAGGTTTATTTAAGGTTGAAAAACAAAATCCCTGAAATTTCATTATACAACATTTTCCATGAACAACATGTGACTTGATTATAATGAAATATTATCATTTTGTTTTCAATTATACCTGTATATATATCCTTAATGTTTCCAATGCTTTTTCTGTCCAAACTAAGGATGTTTAGAAATATCACTGAATGTAAAGAATTTGGAATATTCATTTGTAATCTTTATTAATTTTTACTTAAATGTAAATCAATTAGTTTAAGGCTAATATAATTTGTCAAGCTAGTTTATCTTCAAATTTTGAGAAATTTGAAACAAACTGACTACAAAGTTGACCATTTTACTCAAAACATAATAATCTATTGACTTTTGAGATTTTATGCTCAAGTACACCATGAGAATGTATATATTTCACAAAATGGTTAAGTTTCGTTTGACACCACTAAATCAAACACTTATTTTTTATCACAATTTTAAAATCCCCTTTTCATGTCATATGTCATTAAAATGTATTTGTTTCTTTATCCTTTTAATACAAAAAAATATAGTTAAAATGATTATAAGACAGCTCAAATCACTGCTTAAGGTGTAAGCTCAAGACAAATGCATGAAATACCTAAATTAAAGGTTTTAACAAAAATTGTTAGAGCACTAATTCTACGATTAATTATCAGTCATGCTTGAATTAGTAAGCATGAATAATGATAATTGTAAGTAGAAAGCAAGAAAATATCAGAAAGTTAAAACTAGCACAAATCCACTCAGTAAACATTCATTGATATGCTAGAAGAAAAAATGTTTGACTTTCTTTCTGTAATAAAAATATCAAACAGATATAAGCAATTACTATACTGCAATAATCTGATCCTTCAGTTGATAAACAACACTTGGTGAATGTCATACACTCTTGTATTCTGTTTTACTGAGTGGGTTTGATTACACTGGTGATATGAAAAAATTCACAGATTAAATCTGCTTCACACTGAGCACTTCCATGCAATGTTTACTTGGTTCTCAGGGACAAGCAATAACAGGAATCAACTTAAGGAATCCATTTCACCATGCTGGAGTAGTAGAGAGAGAAAAATTGAAATTAGTGATCTTAAAAGAGGAATAATTTCTTAATGTCATTAAAATTATGTTATTCTTTTTATGAAGATAAAACACTAGACAAACTTCTGACATAGTTTTAAATTAAAATATAAAATGTGTGTTCTTACTCTTATATTTTGGTTCTTTAAGGAAACATATATGGAAATCAAATCAAATCAACCTGAAAGTTCCCAACAATGTTAATAATACTCAATATAAGTGTTGAATATAGATGTATGATACCATTACCAAAATACTGTAATAAAAAATTAAATTTTTTTGTGTATAGTTTAAGTCTTAACTACAAGTTTTAAAAAATTCATAAGCTCTTGATAAAAGGAAGTTCGGGTACTTTTAAAAGAGATGAATATTGAGAAGAATTTTCACATGGACTTGTGGTCCTCTTGAAAATACTCTACCCATTATGTTACAGTCTTATTCAATGACTTTAAAGACCTTTAAGTCATTGTACATTACTCAAATTTACAGTAAAAATTAACAAAGAATATATGTATATAAACAACACTGATCTAAATAGCTTTTGTCTTTACTTTAGCATGTACATCTAATATTGGATCAAATGATTCATATTTTAATGCATTACAACATGATCTGATGTAGATATAATCTGACTTCCAAAGCATACTTTCATTTGAAAGTTACACGTATTTCATTATCCGCAAAACATAACATGTTTTGTCCACTGAACAGTAACAACGCCAAATATATAACTGTATAAACCTGTCTTAACTAAAACTTTAACCCTTTCACTGTGGCTGGGATATATGTTTCCCAGTACACTGGGAAATATACGTCCCAGTCGCAGTGAAGGAGTTAATTGATGTGGTTTTTGCATACACAAATGTTAGGGCATTTTGTGTCTGGCATTCAAGAGGAATATTTATTAAAAATCTCATACACATAATATGCACCATAACTGATATACTTAATAAACATATCAGTTTTACTTGATTCACGTGTTACTACTTAGAAAGTTCAAAATACATTAAATTTTGTACATTCTGTTTTGATATTTTAAAAATAAGGTCTCATTATAATCCTATCGCTTCAGATTTCTTTCCAGTCGAACCAAAACCTTTGTTTGTTTTTTTTGAAACTCAAGAAGTGAAATTTTATATACAAATTTTAATGTTGTTTCTGTTAAGTTCATAATTAGGAGGTAATTTTAGATTATCTTAAAAGTTTATATCCCAAACCTATTATTCTTTAAACCGCGAAACCTTACCCATGTTATCATGAAGTGCCAGATTTCTATTACAAATGTACAAAGAAATTTAAATGAGAAATTGAAACTCAACGCTACTGAGATCTACAGTTACAATAAATGGTTCAAGTACAGGAATAAAAAAGATACAAGATACTACTATTTTTTATACTTTTCATAAAAGTAGTACCTTAGTCAGGTACATTAACGTTGTTCTCTGATCATAGCTGAAAGTAAAATGTAAAAACCTTACATGTACACTAATAACGGTAATGTTTACAATAAAATGAACGTTTATATCAATTGTTTTTGATTTTTTTTAGTAATCTTGAAAAACAATTTCTGTGACACAGAATAAAACTGACAATGCAATAAAAGTTATTAAAAATATTAAATATAATACTTTTAATTTCAAAAGGTTCATGAAAACTGCACTGTAACATACAAATTTTTAACTCATCAGATGTAATTTGTTTCTCTTTCTTTAAACATAAAATATAACCATATAAGCTTTCTTAACATGCAAATATTATTATAGTGCACCAAAATGAAACAAACAATATAACCATATAAACTTTCTTAACATGTAAATATTGTTATAGTGCACCAATATGAAACAAACAATATAACCATATAAACTTTCTTAACATGTAAATATTGTTATAGTGCACCAACATGAAACAAACAATATAACCATATAAACTTTCTTAACATGTAAATATTGTTATAATGTGACAACATGAAACATAAAAACAAAACATTTACGAAAAAATAGATAGTTTTTAAGAATACATAAAAGAAGAGTCTACATGGTCATTAATGATTTTCTCCAAGATCCTGGAAATGGTACTTTTAATTACAATACCAACTGATCTGGTTTAATAAAATCACAGTATCGTGATTATTTTTCCTCTGATAGTTCATCACTCTCACTTTCTTTACTGGCATAAATCTCTTTCGGTGTTGTTTCTGCTTCTACCATTCCTTCGACAAAGTCATTTTTATTATCTTCATAAGTTTTACCTTCCTCTACATTTTTATTATTGATTTTATTTTCCTTATCATTTTCAGATATTTCATCTCTTACAAAAGTCTCACCTTCTTTTGATTCAGACCCTTCATCAAATTCTTCCTTGTGTTTCCCAAATTCCTTTTCTTCTGCCTCTTCTGCAATCTCTCTCTGCAAATCTTCAGTGACCTGAAAGTTTATGTGTTTATGTGTAAAAATAGCTCTCTTTTCAAAATACTGTTTGTAACAAATTTGTGAAAAGTTTATAAATATTGTACAGATGAAATATATATATACGAATCACTTATTTCAGAATAATTAGACAAATGCTTTAATCCTTTATATCAGTATTTTTGTCCAAAGTGGACTCTTCACTTCTACATATGTCAGGATGGAGTAACAAATAAAATTAATATATAAACAGAAATTAAAAGAGACAAAATCATACACAAACTTAACATTTTTAACAATTAAATATTGGATAGAAGAAATTTATGAAATATTTTTCTTTTGGTTTGCATTCTATTTCACAATTTGAAAACATTTGTAAAATGGAAAAATTACATGTTGTTCACTGAATGAAATATATTGTACTGATGGATCTCATGTTTGTTTTCGATGAGTTCACACTTTCTCACATAGTTTCATTTAGTTTTTATGAATATAATTTTCATGGCAATTACACATACAAAATACTAGATTTTCAGGTTTACAGTTTATGTTGGCATTAACTCTGAAGGTCTTCCTTAATTTCAAGGTAATTTCTTTCCTGGTACTTACACATGTTACTATGTTTCTCACAGTCTATGTTCACCACCACATTTTCCTTTCTCCTCATAATCCTTTCACATGGTGAAGTTAACACTTTCCCTATATGAAAATGATTTCAGATAGATTTCACTCCACAGAACAAATAGCTTATGTCTCACATGTGTCAAGCCACTGAAAGAAATCTCACCCATTCATGTACTGCACTAGACTATGTTGCTAAAACACACCATCCAACCAGTATGAGGGTGACAAAACTCCCTTGAGCATTTTATGTAATCTAAAAACTCAATCTTGAGGAAGCAAATACACCAGAAGACAAAAAAAAACGAGAATGGAGAGAAAAAAAAAGTGCTTATATGAATGATACCTAAAAGGTGAAAGGTGAGATGACTAAGGATCAAGACGACCTAGAGGAATGGAGAGACAAAGTTACAAGATTTGTGGCTTAGTTTCATCCATTTGATAAGTTATGTTCAGTTGCAAAATTTAATGATTTATCTCAATACTAATTACAGCAGTGGGCAAAATTAGAAAATTAGGGCTAGCAGTTTCAATGTTTTTTAAATTACTTCATATAAAACAAATGTAAAAAAATTTACATAAAAAAGAAAAATTAAAATGTCAACATTTCAGTTATATTTATATTTTGAAAGTATTTTATATGAAGATGGACCACAGATAATTTTTCAAACTTGATGTCAAGAGTTAACCACAAAACTACACAATGGGCTGTGCTGTGCCCACTGTATTGAAAACCAATTTTCAGTATTATAAGTCCTAAGATTTACCACTGACCCATTGGGAAAAGGGGGACATGCTGCAAATTAGAAACATTACCCTGGGAAGAAGTAAAAGTGGATAATAGCATTAAGCTCCCCCATAAACCAGTAGAAGTAACTGGAGTAAAAAGAAAGGATATCACATATTTGAGGTATCAGTTCAGCAAAGAAAAGAAGTTGTATTATTTATCTCTGGGCTAGTAGAACTTGTAAAACTTATCTCAATACATGGCAGACTCGGAAGGTACAGAAGCAGGAATCTTCAATTAATGAGTCCGAGATGAGAAATGTAGAACAGAATCAACCACTTCATGTACAATGGTAGTAACATCACTCACTGCTAAAATACCTCCACTTACAAATGAATTAAAAGAAAATGACTCCTACTGAAATGTGTCTGGACCTTGGGAAACTCCAAAAACACTGTTATGTGAAATCATATTCAAGAAGGTACATGAAATTGAAGTAATTATATTATCATATATATTCTTATAATATTTTCAAGAAGCAAAAGTAATTCAAGAAAGACTATTTTTAGTAAAAATTTCCCACTGAAAACTGTAATATAAAATCTAAGCATAGTGAAAAAAGGGTTAATAATAACATCTCTAAACAGTGTATTGCTAATGAAAGGAATGAGTTTTTATTCACACAAGGTATTCAAGGGAAGTTCTGATCAAGGAGGTTGTATCACCCTCCTATTGGTGGAAGGGTATGGTCTGACATTGTTCAGCAACATAGACTAGGGTAGTAAATATTATTACCTACACGGGTGAGAGTTCTTTCAACAGCCTGATGCAAGAGGACAAAACTGTTTTGGAAGCAATGTCAAGGCACTAGCTAACTATTCCAAGAAGAAGCATGTACAGTAGTTTGAAGGTTTTTACATTCTCTTAATGCCTTCAATTGAGTGCTATGTATTCTTCCATTAAACATACATCAGATTTTGACTATTTTAATATTCTAATATTTGTGCAGATTATATTGAATATATTAAAATTATTTGGATCATGTGCTGTAATAACTGTTATCTTCCTTTGTTTACTTTCTTTACCTTTCTCTGTTGATTTTCATAATTCTGATCATGGAAGTTTTTGGCTTTAGTAACACCAGTTTTAATTAAGTTTTACAAGAGTGCTGTATATTACAAATCCTTTGGGGTCTTCTTGTTTTTCTTATTTGGTCTCACCACCACACACAATTGTACAAAATGTTCATGCAAAATTGTATGGAATGTTTCTTTTTGTATGTGATGGATAGCAAGAATGAAAGATAAAATAGTGAATAGCATGTTTTTACAGTAAATGTTTGCAGAGATCTTTTACAGATTTTTTTTATTAGTACATCAAGTAATGGTAGTCTTCTGTAATATATTTTCATTATAAATATTATGGAGTTATGTACACAATTTAATTCACTTAAGAAAATAGTAGATTTTCCATTGAGTTATTCCAAATATCAAATAGTCATCTAAATATCTCCTTCAGTTTTGTCTTACAGTAGCATATTCTGAAAAGTCATTTTCTAATGCTATTCCCTTGATTTGAAAATAAGTTGTATTGTTAACATGTTCCTCAGGAGCCAAAGGGAGTCTTTACACTACAATTTGTTGAATATTAAAAGTTCAATCTGGGAATTCACAAAGAGAGTGGTTTTGGATGCATCTTACTGAGACAACTTTGAGACAAGTTTTTGTTTGTTAATTGATAAATATTTAAGTGAAATACAGCATTCTCAAGTCTCCTTACTAGCTATTACTAAGGTCTACCTGCTGGAAGTAAATTCAATATATATCAATAAAGCCACATTCTCAGCATCACTGATATTCTTCTGTTATTACCTTTTTATGTTTAGCTTTCAATTGAGATAAGAAGGAATTCACCTTCAATTTGGTAGGGAAGGTCGAAGCATCACGATAGTCAGCAGTAGGATGAGCAGACAGGAACACTGTAAAAGAACTACAGGCATAATATTGTACTCGGCTTGCTGCACAATATCTACCAAGGTGATTGTAAATGGTTCCTGAATACCTCTACATGTCATTAAGAGACTTCCATGCTTCTTGTGCTTGGCCATTGAGCTTGTGATGCGTTGACGGATTTCAGTCATCTTACCACTCCAAATCACTTTTCGTAGCTCCAATGCTAAAAGATGCAGGAAATGCCTTCTTTTTTTTACAACAAAAATGTCCCCCACTGGCCCATGAGAGAAATGTTAAAACAAAAAATTATTTTGTAGTATAAGGGCTAATCCTTGTGATATAAAATCTTTGTGACTATTACATGTAATAACACTCAGTTTTTCTAATCCAAAAAAGAAATAGCCTTTAATCCAAGTCCAGTAAAATATTAATATAGAAACTAATTATATCAAAGCTCATCATTAGAGTTGTTTCTTTCAGTTCTCTTGGAACTTGATTAAGAAAATCAATGCCATGTCTGATAAAGTTAGGTAACTTTTGGCAAAAAGGATGCCAGTAAGGTTGCTTAAAGGATGTGTTATTGATTTTGGCCCCACTACAGTTGGTCTTATTTTTAAATCCATAGGTTAGTACACTATTGTTTACATACATATGTTTCACTGGCACAAAAAATACATTGGTGAAATTGCAAATTCATGAAAACAAAATTTTGTATCCAGTAATACGCAATGTCAATGCAGGAACATTAGGGCACTTGTTGCAGTGAACAACTTTTAATTTTCCATTCTACAAAATGTTTTCAAATAGTGACATAAAGGAATCAAAAGCAAAGTATTTCATTAAATTCTTGCAGCCAATACTTAACTGTAAAAATTTTTTAAGTCAGTACATGTTTTTTTCCTTTGTAGTTATTAGTTCCTACATTTTTTTAAATCTTATATTCTTTTAAATTCTGATTTGTACCATCTATGATGTCATATTTAGAATTATTTCTATAGTCTGAAGAGTTCAGTTTATCTTGGATGTAAGCACTTACATTAAATAAATACATTAAAGCATTTACCTAGTTATTCTGAACAAAGTTATTCTTGTGTATAAATATAGATACATGCACAAATATATACTTATTAACAGAGAAATTTTAGAAATGAATAAAAACTATGTGAATAGTAGCTTTCATATACTCGATCATCTTGCAGTACTGGGATAGTTCACACACTATATATTTGTCCTGAAACCTTTCATAGATTACCTTGTTGTTTATTTTTATTTGATGGTTGGGAACATACAACAAAGCACTGTTTGTAAGTTTATTACAATATATTGTAATAAACTTACTATATTTGTAAATATTTTTGTAAATATTTACAAAAATTTTAAATTTTAAATATTTAAATATTTAAAAAATTTTAAATTTTAAATATTTT
>NW_013665664.1:862509-904752 GCF_000517525.1 Limulus polyphemus | reverse complement strand
AATAAAGGTTACCACTTTAATCCGAACATTTTTCCCATGCAGTACTTCCCAGAAAAAACGAATTTTTAGTAAAATGTTCACTTCTAAATTTTTTTCAATGAGGTGTGAATACTACAATCAGTAATTACTAGTACAAACAGCCACCCATAGGGTGGCATTTCTTCTAGTACCAATAATGTTAATAACTATTTCAAAACATTAAAACACAACAATATATACTTAGTTCTTACTATTTATTGGAAACAACTTTTCTTGCTGTCATTTCAGCAAAAGTTTTTATTATTTCCTCTCAATTAATTATTTTTTGCAATTCTACTTTAAATAGAAATTACTGAAAATCCACTTAATCGTTCTTGCACCATTTTGCTTCTCAAATAATTTTTTATCAACTTGAGGTTTGAAAAAGATCGCTTAACACTTGCAACTATCACGGGAATTGTCAAAAACAAAGTTATCACAGTTCCAATTTCTTTGAAGCTTAAACACATGGCACTGTTTTCACATATTAACAAGGTTACAAACTGTTGAAATGTTTTCAAGATCTAATTTGAAGCATTGTCAGTAGAGAGCGACTGAGAGGGAAATTCTTTAGAAATATCCTAATCATATTTATTAACTAAAGTTATGGCTCCATCATATAATTCCTTATCGGTTGCAGCAAGCAAGTTTTTGGGGAAAATAACACTACATGTTACAACAACACATTTTCGACCTATGATTATATGATTTAGTTGAGCAATCATAATGTCTAAACAACCATAAAAGACACTGGTCTTAAAGTTTCTTTTCTGGATTCGAAAATCTTTCATCTTCACACAATTCATCAAATTGTTTTGTTGCCTTTTTTGTGCACATGTACTGAAATTTGGGCTCCAAACCCCATATCTTCAGATATTTCTTTTATTTGCATGAAGTTGTCTCTTACTTGCACTAAAAAGTCAATTGAGTGCTTTAGTATTTTAACTGTTGTGTCAAACAGTACATTTTCACTTTGCAACGACTTAGAAATTACATGAGTTATTTCTAATAAGTTTGTTTGAAGAACAATTAGGAAAATAAATTCAAACTTTTATATTTGCTTCATTAGACCAGACACTTCAACTTGTTTGTCATGCTTTTTACTAAGGAGAATTATTTTTGAAAGTCCTTTTACAGTGTCTGAATAACGGAATCTTAACACAACTAGTGAATTGTGTCTAGAGGACAATCAAGATGAACATAATCTTTTAAGTGTTACTTCCTCAATAACACTGGATACAGAAACCAATTCTTTTAACACAGACAACTGTTTTATACTACGAACAAAGAAATTACAAAGATGTTCAATAGTATCATAAAAGTTTTTAATTTCAGATATATTTTGAACAGAAACAATCATTAAAAACATGATTTAGATTATGGGCAGCACAATGATCATATTCAGCATTTGGTTCTCTTTTAGCTATTCTTGCTTGGATTCCCAAGTATATACTGCTCATATTTGCTGCACCATCATACCCTTGACCACAATTAACAATTTCATTTTCTAATCCAATAGCAGTTTGATCAGAAGCTTGATGAAATCCAATCAATGATTCCTTCATTTCAAAGTCGTGAAGAAGTCTGTTTGAGTTAGCGTTTATTTTGACATGTTGAAAGATTTGACTCATTTGATCGACTTTTGAAATGTCTTGTGTTGTATCTATAATTATTGAAAAAAAGATGCTGCTTTTATGTCATCAATAATTTCTCTTTCAGTTTGTTTTTTAGCAATTATCATGATAACTTCATTCTGTAATTTAGGAATAAAATATTTGACTTGTCCTTTTTTTCTTTTCAAATAACTGTACAAGAACAGGATCATATTTTGCTAACACTTGAATAACAGAAAGAAAATTATCACCATAAGGTTTATCAAAGCTCTCTGTGTCCTCAAATGGGCAAATTGGAAGAAGCTATTGTTCATGTTACATTAATTATTCCCTCTAAAATATCTCTATATTTCCTTCTGTTTTTTCATTTTCAATTGTTCCTCTAAGATTTTCTTCAAATGCTATCTTTGTATTGTCAGACAAGCATCAAGATGCGTTCTTGGGCATTCATGTATCTGAGTTTTTTGGATCAGATGTCTCCAGTCTATTATGCCATTGACCCTAGCATCATTAAAAGAAGACGACTGGTGAAAACCCAGGTTGGTTCACAATCAGCACTATCTGTCAATGGTGAATAACATAACCACATTCTGTGCAGCAGCATCCCCAATTTCAATTTCTTAGAATAAAAAACTTCTGAAAAACATTGACCATCCTGATTCACATCCATGAGAAACAGCCCTTTGCATCTACATAACCCCTTTGATATAATTAAACCTCTTAAAACACTGCTTTCGATATTTGCAGAAAAGTGTCCTCTGTCACACGACAATATTGGGTCTATTTGTCGTATTTCAGCTATTTCTTCATGAGTTTCATTGTTTGTATCTGATTCTGTTTCAAACACATTGATATCAGTTACAGCACTTAATTTTTGTCATAACTAAATTTTAAACATGTACTTGAACAACCTGTTTCATCACTTTTATCTGCACTGTTGTTCTTCGTAACAAACAAGTCCAGTTTCAGTAACTTAGAAATAATTTTTTTCTCCTCTCTTTTCACTTTTATTTTTTGGGAACCACTTTTATGCTTTGATCTAGACATTTTCAATTATAAAGGGAGAAATTATTCAAATATTAAAGAAATGCACTGCAGGGTCTGCATCCACCACCATTTATTTAGCACTATTAAGTTTTTGTAGAATGTAAGGCCAAGTAGTGGCACCGTTCAAAATGTATCAAACATGGATAAGTACATGACTGGCTCTGACAACGTGTAGCATATTTGTTTCCTGCATGTTCCAACTCATTATTCTTGGTTGCTAGGCAGAAAGACGTAATATTACAACCTCCAGGCATCTAAGGCTGTGATTGGCTGATAGTGACATCATTCAGAAACTTGGTTATGAAAAAATTAACTATTATTGGTGCAGCTGCCATACCTTCAGGTTAAGCTATAGATTTACAGATAATTTATGTCTTTTCATATTGTTTTCCCCAAAATGAGCAAAACCTACAGATTTTTTTGTAATCGACTGTTATAACTATGTTGTAGGATAAAAAAAAAAAAGAATGATGCAAATGGAATAAAAACTAAAATGATTGCAGAAATAGACTTTTCTCTATGGAAGCCAAATAATTTTTTACTCTATGGCTTCTTGTGCAAGGTTTGACTTCCCTCTCATGACCTTGAAATAGTCACCAAACTGCAGCCAAAGTCCAAACACTCCTGACACCTCCTGTGTGCCTTCTGTCTGCCAGTTTAAAATTAAAATTAAAAGATTTAATTTTATTTCATTCACTTATTACTGTATAGGCCCACATTGCAGTGAATCTAGTTATATGTGGTTCATGTATTTTCACGAACTATTCTAATTTCTACTATTCCCAATAGTTTGCTGTAACTAAATATATTGTAGTTTAAACTTATTATAATGACTAAAAACGTTATTAGATAGGTTCACTGGTCATACCTAGTCACAGTAGGTAATTAAAAGCTATAACTTCTTTCTATGCAGTAAATACAGAGCAAGAATTGTTTTGTTTTAGTTATGTCCGAGTTTGATTACAGAAAATACTATTTAAGAAACAATTATCTTATCAATTAATAATTATCAATTATTATCACCCTGAAAAAAAGAGGTACAGAGTTTTTGATGAAGTCAACAGATTTCTACAAATATTTTTGAGTGATTCTACAGATTTTTAACATTTTGGGATGACACTGAACAATCTGATCTGGGAATGAGTGATATTTTGTGAACTGTATCGAAAATCCTCTTATGTAAAAATAAAAATTTACAGTTTAAGGTTTTTACCGAAAATGTAATGGAATTTCCAAATAATTTAATTTCAGTTAAAAAAAATATATATTTAGTTTTTCAATAGACATTAAAAAGTAAGTATACAGTTTTGTATTTACGATGCATAAAATTTATTTACTTATCCTGGCATCGCAATGGCCCCCAAAATGGGCTGGGGGCCCCAGTGCAATGCACTACCTGCATTCTAGGTAGTTTCACCACTGATTCACAGGAGTTCATGGTCATTTCATTTATTCATAATTATATGCACAATACTCCAGTCAGCATTACACAATTTAAAAAACGTAAACATATGAAGAAAAAAACATTTCTTTAAAATAACTTGGCAACACACTGTAATAACTAAAACAGGATTCAGTCACTTCCATAAGAACTTGATCTTTTCAACATGTTTCTGATGCGAGTTTATTTACAATAAGCAATATTGTAAAAAATGTTAAAATGCAGAGAAACATAAAAAATTAGTTCACTGATTGTTAATAAAATAGATAAAGAGCAACTGATAGTGGTATATTTTAAATTGAACTAAATTGTTATCATCTTACAGTATCATACATATATATCTGATAACTACATGCTGGGTAAAAATTTTGAAAATTCACCTCTTCTTTTGGAGCAGAAGCTTCTTGAGATGTACTGCCATTTTGTAAAATCATTTCATCTGCATTATCAGCATCAGTGGTTTGAGAGTTACTTTCATTCAAAGTAATTTTTCCAATTGAAACCTGGTCACCTAACTTCAAAAACTTCATAAGTTCATCATCTTCATTTGCCAGCTCAAAATCTTCATAGTCCTAAATTAAAACAATTTAATAAAGTACAAAATTTGTTTAATTGGTTAAACAGGTCACCTTGATTGTTTGCTTCATATGGAGCAAGTCTTATTAATTTTTGATTGACAATAGTATGGAATTCATACAAATAAACCTAGGATAAATTTATATTTAGGCTAATTATTATTTATAAAATACTGTTCTAATCCATGGATAATCTCAAAAAGTATTATTTCTGGCTAATAAAGAACTAAGTAGTGGTTTAATCCAACTGAGTTTTAGACAAAGATTTAGCAAAGCATAAAGCTCATCCAATGATAATTTAGACAATCAAAATTTATAATTTTCCTAAATGAAAATGTATTTCCAATAGGTACTTCCCTCCGCTCACAAGATTAGCTTTTCTTGTTTTGTGCTGCCCTCTATATGCAAACTTTTTCAGAAACGTATGCCAGTAGCCTTCATCCTCCCTCTGTTGGAACCCACAGTTCCAACGTCTCTCATGCAAATCATCATGCATCACCTCTCCACCAATAGGAGAACACTGTTATCACGTGGCACAGGTTACTCCCTCTACAGGTCACTATCTAACTGTCACTTCAAGGTTTGGCAGAAGACACGAGCACTGGAAAAACATTTTCATTTGTGAAAATTATAACTTCCGATAAGGTACTCTCCCTCTTCTCACAAGATTAGCTTGAATCCCACACTGAAATGGAGGAGGAACCGGTGTGAGAGAAGCAAAATGACACCCCTAAAATGAGAAGAACAGATCAGATGATCTAAGGAGCATCACATCTGAGCCAGGTATCTCTTTGCTATAAAAATCGACATGATCAAGAGGACCATACATGGCAGAGTATTAAAGGTAGCACATCTGCATGGGAGAGGATAGTTTAGCAATGTGATCTTAAACAGAATTCAGAATCACTCAATCCCATGATGGAAGTGGGCAAGTGAGGATGTGTCCCATGGTGTAGAGTGGCTAGAGCACAACGGATCGTACTAGGTAAGTCAACTACATCCAAAACCTCACTCGCTGGGTACTGACATCCTCGCGAAAGTAGGATGAGAATCATACCATCTTCACCTTAAGTCCCAGAGTCAAGAGTGAACCTAACATTTTACTCCAGGAACCCGCAGGGTAGCCTAATGCCAGGTATCTGCACTCTATCCCCACGACCGTGAAACCAGCCCAAAATGACCCCAAGTCAGTAACAACCTTCTCACCCAATGAGAGAAAACCCAGGACAGAAGCAGAAACATGCTACATAAACCTTCAACACAACACAGAAAACAAGTCAAGAGGGGAAGATGGACAATCTGAAACCTGTGTGAAGACTTGTGTGATTGGTTCACTCGATCTCCAAAACCTCACTTGCTGGGTATCAACATCCGCATGATGGTAGGAGGAGGGCACTCAACTGGAGGGGTGAACTACATTTGGGTGTCTCAACTCCAGGAAATAGTTACTCATCTGGAGGATCTTGTAACTCCCTCTACACTGGCAGAACATTACCACCCTACTCTGAACTGAATGGTTATAGCCATCTTTGTTGAACCCATCCAGTAGGTTACCTCTATGGTCAATCACCCCAGCAGTTTGGAACTGGTAAGTGGTAAGAACTCCTGTATTCCACTGGAAGAAAGGAGGGAAGTGCAATGGAGAGTAGAGAGAGACTGCAACACCCGAGACAGTGCAATGGGTGATCACAAAACCCTATTTTGAAAAGCACACCACACCGATTTATTCAATCTAAACATGGCAGGGATGGGGAGCAAACTCCTTCTGCTTTACCCATGCCGTCCATGGGTGGTACAGTCCAGGACGGACATATTATTATGCAATTATCATGAGGAATTTACACTTTAGTGATCTTGTGAAACACCCCATCTCAAGGGTGAGCATACACACCCATGGAAAATGTAAAACAATAAACATGGCTTACAGAATGGATTTCATATCAACATGTCTGCAAATGGTTATAGCCATCTAAGTGGAACCCATTCCAAGTACAGACAGAATACCTGGTCAGGCACTACTCACCACAGAGTGGGATCAAAAGTGAAGCTGAAGCAGGGACCCCACAAATAAATAAAAGCATTAGTGAGGACTTACCTCATGTCACAGCTGCACTAAAGTCTGTAGAATAGCCACAGGTGGCAAGTATACCCCAAGGAAGCAGAAACAGTAATGTGGTGTAGGTAGTGGGAGATGAACATGTGCTGAGTCATCTACATGCCTGATTTTAGAATCTCTTCCAATGGCCGAAAAAGACAAGAGGCAAGGGAGAAGGTTAGGTGGTGGATTTGATGTAAGAAAACATGAAAGATCACATTTAGAAGGAGACAAGAAGGAATAGGCCAACTGGAACAAACATCAAACCCAATTAGGCAAAGTAACTGGGAAAAGAACACAGGAAGAGGAAGGTTGCCAAGGGATAAAAAGGCAGGAACAAGGACCACGGAAGGAAGCTGTGTGAGCAATATAACAAGGGCATGGACAGTACAGAGGAGTCCATCTGAATCAGGACGAGGGTAGACATGATATATAGTGGATTGGCAGATAGGTAAAAAAAAACTTACCTTATTGAGCCGCAGAGGTCTTGGGAAGGAAAGCATGATCCACATAAAGGATAAGGTAGGATAAGTGGTACATAGTTCTAGTAACATCGAGGGTGAAAATATCCAACCAATTATGCCTGCAGGCCAGGAGGAGGAGGAAATATGCCTTCAAACAGACATATAGACAGAGGTTCAAATGGAGGTGAAGTGAGGGCATGAAGGGCCATGTTAATGTCCCAGTCTGGGAGCGAGTGACACCTCAATGGTCAACAGAGCCAAAAGAAACAGATCAACATGGAAAGCAAAGACCCTGCAAAATGGGAAAAATGGAATATATGGGATAACACCGCCGAAAACCCCAAAATCGAGAAGACTGAAGACCCCCCCCTCAAAGAGCCATGTGAGAAACTCGGAGATACAGGCAACGTTTGGGTGAAAAGTCAGGAAATCCCGAGTCAGTGCCCAGGAGCAATAAATGCTCCATTTGCATTGATAGATGGCCAAAGAAGAAGGGTGAGTAGAATGGGTTAAATGTGAAGCTACTCTGCAAGAGAAACTGGAACTCCTCACCAAAGACCTAACAAAAGCCAGGAGTGAAGATGGAGGACAGACGGTGCAGGTGACTGGGGTTGATGGAGCAGGTCGGGACAGAAGGAAAGGAAAACGGGGGAACCACCTGCAGTTGAGCAGGCTGGTAAGGAGCAATCAGACTGAGTGGCATGGATGAGGGAGACCACCTGATAAAGTAAATGGATGGGAGGGTAAACATATAGGAACAAATTGAAAGCACCCAGTACATGACACACCATCAAACAAATGTAATGTGTGTGGGCCCAATAAAGAAGATCCATAATGCAAAAACATAGTGATCTAGACCTGGTGCCACCTTGGTGATTGATATAAACCACCATGGTAGAACTGTTGTAATGGATCATAACCAGTCGGCAGCTTGCAAGAGAAACAAATTGATCCAAAGCCCGGTGAACAGCAAGGAGTTTGAGAACATTGATGTGAAGAGAATTCACCTCCATAGATCAATGACCTGAAACCTCCTAGTGACCCACCCAAGCCCCCCAGCCCTGAAGGGATGCATCTGTGAACATATCTGGCTGTGGAGGAGGAAGCAGGATCTCTACTGACATGTGGGCCATGTTCAACATGCAATGGAGATCGGCTACAAGGGATGAGGGAAGGGATATAGAAGTATCCAAATGATCCCAGGTGAAGTTCCATTGATTGTACCCATTGAAGAGACTGCATATGGGCCCTGCCCAGGAGTATGAGAGGTGTGATAGAGGACCACATTCCCATAAGCGATAGAACCTTGCAAGCTGAAAGTGAGGGAACATACAGGGACTTTCAAATGGCCTGTTACATAGAATGGAGCCAGAGAGGAGAAGGTTGGGCCCGACTGAGATGAGTGTTGAAGAAAACACCCAAACAAAAGATGTCTCCATGGTAAAGCACAGAATGTGAAAATACTGATTGATGGGATAAATCGATGACAGAATGCCAGTTCCCAGTCTTCTTAGGAACCATGAACAGGTGGGAGTAAAACCCCCGTAAACCTGGTGAACTGGTTCAATAGCCTATTGTTCGATGAGGTCCCGAACTGCCTCTGACAGACACTGGCATGTCAAGGTATCCCGAGGAGAAGGGAAGAGAATGGGAACACTGGATAATGGAAGAAGGGAGAAAAAGGGGATAATGAATCCTTCCAAGAGCACCTTGTGAACCCAGACATTGGAGAGAAAAGGTCCCCACAGATGAAAGAAATTCAAGAGACAAGTCCCACTGGGCCCAAACAGACCACATAGTCACCAATACTGCTGTTGGCAGATCGTGTGTCATCGAGGAAATTGTCAAACTGTGGCACCACGAGAGGGTGGAACAGGAAGAGGTTGGGAAGGGGAAGGTTGGGGGACAGGAAGCAGTGCCACGCTCGGCCCCAACAAACGAGCTACCAAATAAGTAAGGGTATAATGTTGGTAGGCCCAGGCCACCCGTGACTCCAAAGACTCAGGAGCCAAGTCAAACATATAACACCATACAAACGGCACCATGCCTGATGATAAACAAGGGCAGACTGATCCGAAGTCCGTGGAGGATGAGGCATACTAAAGCCCACCCCCAATTTAGAGGCAAATCGGTCTGCATGAATCCTAATATCGGGGGGGATGAGTGAAAGACTAAATAGGGTTTGGAGGTTGTTTCATGTAAAAGGGAAGGTCTAGGGTCATAGGAAACAGGTGTAAGAGACAAAACATCAGATACCTGAAAAAATCAATGACGGACGAGCTGGATCATCAGGTAATGAACGGGTAATGCTCGCATCTTCTGCCAAACTTTGAAGTGACAGTTAGGTAGTGGCCTGTAGAGGGAGTAACCTGTGTCACGTGATAGTAGTGTTCTCCTATTGGTGGAGAAGTGATGCATGATGATTTGCATGTGAGACATGTTGGAACTGTGAATTCCAACAGAAAGAGGATTAAGGCTTGTGGCATACGTTTCTGAATATGTTTGCATATAGAGGGTAGCCCAAGACGAGCAAAGCAAATCTTGTGAGAGGAGGCAGAGTACCTTATTAGAAATTTTAAAACCACAAAAGTTACAAAAACCATTAGTTTCACATTACGATGATTTGATGACTCACAATTGCATATATGCATCATTTGATAATTCAGAAAAGTAAGGATATAATATTATTACAGCAAACAGTAGATATATATATTTACATATGTACCCACTTTCCAGTTATTAGTTATTGATCAGTCTTTAAGAATAGCATCCTTAAATACCATGTGAGAAAATTCTTGAATTATTAAATTGTATATCAATAAAATTTTCCTTATCAATGATTGAAATATCTTTTCTTTCAGTTCAAAATTTCTTTATACGAGTAGTAAAAATGTTGACACCAGCAAAAACAAACTGTAAAACATTGATGTGTTCTGCTCATTTACATGCAAGTTGCAGTAGCTTAACTATTTACTGTATTTAGTGTAAAAATGCTAAATAAAAAAAGTGTAAAAAATTACTTTGAAGTAACCTAACAAGTGACCAGTTCACAGTTATCTAGCAACACCATGAAGCAACTGATTTTCATATCACATAAGGAGTATTATCTCTCGCACCTCACCTACTTCAGCACATTTAGCAATGGAAAATGTTAACTTAGTACAATTTTAAAGTACTGATAAAATGAAATGGCAACATAACTCAATGTTTGACTTAATATCAAACACAAAAACCTAATGCCTTATTTGAGAAAAGGGTGTTAAGTATTTCATATATGAAGAAAAAATACTTGTGGCATATACAGGTTGTTTTAATGAAGAGAACAAAAGCTTTTTTACTGTACCAGCAGATACATTTCATTCATGAAAAATGGAATTCATTCTGTTTTATTTTCCTTGAAATATAGGTGCTGAAGGAATATCTGCAACATGCAGTTACATTGCAGGGTAAGTAATGATCAAGACATATGATAGTGTGTCATGCGAACAAAACAACCTGCTGCAGGACACACTGTGTGTTATTAACAGGAGTGATAGTTTAGCATTTTCCACCTTTTGTATCTTGGACGGGTAATCCAAACTATCACATATTTTCAGTAGATGTGCTCTACTGGACTCTTACTATACATACCAAATTTCAAAGCAATCCATTAAAAAATACCAGAGATATAAGTTTCTAATTTTGATTGACTTTCTTCCTTTTTTTCTCTCTCTGCACAAAAGTATGGAATATTTATTTGATAGAAGAACATACTTAACTTTTATGAATTTTTTTCAAATCTGGTATACACTGATAGATCTTTTCAACCTACAATTAGGAGTCGTGTTTGGTGTAAATATTAGCCACGTGTGCAAAGTTATTCAATAAAAACTGCTCATATTTGACAAACACTTTGCACACTTCTATGCAGAGTCACGTGGACCGTTTTTAGTTTTTTGTCACCCAGATTAAAAACAGCTGATTTAGAGCAGCCAAACTATGGGTAAAAAGATGTGCAGATACATAAGTATTGGTTAGACCAAGTAAGCTAGATTAGCAGTTTTAAAAAGAATTATATGGGTGAATAGTTTTTATAGCTTATTCATTGCCAACTTTTCAGCACAAATTTACTAAATTTTGTGAAGTTAAAGATTGTTTAGCATCACGTGATATTAGCTTAGGCAATTAGCATAAATAATGATGCTTGATATGGCTGTACCAATTGCATGGGGCTGATGACAAGAAACTGTTAATCCAAATTCCATGGTGTTAGTGTAAAGGAAGCTATTAACACAGTTTTATAGAGGAAAAACTACCATCATATATTTTAAAGAATCTGGTTGGTTCTAGAAAGTAAAGGTCTGTTTTGAATAAAAGGGTTGCAATCCTAAAGCTAATATAGGTTACTATTGAGTGTCACTTTCTTATTTGCTGGGGTTTGTTGGTGTGTATTGACAAAAGTCATGATATCTAATCAAAAACACCTTAGGTGTAAAAAAGGGTGTGGCTAAAAAAAGGATTGAGTGTGCAACTTAATGGAATAAAAGCAAAATTGGCAGACAAACTGGTAGCTACACTTATAGCACTGATAAGAATATTACATCAAATGTTTATTCATTAGTTAACTTGGGCATCATGCCCCAAGTTCAATGAAAAACACAGCCTGACTAACTAATGAATAACAAATATTTGCTGTGAAACTCTTATCATTGCTATTAATGTAGCTACCAGTTTGGCCACCAATTTTGATTTCATTCCTTTAAGTCACACACTCAATCTTTTTTTGCCACACCTAAGGTGTTTTTGATTAGATTAATGTAGCACCAAATGGGCACACAAGATAATCATAGTCATTATTAGGCCTATCTTAAGTTAATATTACTCCCTAGTAGCAATAACATTTTTTACTTGGTAACCTTTTTCAGTTTATGAAAGGGCTAGCCTTAGTTTCAGTTAGCCTTGTTTCCGAGTTATTTTAAAACAAATTTAAACATAGTTAATAATTCAAATATTTGTTCAAATATTACATACGTAACTTGTTTATATAAAATACTGAAATAACTATGTCTAAAGTGCAGAAAAAGGAAAACTTTAGTGTTTAATATTGACAGCAATGTTATTTCTTTTAATAACTTCATTATGAAAGGGTTTGGGATGATTTACAACATAATTCATAATGTAAGATACTTAGAATTAACAGTTTTTTTTTTTAAATTGTGTTTTAAGCACTTTTTTGCAGTATTGTGTATTTCAAACTTTATCAACAGTGTAATCATATTGTAGCTCATCTGTACAAGCTCACAGATTTAAACTGTAGATGTCTGAAGGAAGCACCTGATGACACATCATACACTGATGTTTCATCCAAATGGATTATTCTAAGTGGTCAGGATGAAAAGCTTAAATCAAATTGTCATTTGCAAATCAAAACTTTAAACTAATTTCAATTTTTCTAATATAAGTCAATGAGAAAGAGGGCGAACAAACTGTCAAAGACCTTACTGAAGTAGATAAAATATGCTTTTCTAGCCTCCTACAATAGTGGTCTCTATGATGCTAATCTGCAAATATTATCAATATCTGAATGCAAGTCATATGAAGAGGTGTCACAATGCTATCATATGTCTCCAAAGACCGCTGTTAAATAAAATTCAAAGGTTCTCACTTCATGTTATTCATGAAATTCTGATGTTCAACAAAATGTCCTGACATTACTGTAGGCTAACAAAAAAATTCAAAATAGTGCATTGAGAGGAGAAAAAAAAGAGGATAACAGCTTCATGTGCAACTCAAACCATAAAATGTCATGTTTTCCCATAGAATGTTGTTTGCCAAGAACATTACAATAAAGTCTATAATTTATGGTAGTGAAATGCAACCAGAATCACTTTGTGTATGCCTAACGTAAAACTGTAGATGGAATGTCAGATAAAATTCTTCTACTTGGTCTTTTTGCCAATAAAAGCTGCAGCATATTTACTATATCTCCAGATGAGACAGTGACTGAGGAGTCAGGCAACACTAAAGTTGTTGTTGAAATTAAATGTTCTGCAAGTAAAAAGAACAAAACAATCTTAATGGCTTGTGATGAAAAAGCCTTTTGTTTGGAAATCTGTGAAGGAGCACCAAAGAAAAAGAGTCACCATGATTTTAATTACCAGAGACAATTACAAGTATGTGGTATGTCTTGGTGTGAGTCCATAGTGTACACAGAACAGTTGGAGGAAAGTTAACTCCATGTAGGACACATACATTTGATTTGAAATTTTGGAATGCAGTAGGTCTTTCTGCTCTTCATCATTTCATTTATTATGCATTTTTACCTGAAACAACCTTGTAATGTGTTAAGAACAATTTACCACTAGACTCAGTGTGACAGTATGTCCCGTTTAAAAACATGAAAAAGTTATGGTATTTGTGTAATTAAAAGTACCAAAACTGTATTAAATAAAGTCTGTTTACACCTAAGATCATGTATCTTACAAAAATGTATTTATTTATTCAATACATTTGAAAATATAGCTCAGTACAGTGCAAAACAATGCTTCAAATACATACATGATTTGATTTTCTGATTTAAGTATTTTGTATTAGAGAATAACTTATCAAATTGAGAAAATAAAATGTTTCATATGATTTCATTTTTTTGTATGTATACATGTACAAAATGTAAACAACATGGTTCATACTGAATTGCTCAGGCCAATTCCAAGCACTTTTTGGAATCTAAAATCTACTTCAAAATCAATCAAATTCCACCAAAATTTCATAAAATTCCTATTTGTTTTTGCTCAACATATGAACGTATACCAAAAAGAAAAGAAAATATTTTATTTATTGTGCTCAATTCTGCAACATCCATTGAAGTTAAGTATATCGATATATTCTGCTATTGTAATATTTTCAAGTACTTTTGCAAAAAAAAGGCCCCTTTTCAAGCCCTCAAAATTCCATCCTCAATTTCAAGGATGCGTATACACCCTGAAACAAACCTTTAATGAGATCAAACTGTGCAATTTATATTTATTTACATCTATACAAAATAGTGGCTTTAATAGAAATCACAAAAAAATAGTTTCTACTCTAATAAAAATAAGACAAAGTTTGTTAAATGGGCACATACATGGACAATTTGGTTTTCACTCCCAGCCATTACTATTGGATGATGCCCACTTATATCACCAAGTATTGTGTAACTATTCTTGAAATAGCAAGCTCCACACAAATTCTTGCTTGAGCAATACCTTTTGTATTTTCCACATTTTTTGTATTTCATGTTATATAGAAGTACGCACACTGTAATACCTTTTTGCAAAATACCTTCAATATCAAAGTCTTTTATACCATGATAACCTTGTTTCCTAATAGTTCAGGATTTCCAAATCTTTAAATATGTGTTTATTGGAACAACCAATTCCATAACTTTCAGAAACAAAACATACTGGATCTCTGAAAGTTATAGCTATTATAACTTTGCAAGTATTATAGTGTTTGTAGTTTGAGAATTTTTCCTTTTCAGCTAATAGAGAGGATAATTTTTGAATTTTTATTTGAGTACAGTCTATGACGACTCTTAGATTATTCAAATAACTTTATATAGTTTCTGCATCTGGAAATGAGAAGAGTTCCTTAAATTCCTGGAACAAAAAGTTAATTATTTGAGTACAGTCTATGACGACTCTTAGATTATTCAAATAACTTTATATAGTTTCTGCATCTGGAAATGAGAAGAGTTCCTTAAATTCCTGGAACAAAAAGTTAATTCACGTACAAAATATTGATACATTTGTAGGTCTGCTAATCTGAAAATTTCAAGCAATCTCTTGAATAGGCATTCCATTCTTATAAGGTACTAAAACTAGAATACATTTTGTACTTAAATCATGAAGATTTGATAATCCAGGCCAAATTCCTTCTAGATTATTACAATCAACTGTTTTTCATTTCTTTCCAGTATTGCAGGTTATTTGTACATGGTTTGAAAAAAATTAAGAAAAGATTGAAATATTTCATAATTTAGTAATCATGTGTAGTATCTTGTGGGTTCATTGTTATTTGTAATCCTAAGAATGGCTATGGTGATGCTTGCATGTTTATCTTTAGCCATTGAAGCTCTTTATTAACCTTTTCTGGTTTATCCTCAACAAATCTTTCTTGATGTTGGTGCAGTACAGTCATTTACAGAATGAATCTGGTTTAAAAGAAGCAAAGATGCTACTGCCAACCTCATTTATCCTTAAGGTCTTTAGCTTGATGTGATTCAACATATGAAACTTCAGTCCTCAAGTTTTCTTTTATCCTAGAATAGAAAAATATCCCTGGTATTAAATACCCATTTTCAAACAACATACATACAATCCTTTTGATTACTGAGCTTTAGGTGTTTAGTATCATTCTATTTAAATAAATGTATTATAAAATTGAGTTGTTGACTACAAAAGTTAATACTATTTTTATATGGGTCAAATTAAAAATAAAAAAACCCTAAATCACAAAGACTCACATGTTGCTCCAGACTTGCATGAATATCTTTCAAGATTAATGAAGTATTCCAACTATCCAAGGAATCTAAAAAAAATAATAATTTATTATACTTAGTTCATATCTTCATGTAACAAATTATAAATCAAGGTACGTAGATATAAATAAATGAACCCAATATCACTGCTGAAAAAAAAAAAGACTGTTGAATATAAAGTACAAACTTGTAAAAAAAAAAATAAAAATAAAAAAAATAAACATTTCACAATTGTTTGAGGATCTTCTTTGCCACATTAATTTGATGAGAAATATTTAAAATATATAATAAAATCTTATAACTTAAGTTTCTTACCTCAAGTTTATATATATTGTCCAGTCAAGAACTGATGGAACAGGTGATGGCTTCAGTCATCTATCTCTATCACGTATTTCGTGCTATAAAAACATTAGGTTTGAAATGTGCTGAGCATATTTTTGTGTTTTCCGTAATTTCAAAATTTCATCCTGTATCTCCTTGAATTCTGTGTATCCACAAACTACATAATTTTATTTTATTCTTTGTAAAATTGTGTCACGTATTGCTCTCAGACTCATCAGCCCTTCTATTTTTGGTACACGCATTTTTACGTCTGGATACGTAATAGTACCAGAGATTTATTCCAACATTAAGATTTTGTTCACAAACAATTTCTTGAGTTAGTGATACTATCTGTTTTATGTTATAAAATATATTCGAAAAACACTCCCCAATATTTTTAAGTTAATCAGAATTTCATACTGATTTTGACATAAAACAATGAACATGTTGTTGGTAGACATATACTTATTAGTTTGACTTATTATTTAGTTTTTTATTGCAGTCAGCAGGTATGCTTTCGGCATCTGTAAACTAGTTAATTACTGTGCATGCACTAATTAACAAACTCATATAAGTACTTTCATTGTAAGAATGATAAAAAAAGTATCAAGGACACTGAGATACAGTCTCTCAAAAACTTTGTTCCTCAACGCACGTTGATAATGTATTTAACCATTCATATGATTGATTAAAATTCAAAGTTTGACAGGAAATTGGCAAATTTGAAAAACAAAATTTAAAGCTTATAACAGTGTGACAGGAAATGTTCAATAAGGTTTCAACTTAGAAATTAATCCTTACCCCACAGTAATCTTCATCATTAAAGAACTGGGGTGGAAGAACGCTTCTTCCAGAACTTTTTTTACAATTTTCTTGCATATAGCTGCGTTGGTCTTCTTTGCCTGGTTCTGTGATATCAACAGTCTCATAACAGACTTTTAAAGAATCTAATATCATTAAAACTCTTTGTTGATGCTTTTTAACCTGTAGAGAAACAATAAAAAAATTACTTTGATAGTAGCTGTTGCTGTTACTGTATAAAGTCTTGACACCTAAGGGTTGGAATATTATGAATGTAATCTTTATTTGTAAAATGATCAATCAAAGTTATTACATCTCAAAATTTTAAAACAGATAAGAAAAGTCATGAATGTTTTATTTTTCTGATTTTCCACACCAGGGAAATAATGATAATGAAAAGATTTCTAATGTGATCCCTACATGTATGATTTTTTTTTTTGTTCTTTTTACAGAATCTAGTGAGGATCTGGAGAGATTATACACCCATCAGTTTGATTTTGCTGTTAACAAGGTGTTTGAATCCAGGTTAAGCAGTTAGCACACAGGATTACCTACAAAAGTTGTAATATTTTCAAAACTCAAGCACTGTCGATTAGTTCACTATTCTTCTTCAGGAGAATAAAGGTGTTTAAATATATTGTTAAAGTTATTTAAAAAATATCTTCCAATTTTGAGAATGTGACCAGTTATAGAACCTTTGTTGCTCTTTACTTATGGTAATGATTTCAGTAGCTTTTGGACATGTGTATATTCCAAAATTTTCTGCTGATACTAAAAATACTAATTACATTTGAAACTACCAAATTGGCCCAATTATTGAGCGATCTTGAATATGAAGTGACCTCCATTTTCAGAAACCATGAGAAAGAAAAACATTGAGCATCATAACATTTTTTAGGTCCACAAAATCAAAACTACTACTGAACAGTCTGCAGGTCGATTAGTTGGAAGAACTAGCAATGACCTTGAGTGAACATCTGACGTTCATGCATAGACAGAAGCTATCTGGACATTCAGGAATGCGAAAGGCTAGAGAAGGGGGGAAGGGGGCCTGTTGTTGGCAATGATTATAAGGCAACTATGAATTTTACAGCCTAATTATCAATAAAAAAAACATTGCTTATAATTGGGTCAATACGATATATTTAAAAATAAGCTTCACTGAATTAAAGATAGGCTTACTAAAGACAAAAAAGCCAAGGATAAATATAAAAATTTAGGTTGGCTTAAACTGACAGATAGGAAGATTTACAGGACTATCAGAAAGATATGGATTTGGTTAAAAAATAAATAAGAAAATCCATGGCTTATTAAAATAGCTGACTGATATTGTTAAAAGTAATTCAAAGGCTTTTTTATGTATGTTAAAAATTAACAAAGTGATAAAATGGAGATTAGGACTTCAAAGGGTGGTGATAGAAGGTTTTCTTGAAAATCAAAAGATAACTGAATTTTTAAGTTTTCTTACTATCTGTTTTTGAAAGAGATCCAAACCAAGAGTACTTTATAGTAAAAAAATGGAATTGACCTGAACATAGATATAATGTATTAGTCCCTTGATGCTAAAATAATAATAAAAATACAAAACAAACACAACCAGTAAATGTTTTCCCCAGCATTTTAAATGAGGTCATCATACAACAGATCTGTTAGCTTCCCTCTTTCAGTTTTGGTAGGTCAATTGGGGTTTTGCAGACACGTAACCAAAATCATGTGATGCATGCTTGTCCATCATTTTGGCCATCACGCTAGAGTCTATGGTACCCTGATATACCACATGCGAGATAAACTCAGCAGAGTTGAAAGTGCTATAAATTATGTCAGATACTTTGTCACATTATCTGAGAATGCTCAGCATCTGCAAAGAGAACATCGACAGATATATCTGAAGAAGTTGAAGCTAGTGGACTTGCTAAGCAAGCCATATGTTTTGGATTATTTTCTAAAGTCATGAGAGGCGCAGCTGCATCATTACCAAAATTCACCCCTCATGAATTACTTTTTTCATTGCCTTATTTATGTATGACATTTGGCCATATTCTTTGCTGCTTATTTCTTCTGGGATAATAGTAGGGGTAACACAGTAGGAATAGTCAAGAGAGCATGGGTGATCACTTTTGGTACCTGGAAATTTAACTAACAGAATTATATGTACTGGCAAGCTATCCAAGACTAGAAATATTATGATGCAAAAAATAATTATTCATGAAGAACTGAACTAAAATTCATAGATACTGTTGAAAAAAATTATAATGTGTTGGACTGATAAAGTTTATTGCATACCAGATCTCAGTATACATTTAAATATATTAAAATATTACTCAAATATCATACTGATATGACCACGTGACTTCAAATCCATGTTTGAGCCACTCTACAAGGCAAGGCTTCTGACAAGTTTGTTTGTTGTGTTTTGTGTGTGTCATTTTGGGTAATAATCAGTCTGATACTATCATGTTATCAAAATTTTTAACTGGCTTTAGGGCTGGATGATCATTTACATTTTTATCCCATAGTATAAAGGATACCGTTATCAGATATTTATATATATACTATTGAAAAATTAGTATTCATACCCACTATAAAACATTTGCTACGCAGCTAAAATCCATCGATTCTGTTGCTCTTTGTCTTTTGGAAAATGATAGAAAGTTAGACTGGGCTTTTGTCCCTGTCTATTGCTACATCTAACAGCATAAGTAATTACCATCATGGTACCTGATGAAGACAAGGCATTAAGACAAGTTCACACTGCTAAGCATGGAGTAAAAATGTGGTAGCTTGATGTCCACAATGGCCAAAACTCTGGGATTTCCCAGCTTGTGATATCACATACAAAACCTCAATAGACAATGGGCAGGTATCTGAGGATTGGAGAATTTCTATGTTACTCCTATCTTTAAAGGAGGAGAAAAAAAGTAGCCCTTCAAATTATAGAACAATTAGCCTTTCTTATGTAGTGGGAAAAATGTTTACTAGTTAATATACAATTTTGTAATTTAAACTTTAAAATATTGACTTAGTTTCTCAGTTACAAATATTTGATATGTAAATAAATCAATATAATTTGAAAATATCATATTACTGTGTACATAATAACATTAGCTGATTGTGTGGCCAATGCCACGACAAATTACAGGATCTGAATTCAAAAGTATTTATTTCTTAGTAAGAATAAAAGGATCAGTAGTGAGCTCAAAACATCTGGCTTCATGACAGACTTTAACATGCCTTTGTAAAACCCATTTTACAAGTGCTTTTGAGTGTCAGTATGATAGTTCCCATCAAATATGAAGAACTGATTTTAATTATATTAAATGTAAGATAATTCATAAGGATTATTAATTTTGATCATGTTTAATATAAATGGGAACACACTCAATAGCATGACTTAGAAAAAAAAATTTTATCATAGGGATGAATAAATCACGCAAGCCACCCAAGCAATAGGGCTGTTGCCACTAGAATTTTACATTGTATTTATAGAAACACTGATTACAAGTCAAAATATGTAATTATGTCTTTAATAGAAATCACTAGTTAGGCCTAACTTGGTATGCTGCATACAGTTTTGATCTCCTTATCTAATAAAGGATGTTAACTTAATGGAAAGGGTTTTGAGCTGGGCTATTAGGATGGCACCAGGGATGAAAAGGTTATCTTATACAGATAGATAAAGATATCGTTAACTATTTTCTATTGAGAAAAAAAAATGGTAGGACATCATCTCATTGAAATTATTGTTTCTCTGTGGTGCATTCTGAAGACAGAAGCATGAGGACACAAGTTAAAGATTTAGAAAAGACAAGCTCGGCTCTTGTCAAGACAGTTTTCTTTTTCGAACAAGGTAAAAGATTAATGGAATGTGTTACCATCAGCAACAGTTGAGGCCAGCACATTACAAGAGTTTAAGATGAGAACTGATTATTTCTTTGAAAATAAAGAGTAAGTTTAAATTTCTCATTTTTCTTAAATGTGAGTGTGCAAGAACAACCTTGAAAGGCCCAACAGTCCCTTATTGTCTGTAAGGTATATTGTATGTTACTGTACAATAAAAGTTAGATATTTGACCTTAAAAATAGAATGATTAATTTACCATTCAAACAATAAACAGTGTTGTAGTTATCATATGTTTTAAGTACTTAAAAAAAATTGGAGAATATCCTGCATATGAGCTATATCAGTTGTTTTCATCCTTTTCTTGGCTCGTGACTCATTTGTAAACATTGATGGCCAGTCACACAACCCAGTAAATAATTTTAATGCAAAAACACATGGCTTTCTTCTAATTAATTACTAAATAAATAAACACACATTTTAAAAAATCTATGAACTATTATCTGTTTTAAGAGTCTGTTTGTGACCCTTTCACACATTCTGAAAACCTAATTTTAGGTTTACCCATGGGTTGAGACCCTGTGTTGTGTAAAATATCTTCAGAACCTTTGTAATATACAAGATAAAGAAAATTTTTAGGGATTTTTATTTTGTTCTTCATTGGCAAATAAAATAAAAATTTTGGCTGTATCCTAGTTTTAAATGTTCTGATTTTAATTATGTTTTCTTTACTTATATCAAAACTTAAAATTACAATACATTTTATATCGAGTAAGCTCTAAGTTGTGAATTATATGGAAGTGACTAACATCTTGCGATGTCATATAGAATCTTAACTCTCTGCCAATTTCTTGTAAAGTTCATCTTTTATTACCATTTGTTCCTCACTGTACTGATCCTTACAGCTGACAATTAGAGCTCTCAAACTAACTTTTATATTTGTTTTCCTGACAACAAGGATGAAAAAAAAACAGGCTCATCATTATAACTTGCCCTACCAAAATATGTTATCGTATCAACAAACTTTGTATTCATAAACTTTCAGGAGAAGTAAATAGTACCTGTGAACATTCTGATCAGATTCTATTCATAACTTAATCATTGTGGTCTATTATGATCTTCCATGTCACTCTCGTTACCAATTATGCACAGAGTGGTACTGTTGCTTTTTATAACCATTCCTAATCAAGTGATCACCAGTGATATTTCATAAATTATTAGTCTCTAGATGTACACGTGGTACTGATGTTTGAGGAAGACATGGTGTCTTCTGCAACTGGTACTGTTGCTTTTTATAACCATTCCTAATCAAGTGATCACCAGTGATATTGCATAAATTATTAGTCTCTAGATGTACATATGGTACTGATGTTTGAGGAAGACATGGTGTCTTCTGCAACTTCTCCCATGCCTTTCATTTTTGGATTTTCATTTTGCTGCTGCAGATACATCAAGGAAACATAGCAGATGTTTCAGATGCATAAGATCCTGTGACAACTCAGATATGGCAACAACTTTAGTGAACAGGCTTAAAATTGAGAGCAACTCAGCCACTTTTTACAAGAACTGTTAATAAATGTTTCACTGTTATACTGAAATTGATTTCCTTGGAACAAAAGAACGTTGCTTCAGGGTTAATAAGAATTGCCCCTGGTAGATCCTGAGATGGCCAGGAGCAACAGATTATCACAGGCAATTGTGTATGAATCTCGATCCCTCTGATAACATAACCTAATTTTCTCCGATAATTTCCAGTTTTCCCTGATCAAAATTTGTAAAAAGACTTTGTAAAAAGGAAGCCCAAACAGCTTCTTTACCTTCTACAAGTTGATGGTGCCAAAGGTTGAAACAGCTTGATGCATTCTGAGTTAGAAACCCACAACACCTCTTTACTGAGGATAACAGTACAGATCTTTCTAAGTCATTAACCACAGCATTTGATTGAAACCCATCAAGTTGTACGATGTTTACTTAGTGTTGAAAGATCCACGTTAAAATAGTGGTGCTTCAAAATAGCTAATTATACATGTGTTTAAAGAATTGAATAACTTCTTTGCTCATATGCAAAATTAATAAAAAATGATTTCCAATTCTTTACATCAACCACAAACAACTGCACTGAACAAATCACACAGCAATAGCACTGGAGTATATATATTTATACTTTAGCACAGGGTTCCCAATAATCCATAAACCTGAGTATTTTTGCATAGAATGCAGATTTCAAAGACACACAAAAAAAAAACCATCTAATGTGTAAATTCACACAGAGAAATTTTGGTTCATGTGTGTGAAAAAAAAAATAAAAAATCATGAATTTAGTGTTCCAACACTGCTGTTGACCTTTATGTAATCAGAAATATAAAACATATTTAAGTTTTGAGGTGAGTGTTATGTACTTGTGAGTGATATGCTTTAGAAATTGGTAGGATCCATAAAAACAGTAGCTGAGCTCATGGTTGTCACATAGATTTGTGTCCGTATAGACGTTAACAATTTCCTACAATTAAAATGTATTTACGATAGATATCTTACCTCTCTCACATAATAGCTTTCCTCGACTTGTGCTGCCCTCTATATGCACAATTTTTGCTCCCACTAGCCTTGAGGTTCCCACCTAACATCCCATGTTTATACGTGGTATAACTGCATTGCAGCTTGCAAATGAGCAATAGGAGTATGACACCCCCCTCCTAGTGCAACTGACTCCCTCTATGCTGTAGAGCACAATCACCACTTCGATATTAGGCAAAAAAAAGATGTACCAGATGTAGGGGGAATGAGTGGAAAGTGTGAAAGGAGGTAAGTATCTATCAGACATACATTTTCAGTGCAGGAAAATACTAGCTTCTGATATCATACCTTTTATCTCCCTTCACATAATAGTTAGAATCCCACAGTGTAAAAAAGTACCTAGATGAACATTTTTTGGAAGACACCTGAAGAGAACCCATGGAGTGAGATACCCCAATCTACAGGGACACACTTGTGGGAGACCGCACCAAATCTGTACCAGATATATATATACTCTTCAGCCATTGTAAAGATGTGTCCCAAATCTGGCAGAAAAGATGCCAGTCCAATCAGTAATAGGATTTACCAGATGGTGCAGAGTGGCTAAGACACATCAGACCTTATCTGGTGAGTCAACTCCAGTTCAAAAGCAGGTGGCATCAGGTATTTTTTGTCCGGTTCAGGAGCTGAAGGGAAAAGCAACTTCCTTTCTGACAATCCAGGCAGAGCAGCACGTGTGCAGACACAGTACACAACCAACACCAGGCCACTCAATATCCAGGTGATATCTAAGGGATCCCAAGAAAATCTTGAATTGGTTTTAATTGTGAATCTTTCCATTTGCTTGCAATACAGCAGAGGTTGTACCAATAGAAAAGTGATGTTATTTTAGGAATGCTGCCACCTAAAGACAAATGGAAAGGAACAACTAAAAGGAATGTGTCTATTACTGTAAAAAAAAACTATGGATGCAAGCAAGATTGCTGGATCCTTTCCTGAAGTCAGCTTACAGTCATGAGTTTGACAACTCAGGAAATATTTACCTTTGTGGAAGAAGTAACAACTAAAACTCTGCATTCAGAATTAGGCCAATATATAATAAAACCTTCTCCAAACAATCTAGTGAGATTTTGGAAGGATATTGCAGCCAAATACTCAGCTTTGTCAGCAGCAACATTAATTCTACTCTGTATTCTGATTGGAAGTGCAACAGTAGAGCACTCCTTCAGTAAAATTATACTATATCCCAAAATCAGATCAAATTAGTGTAGTAAACAGCTTTTTTTAGCTTGTTGTTTTATTAACCAAAAAAAAGACAACACAAACTGGCAGCAAAACCAGATTTTTTTTTTCTGAAGGCTTTTAATTAATTGTACTTAACTTTTTTAAGACTGTGAGAGTGCCCATCTGACAATTCTTGATTGGTGTTTAAAAATGACTATTTTTGTTATTATTAAAGACAAATGCAAATTGATGGCAATAAAAACAAAGATCAGCAGCCTAAACTTTTTTGTAACGTTACTTCTACCATTTTTTTTTTGACAGAGAGAATAACCATCCCCCTCCCTTTTGTTAAATAATTCTTCCAGTTTTTAGAAAGTTATTGAGCACCCCTCCAAAATTCAGAACCCCTATCTATAATTACAGTAAGTATAATGTAATGTATTTGGGATATAATTTGGATTATGTGTTCAAAATAGGTGGAAACCAACTCAACAGTATAACTGAAGAAAAGAATCTTGGTATAGTGCCAGTTAGGTCATTATGGCAGTGCTCTCTTGTTAGTAGTAATGCTAACCGAATTTTAGGGTCTAGTTTTAGACATGTTGACTATGAGGAAAGAATGGAAATTCACTCTACATACAAATCACTAGTTAAACCTCAGTTCTAATAATATGTAAGGTTTCTGTCTCCTTACTCTAAAGAACGATACTCACTGGATAGGATGATTCCAGGGATCAAAGAGCTACCTTATATGGATAAGTTATTTTCTCATGATGGAACAGAAGGGTAAGAGGTGATCTAATTTAACTATAAGATTATCTAGAAGATTTATAGTATAAAAGCCCACAACTTTTTTGTGCTATATCATGAAGGTAATAGAAAGAGAGAATATAAGCTTAAGATTTAGAAACAACAGGATTGGCTCTTCTTAAGAGTGTTTAATTTTTCTAAGATGAATGACTCATTCAAGGAGTTGCCATTGCCAATAGTGGAATAGAAGAATTTAATAGATTTCAGCTATTAATGAGGTCATAATTATGGGCAATTTCAATTTCAGGCATATAGATTGGAAAATATTAGAGTCGAGCCATGAATAAGAAAGGTTTTTGGATACTGTTCTAGATGGTTGTCTTCACCAATTGGTCAAGGAACCTACTACAAACAATGCTATTTTAGATTTATTGATAACTTGTAATATAGAAGTTGTTGAGTGGGTGGAAATTGGGGAACATCTGGGTGCAAGTGATCATTGCTCTATTAGGTTCTATGTTTTGCTGCAAATGGAGATCAGGAATAACAATATTTTGGTTACAAATTTTAAAAACAAATTTTGAAGAATTGCAACAAGAAATATTCGTTGTGAATTGAGCAGCTGAGTTATTTGAAGACACTGATCAAATGTGTAATATTTTTAAAGATAAATTTTTAAATATTCAAGATATACATATTTCTTATAGGAAAAAAAAAGGTAGTTGCAAGTATAAAAACCAGGTTGGCTCACAAAGGGTCTAAGGGATGAAATTAAAGAAAAGCATCATAAATTTAAGAAATTTAAATTGATTGGTATGATGGGCAAGTTAGAAGATTAAAGAAGCTCAAAAAGTTGGTCAAACATGAAATTAGGGCATCAAACAGGTTGGTTGACATTGTAAAAATTAACTGTAAGGATTTCTTTAAATACCTTAAGGGTAAACAAAATGTTAAGATGGAGTGGGGCCTTTAAGGGATGATAAAAGAAGGCTTTGTATCTGATGATTACGAAATGGTTGCGTTATTAAATTTTGCTTTTTCTTCTGCTTTTACTAATGAAGATTTAAGCAATATCCCTCATCTTGAACAGTTGAAAGATGGAAGCAAGATCAAACAAAATAATCACATTAATTCTGAGCTGGTAAAGAAAAAATTGGGAAGTTTAAAGAATGATAAGACTCCTGGGCCAAATAATATTTCCACAAGGGTTTTGAAGAATGTTAATGATTTTATATGTTTAAAATTGTTAAGGGAATTGATAGTGTTAATGCATCATCTTTTTTCATACTTAAAGGTGAGAATGCTACAACTAGGGGAAATAAATATAAACTTTGGCAGAGTAGGAATTATCTTCAGCTAAGACAATTATTTGTCTAACAGGGTGTTTGGCTTATTGGAATGGGTTGCCTTCAGATGTTGCAGAGGCAGTAAATTTAAATGAGTTTAAGAGAAAGCTTGATAAGCGACTTGTATAGAGAAAATAACCTCTTTTAACAGGTAATTATTGTCTATAGCTACACTTTAAAACTCTTGTAGTACTGTATTATGTAAATATACTAACAGTGATACAAGAGTTTTAGGGTGTATCTACAGACAATGTTTGCCTGTCAAAAGAGGTTATTTTATTTTTAGTGGTAGTACTAGTAGTATTAAAAGTTGAGTTCCTATCAATATCGTTAATGTAAATAAGAAAATGCAAATGCCCAAGCACCGACTCCTATTCCTAAGACTGCAGTTTACTAAAAGTAACATTAGTAACAACCTGTTGCTCTCTATGATTCAACCACATTACAAATTATAATACAATTTATAAGCAATCTGCAAGTTCCTTGATACTAAATTAGTATTAGTATTACTCCAGTAAGAACTCATAATAATTTAAATGGCCATATACGTACCTCTTTACTGGCGGAAATACCGGAAACATATACTTTAACAACCATTTTACTTTTACTAACCGTTTACAGCAAATTATAAATCTCAACCGAACCGTATAGAGTAGTTGTGCTATATTTAACAAATCACTGTGTTTGCTCAAATCCAGCTTAGGATGGGCTGCTTACGTCACCGCCTTTTCCACCGATGTCTTTAATAACTTTGAGATACAAGCCCGGCATCTAGTGACATGTCTTGTAACTATTTTTATGTGGAATAAATACCACACGTTATAGTAAGTGTAATGCTTCGTTTCTTTCTTTGTTAGCTCGCAGAACTACACAATTAGCTATCTGTGTTTTGCCCATGGTAAGTATCGAAACTCGATTCTAACACTATAATCCCTCAGAGTTACTGCTGGACCACTGGGATAGCGTTCAAGCATGAGGAAATATTGTTGATGATTTTCTCAGATAACAATTGTATCAAGTCGACATTCCTTTACTACCTAACATTAACCTAGTGATAGAATTTTAAGTATCACTGCAATACAGATGCTATGTATACACAGCTGTTTAAAAAACACGGAAGATGTTGAGCAATCCAAAAAGTTGCTTTAAAGTTATATACAGCGTAAAGTAATATATTTTATTACATTTAATTAGTATCACTATAGTACGATTTATAAAGTTATTTTCTTTTCTTTCTTCTTTTTTTTACTGGCCAGTTTTAATGTCAGAAATGCTATTATTATGTTATAAAACTGATTTTATATTTATAATATAGAGTAGATTATTTGCTTGCTGTTAAGCACAAAACTACTCAATGACTATCTGTGCTCTGCCCACCGCAGGTATCGAAACCCAGTTTTTAACGTTATGGACTCTCAGATTTATCGCTTTGCTACCGGGAAGCTTGTAAAGTAGCAAGACGATCATTCGCAACAACTGATTAGATAAATATGGCTAACTTTTTGAGCAAGTGAATCAAAATTGTCTGAGATGCGTATCTGTGAAAACATTATTTTCCTGCCAAAGTTCAAAGCTATTAGAAACAGATACATCAATGCTAATATATACAAAAAAAGTGAAAATAATGTTTGTTTGTAATTAAGCACAAAGCCACACAATGGGCTATCTGTGCTCTGCCGATCACGGGTATCGAAACCTGGATTCTAGTGTTGTAAGTCCGCAGGCATACCGCTGTACCACTGGATTATCAATATTATCCTAATCTATCCAAATTATAGTAATTCTCAATATACCATAGTCCTCCAATTCAACTTGAGCCCCGAAATCATTGTTGGTGGGGCTTGGGCTATCTTTCAACTATTATTTAACTTATTATAGTCTAAATTTTCCCCACGCTTCTCACCAACTTGTTTATTCCCAGTTTCCAAGCTACCTTACAATTAAGCAACTTTAGTTTAAAATGCCTTTAGAGCTTCCCCGAATACCTTGCTACCTAGCCTGCTTAAATGGAGCCCATCTTCAGCATATAATATACCGTTATCCTGAAAAGTATCCTATATTTCCAAACAGCCCACTTGTTGTTGTAAACATATTGTTGGTAATTTTTCATTTAAAACTTGGATCCTGCTAAGTAATTTATTCTGAACCTAGCTCAATGAAACACTCCCTAAAATGTCACACGTATGTCTCTATCCATAAATGTCTGAAGAAATCCCTTATACTTTTAAAACAACTGTGCTGAGTTGCAGCTTCCAACAGCGTTTGCTCCAATATGCATAAGGAAAAATAACGCTTCTTAGTGCCAACAAATAAACTACCAACACAATATACAATGTGTTCAACTTTAGCACCTAGAAAGCGCATTCTAGTCCTAGTCTTTCTGTGTTTTCCCATTACAAACAAATTGATCAGTACACTTAGTGGAGGAATCCCTAATTACGTAAGCCTCTTCATAATCTCTTTCCTTATTGCAAGCAGCCTTAGAAATTATTTTGGAAAATTGGGTTATGATTTATTAAATATTGACCGATATTTTAAAGGGGAGGATGGATCTTTATATAAGGGAAACTGCATTTTGTGGTTAATGAAAACATGAAGTATGGTAGTGAAGAGACTGAATCTGTATGGGTTATAATCTAGGGTCTTAATGGTGGAAAGGTTTTAAATGCCAGTTATTATACGCCACTTTATGAGACAGATGATGTCAATGAGAAAGTGCATAATAATATCAGGGTTGTTCTAATAATGACACTAATACAATAATTAAGAAGATAATTTAATTTCAGACACAAAAATTGTAAATGTAGTGAAGGAGAACGGTATTTTGAAATTATTCAGGATATTTTTATGTATTCAATGGTAAGAGAGTACAGCAGAGAGGATGCAATTTCATATTTATTGTTAACTCCTAAGGAAGATGTGATTGAAAGAGTTGGGAAAGATTTGTGGAAGAGTGATAATTGCATAATTAGGCTCGATGTTGAAATTAAAAAAAAATTATTTCCTGGTTTTCAAAAACAGTTTTGAGGTCATGAAATAAGATTTATCATTAATCAATTAGTGAATAGCTATGGGTCACATAAACATCCTTGTTTGTATATTTGCATTGATGGGATAATTTACCATTTTTTATTACTTTTAATACTCTGACTGGAACCTCTTAGCCAATCATTAGATGTGTTAGCATTACGAATATGCAGATGAAATTCACGAACAAACAAAAATTAATAGCAAACGTAAATTATAGAAATAACAGCCAGGAAAAACAATTAAGTCTCTGAGCATTAAAATATACAACCAGTAGAGTGGTTAAGAAACTAATTATCAGCAGTGGAGAACCAAGAATTATAAATTAACAATAAGAAATAATTTATTTGAAAACTTGCAAGTCGAAATGAAAATAATAAGAGTTGTTCACTAAATATATCTTATAACTAACTAAGACAGAGTATCTGGGAGATAACTTACGACTCTCTGAACATTCAGGACAAAGAATGGTTAGGTAACTCAGAAACAGAAGTGAACAAGTAGGATGGAGTGTTTAGATAACTTGATATTCCAAATGAAAAAAAAACAGGAGGAAATAATTCAGTATCAGAAATAGGCAGTCAAGTGAGAAGGATTAGATAAATCACAGACGAGGAAGATGGAGCAGTTAGTTAACTCCATATTCCAAATAAATAATCTGTAATGAATGATTAGGTGAACCAGCATCATAAATAGGCAACCAAAATAGAAAAGGTTGGATAAATCACTACCATGAATGAACATTCAATAAGTGTGTTGATGTCAAAACCAACTATATTTATTTGCTTTGAGTTTCTCCTGTTGTTGTTTTCTCCTATTCTGGTGAACTCTTGCTGGCTTCTAAAATATTGTTTGTTGATTTTTGTATAATGAAATTATTTTTCAAGTAAATTATGTTAAGGTGTGGTGTTCACGAATTATCTAATGTGTTGAAGTAAATGTACACTCAAAGATAGTATTGTTACTCCGAAACAGCACGCTGGGTGTGAAAAAATATTTTTATCTTGTCTTCATTATGCAGTCATTATAAAGAATAAAATGTACTTAAATATAATATTTTCTAAGATTATATTTTGCATATACATATATATATAATATATAATATATATATATTATATACGATAGTTTATTTCATCGATCCGAAAGGACTATTCAAACTTAAAAAAAGCTCCTGAGTACAGATACAATTTTTGTAAGTACCATGATTTTGAGGAAAAGAGCACCAATATGAAAATAAACGGTCAAATTGTCAGTGATAATACTTTTAATCAAATTTGACGTATATATAGCTTACTTATGCCACTAATCTACCAATAGACTTAGAATTAAATAAGATTTAAACGATCAAATATTGTAATAACAATTGTTCTAATACCCTTTTACAGGATATCTAATAAGTATTTATTGACTATTTTCAACTAAACATATTGATAGAAAAATGGGGCTGTTGCAAGATCTCTCAGCAAACTCTTTTTGTTTTCCATTTCTGAAGTGGCTGTTCATAGACATTGAAACCAATTTGAATAATAAAACAAAACTGAATCGTATGTTTAGAATTTATACATCTGTAAACTATGTATTAAAGTGCACTTGGTCTTCAGTAGTGGCACTAACACTAACTAGGGTGCTAATTGGACGTCTTTCAAGCACCTTCCGTATTTCGTTGTATTTGACATTTTAAAGAGTAAAACCGAGGAAGCAAGAAAGTGTTATCATAAAAAGACAGTGTTGCATTTAACACGTAATCACGACTAGTAACAGAATTACAAAAAAAATATGATTAAAAATAGAATGATTTTAGAAAAACAATTCACTTGCATATGAGTTGAAAATAATTTTGAAAGAAGTAATTCAGTAGGAAATTGGATATTTAAACACCCCAGTATAGAATTTTAGCTAGACAGACATTATAAAAGCATATACAGATTGTTAGATATGCACGACTGTTTCCATTTAAGTTTAATGCAAGCTTTATGATTTAGGTAGTTTATATAGTTGGAGTGTTAAATTTAGTTATTTTTGGAGGCATAGATTGTCGCAGGTTTGTTTGCGTAACTGTTTGCGAAACATACATCGTGTAATTCAATAATTATGAATTGGTGATTTTTATATTATTGCGCTTTGCTACTAGAACTTTCTAAGTTTTCCCTCGTTGTCTTAATTGAGTATTATTGCATTATAATATCTCGTAGTGTATGGAACGTTCTAGACCGCTGTTGGGATATAAATACGCGTCCAAAATGTAGTTTGTGTTAGTTAGTTAGAGAAATAGATAGATCTAGACTGTGTAGTTGTAAGTTTAGCTATAAAGAGCGTATAGCAGCGGTTTTTAAAGTGAAATTATCACAGACCGTATTGTAATGACAGAGCAGGAAGTATAATTCGTTTTCTTAAGTTGTGTTCTAAGGTAACTGAATTAACCTGTGTAGACTTTGCCGAAAAAGGGACAATTATTTAAAGCTCTTGATACAACTATGATAACCATCAGTGTAACAACATTTGTATATACGTTTGACTTGTTTCTTAATGTATTATTTTAAAGCAAGTGGATTGTGTGCTATTTGTTTATTGTTGAAATTTATCGCCAATAAGTCACAGACATCTACTGTAAAGAATCCAGCCCATATATAAAGCCTGACACAGATCTTTTTACAAACTAGATTTTCTCTTATGAGATTATCAAATGAAATTAAAACAATAAGAAAAATGGAGATTTAACTATTAAATTTTTAGTATGGTTTAAATCAATGTGGGAAATCTGTCAACAGAGGGAAGTAAATACAATATCAATAAAAGAAATGTTCATATTCATTACCGAAGTAAAACTCTTACACGTGCTTGTGGAATTCCGTTGTCAGTGTATAAAAATATGAATATAATACGTAAATGCACAAAGCATTAGGAGTCATATCTACTTAAATTTCAAGAAACCAACCCTTAAATGGAGGAAGGAGAAGTTATCTTACTAGAAGAGTACATTAAGTTTTTGCGTTTCAGGTAAGTTTTCATTGTCATTTATCTGCAATGTATAGGAGTTATGCATCACATACATGTTTACTTGTATATTAGGATAAAATGAAGTTCTACTTGAAAGCAATTTTATTTAAACATAGAGTGGTTATGGTGTTAACAATAGAGCATATTTATATGTTATGTTATCAGATTTTCTACTAACGATAATCAAAATACATGTTACGTTATTGAAGATCTAAAAGATTTTAGCGATGAAAATCGACCCATTAGATAAAAACAACTGTCCATTGGAGCTACAACAAGATACTTGGCAGACATATGATTCACAAGAATGGCTGAGATTACACTTTCTTTTATTATCTTAGTCGTTAAAACGATCATTAATTCAGATTATTGCTGAAAGCCTAATAACGCTTAGTTTATGAGTTTTAGTTAATTCAAAATCCTTGATTATTTTCTTGTAAACAGTGCTAGGAGTTAATCCTAGATTCTTTGCAGTCCTTTCTTGAGTTTGAAAGTTCTCCTTCGTAACTATAGTCTTCACTTTCTAATGATGTCAATGGATTGGCCTGATGATAATTGTGGGTCCTGATCTGTCTTAAACGATTTACTGTGCGAGCTCTTATGCTTCAATGCAAAACTTTAAAGCCTCTTTTCTTCGAAATGTTTAGTCCTTTGGATCTACATCTTTTAAAGTTGGTGGCTAAGCAAATAGCTTTCCTTAAAAAAGGTTGTAGCATACTTCTCTGTCCATAAGTAAGGCTATAGTGGCATTGGAAACTCGTTGTTACTCAGATATATATTTAATAATTATGTTGCTCATAGCGTCATAGGTCGCTTTCATGGCAACACATAACTATACTAGCACATACAAATCATTCTTATAAGGATTGATTAACCATATATAACAGGCCACACACCAATCTTGTTTGCAGTGATACACAACAGTTCTTATTTTTAGACAGTTAATACATTTTTAATATATGGTCCAAACTTTTCTAATAATCACTCAATCATTTACTAAGCTGCATTATCACTTTCTATGTCCTGATAAAGTCTAGGTTTCAGATATTGAGAGATTTGAAACTAGGCTTTATGGAATAATAAACGAAATTCTTTAAATTTATTTATACGCCCCCCAGTAGCACAGCGTTATGTCTGCGGAGTTACAACGCTAGAATCCGGGTTTCGATACCCGTGGTGGGCAGAGCACAGATAGCCCATTGTGTAGATTTGTGCTTAATTACAAACAAACAAAATGCATTTATCTGACAAACTCACCACAAACGTCGTCATTTTTTCAGTAAACCCTTAAAAGATATAGTAATTTTTTCAGTAAATGTTATTTGCTACCTAACACTATACATTGTTCACAAATTTTCATCTGCGGTAGTACATTAGTGTGTACTCAAACTATGTGTTGACCTCCTTCAACTTTGTATAAAAGCTAAAAAAAAGTAGGGTGAAGGATAAGAGAAAGTGAATGCGTTTATTTTTTATGAAAAATCAAGTATTATCTAAAATGAAGCATTATGATTTATAATCCTATATCGTAAAGAGTTCATAATTATTCAGTTACACCTGCTTCTTATCATCTCGTGACAGTCTGTCTTATCTCGCTCTTTGGAAACTTAATCTGTGGACTAACGGACTTCACAAGTACATGATTCATGGATATGTAAAGAGTAAGTTGACAAGTTCATACATACATCTCTGATGAGTCTCCTTTAAATTCTACAAAAATGCAGACAGAGACAGAGAAGAGGTTCTGGGAGTAATAAGTCTAATAATGATGAATCAAATGATGTGGAAGATGAGATATTAAGTACTTATGCGATTGTTTGAGGAGAATCTGTTGAAGACAAGATGATGGCAGAATGCCGAAATGTTTTGGGAAAACAGCTACCGTGACATAAGTAACTTCCTGCATGTCATGTTTGGGAATGAAAGTTTGTAGAAAGCTAAAACATCATTTACAAAACATGCAGAAAGTCAGGACATCAAACACACGTGCTTGTAGAAGCCAAACAGATAATATGCATTGATATTAGAGATAAAGACTGGTAATGAACAGGTAAATAGGGAATGTAACTGTAAACATAAGGAAAATGAGAGAATCGTGTCCATGAACTGAAATGAATATCTGCTATAAGCAGCGAAAAATCCAGGAACATTAACTGTAGTTACACAAAATGAAACAAATTGTCGTGATTTCTTATTCCTCGATGGTAATACGATATTATAGTTATGACGCATCTAGTGACAAAAATAACAAAATTAAATACATTGCGAATTTTGTATGTTATTAACTAAGTAGTGTTCTGTGTGTTCATGCAAATATTATTGACATACGTGAAAATACACCGTGCCTACACATGTGATTAAAATGTCTGTCGATTGTAACCCACTATTGAAAGTATTAACCGTATCCCTGCGGGAAGCAACTATGTAATTTTGTCTTTGACAGCGGAGATCGACTTTTCTCCATGGCCATCAAAAACATTATTTCCTCTACAACGGAAAGCGACAATCCTCCACGAGCATGAATTGACCGCCAGACACCGGGTGTGCTGACATCTGGAAGTGTGTGTAGGATACACAAATATAAATGATCCCTCAGCTGGGGTCCCAGTCGGCAGAGGACGCGAGAAACCAATGCTTCCCATACAATCAGATGATTGTCGTATTTTTTCTCCGTGTTTTTACAATAATTTAGGTAAGGTATCTACGTTATAACGTCAAGATATGCAATGTAAGTGCGTCTTGTATATCATAATTCATAATAAAGCAACATTTACGATGTCTTTTAATGAAGAAATGACTGATTGGGGACTGACCGTGAAATCTAATTACGTGGTGAAGGGATTACAAAAGAGAGTTAAGAGTTAGAGATTAAAGGGTACAGAAAATTGTGTGCATGCATTGTTGAAACATTTTATTTAGCGTATTAACTGTTATTTGCAGAAAGTTTCAGAAACTTTTAGGTTAAAATTCCTTGTCATAGAGATAAAACTATGCTTATGTACAATAGTAATAATACTTTCGGTCTATAACAGATATTGTACATGAGTTTTTTTTTCAGTTTCAAGAACAGTATTAGAAAGACTTGTGTTTGAATTGTGAATGTTGTTTTGATGTTTCAAGCTATACTAATTGGAACATAAAATTAGTAGAGGAAGAAGCTGATAACTGCTTATTCCTTGCACTTTTATTTCTTTTGTGATTGATAATTATTCTATAAATCCTGTAATATGGTTGGTAATAACATTAACTAGCATAAAACTAATTACCCTTTGGAGAATGTTTTTATAGCGTGCTATATGTTGATAGTAATTCTGAATACATGTTACAGCATAAAAATAATACATGGTAGTTTTTCTTATGACATGTTCACATAAGTATAGGCCAGATTACAGGAATGTAAGTCTCTAGAATTATGCCTGTTAGAAATTCAAGGTGGCCAGAGAAATTGTTGCCAAGAAAAGTCTAATTTGAGCGATATTGTGAGCTTGTTTTTAAATTTGGATTTTCGTTACAAGTACTGACAATGAATCAAGTATTTTTTACTCTTCCACAAAACCGATATAGAAAGTGAAGTTTTGCAGAGAATCTCACATTGAGCTAGAGAGTTGGAGCAGCCATTAGCATTTACAGCTGTCAACAAAATGTAGGTGTTACAGATTTAGATGCTTTAAACTTTCTCCCATTACCACACCCTCTATCAGAATTGCAGCAAGGGATAAGATGACCCCTTCCTTTTGTGATATTCCACCAAGGAAAGGGTACCAGAAAGTATAGTAATGCTACTACCACAGTTTCTAATAGTGTTGGAAACACTTGATGGAAAATAAACATTACTTCATCACAACCAAAAGGAGATGAACCAGAGGATGTGTTTTAAAGTTTGTCTTTTTTGAGAAAGAAACGTTCAAACACAACATGATTTTGTTCTCTTGTAACATCAGTAGATGGCACACAAAATTAGGAAGCCCTCTTGGATGCTCACTGTGCATTCCATTAGTACATCAACTGAAAGATTACTGAAGGTCATTAGCTCATGTCTAGAAACCAATTCCTTAACTTCTATGAAAACCACGACCAGTATAACTTAAGGCTATATCAGAACTTTACCTTTACCACAACAACTTCTTCTGTGGCCAGGTCAGCCTGAGCCAAGTAATTGGAATTATCAAAGTTTACCCCATTATCTCTGAAGGGGCTGATTTAGAGACAGTAGTTCTCTCGATCAACCACTGCCAGGCTCAGATAGTTCACTGGACCACATGCTGGGTTATGCTTAAATTAGAAGAAGACAACAGACGAGAGGTTCTATATATGTTCCATTGATTCCAGAGTAGTAATGAAAGGGCAGCAACTTCTAGGAGAGCTGTCACTGGTTAAAAATAATCTCATGCAGGCGAGGAACGTGATACAAGCCATATCAAGAACATTGAAAAATAACACCACTGGCTTGATGGACTTTCTTTTCACTGCTATTGGTGACCAGCGATATTGGTGAGTGACACCTTCATTTTTAATGTATGATTTTATTCTAAAACTTAGTTGCATAAATCTGTAGTTCATTTAAATGCTTGAAGTTTAACGTTTTGATGCTTAGGCGTATGGTTTCAAGTCTACGCCTGGCCGAGCAAAGCCTAATGGCTAGCGTGCCAGAGTGGGAATCCGAGGGTGTGTGGTTAGTAAATCATTGCAACAAAAACATGCTTGACACATTAGGGCTATGCATGTTTATACGAGCAATGGTCAAATCTCATCATTTTTATAGCAGTCCACGAAATGGCAGTCGTTGCTGTTGGCTAACTACCTTTCCTCTAGAGTCTAGACTATTTTCCAAATTAGGGTTAGCTAGTGCCTTTGTGTAGCTTTGCGCTAATTTCCGAAACAAACCATTTCTGCGTTTGTATATATATACAAAAGTTGAAGTTTTATTTTTTCTTTCACTAAAGGTGAAATTGAAAAGAGAATCTGTGATGTAGAGGCCTAATCATTCTTTGATTGGCCGTACCCTCTGCTGTAGGCTACAGTTTCGCCTATTCAAGGCTCATCAGCACAGCTTGCGTCAGCAAACCAAATACATAAAATTAGGCCTCTTGTAACGGTGAAGTGTATGTATGTATACCCCATAGACATTTCTATGTTTAATGCCTCGGATGATTCAGTGTGTGGTAAAGTTGAAGGTTTATAATTCTTGGTAAGATTCCTGAGGTGGATACAGTACAAATAGCCTGTTGTGCAGCTTTATGCTTGTTAACGAACATCGGTGTTTAATATTACAATTTATTTGTGCAAATGTATGATCTAATTTCTGAGCTAAAAGCTAGTTGCTTTACTGTATAGATTTTCCAGTTTTTCCTCCACGTACAAAACTATGATGTTCACGTCTATTGGCTTATAACTAGGTTGTGAAAGAAAAAATATTATTTTTTATGTGATGATGATGTCAAAATAAAAAAGGTCTGCATTTAGTTTTGTATGCATAGCGTCTCAAAGTATTCATGTCTATACTGTCACGTGAAGCGTTGAGAAAATCGGCGGTAAAAATAGTTTTCAGTACGATGAACTTTCAAATATCTCTGTTTTTATAAATAAAACTCCTAGATAATGGTCGTATAAACTTTAATTAAGTTAATAAGTATTCAGTGCGGTAAGCATAAAACAAAATGGGGGACTATATATATATATTAACAGTAGATAGTTTATACATGGTAATATATTTCGTCTAATCGTTCCAGATCAGATTAGCTGGAGTGCCTATTTATGCTACAGAGTCCAATGTATAAAATAATCTTTCCTCAAAATTTATGCTATACATCTAGTTTTTAATATATTTAATCTTATCAACAAATTTAAGTCCGACTCCACTATACTGAACAATTTCTTCGGATTTATCTGTTACGTATTAGAATTTTAAATGGTCTGAAATTGAGTTAACTGATAATTCAAATTTGGTAGTTAAATTATACTTTGAAAAAAAAAAAAGTAAAGCCGATATATAGTCAGTTTATGCTATTTGCCAACAAGATTGATACACATTTCTCTTTTTTAACACAAATACGCTTTAATATACATACAACAATACAATATACAATAACAATTATTACAAGCTGATTTATAAACAAAAGTTTCTCAAACTTACAAGCAATGTAAAGTATTCTTCCTAGTTTGGAACTTCCTTAATATCTTATCGAGGGTTCACGACGAGCGAGTTGACATCGGTACAATTCACTTAGTAGGGAGATATCTAGCTTCTAGTTCTCGCTGATCATATGCCTATTAGAGATTGAGTTTCCACGATGACGTTAGGTTATTTACCGGCCACACAGGCTGAGCTCTCCACGATGAATTTGTATAATGTTTTCGTAATAAATACTAATGTCTGATGAGAATCCACTAAAGTTAAATTGTTTGTAATGTTCGAACTTTGTAAAGATTCGTGGTCAAATATCTGAAGTTTTCCGATTGATAAGCGTTATATCAATCACAATTATAGCTTTCGAAGTTTATAGCACACTGACTATAGCGAACTAATAACAGAAACTCTCTTTTAGCGCGTCACGTTGGTTGTCTTTATAGTCATGGGAAGGTTTTCTAGAAAATTCAGATTATGTAACAATACTGAGTTACATTTAAACGTTTACCTATATACATATATTTTTGATTCTTGCTCTCGAGAATCTTCTACAACTTTGGAAAATAAGCGGGAGTTTCGCAATACATATCTAACACTATAAGCTAGACATGTTTTTAAATATAAACTCAATTCAAACAAACGTTGACATTAGAATAAATATATAGTAACAAGTTCATTACATATCTCAAAGTATGTTAAGTAACTTTTTTCTTATTGCATTACTCTCGGTTACCTAATATATAAAGACAAAAAGTCTGTTGCGCGGATATCTTGACTGGTTCCCTATCGATAGATTCACAACTTGTACGAAATGACGGCGCTTTCTGCCGCAAAATGCAAGTTTGTCTTTTTAAAATTCTTCCAGCCATATATGTATATGTTATATAACGGAATATATGCTACTTTGGACATATAATTAAAATTGAGGGTAGGTTGGTAGAGATCGTGATAAGTAATAAAATCGAATCGGTATACAGGTATAGCACGCACACCCCACACTTGGTATTATTGGTGCATAAAATTCATAATCATTGCCATTACGTTTGGTTAGTTGTCAAGGTGAAACATTGACGCAACATCACTAAATGTTGTCCAATCGGAACACTCAGCTACAACTCTACAGTAACCCGCATGTTTTACCCGTAACACATTTCAATTTTGAAAATGCCTAAATTAAAGCGCGCTTCTTCAAGTCAGTATCCTAATAAAGCCCAAAGCGGGAAGACAGTCCATATAGAAATCCCTGAACTTCATATTTATATCCATTGTCTTTACTATCACTATTAACAATTTGCAGGGTCATACAGTTGACCAACTAGGAATATATCTATAAGGTTTGTTTGTTTGTTTGTTTTTGAATTTCGCGCAAAGCTACACGAGGGCTATCTGCGCTAGCCGTCCCTAATTTAGCAGTGTAAAACCTAGAGGGAAAGCAGCTAGTCATCACCACCCACCGCCAACTCTTGGGCTACTCTTTTACCAACGACTAGTGGGATTGACCGTCACATTATAACGCCCTCACGGCTGAAAGGGCGAGCATGTTTGGTGTGACAGGGATTCGAACCCGCAGATTGCGATTCGAGCGCCCTAACCAATTGGCCATGCCGGGCTATCTATAAGGATTTATCACAAAGAACATTTGAACATAAAGATATACAGAAGTCAAAATGCTAATCAAGCAATACTTAAATGAGATGACCAGATACATATAAAAATTGTTGTTTACGTGGAATACTAGAAATAGGAATTCTTCATACATATGTTGTTACTAGATTATAATTAATTTTGAGAAAACACGTTCATAAAATATCTATTTAGATATAATTTTAAGAAAAAATGTTAATCATTATTTCCAGTCATGTGACGGGCATTCGGCTTATATTAATAAGCTTATTATTGTTTTTAGTAGTTATATGATTTTTGCAATTTGTTTAATTTATTATATTACTACTTTTATCTACATAAATATTAATTATATGGTGTTTTGGTTGTGTTTCATTCATCATAGGGAAACTATAAGTTTGAGGAATATTTAGTATTGATACAACTAACTTGTGATTCTGGATTATTCAGCAGACACGCTGTTTAAGGTAATAAAAAAAAATGAAACCCAATCTATTATTAAATTCAAAACTTGTTATTAAGGTAGACGTATTTGTTGATAAGGGATTGAATTCGGCCTAAATGAAAGATTGGGCTTCATATTTGTTTAGTACATTAAGCAGCTTGTCTGCTAAATAATCCAGAAAAATATATTAACAACTTCAGTGTTACTTATCATTCTAAGCCTATGTAAAACACCACATGTATAATAATAGGATCACTATACGAAACGTGGTTTTGTTTTTCGAGTTGCTCATATCCAGAGTTATTGATAAGGGTGGAGTTTCCCGAAACGGTCTAGCTTAATGTTTAGTGACGAATCGAATGAAAGATTGGGCTTAATGATTTCGTAGTTGTTTACTGTATTATCTGTACCGTCTTGCTACCAGACACTGTAGTTAACACGAGAAGTAATCATTTATCTCACACGCTAAGTTTATCTTAAAGTTATTCTATCGGAGATGTTTAATGGATGGTCACTGGATGTTATTATGGAAGATTATAGAAAGTTTTGCCTATACTTACTGTGTCAGCTATTCAAAGGACAGAGGATCAGTGATATAGCATGACACAAATAACTATTTTTGTGTGTGTCTTGTAAGTAATTCATAATCCATACTTCCTTAATATTAGTTAATTATCACTATTATTTCAATATTTAATATATATCTATTTTTATTACTCTTCATTTTATTACATATATTATTATGATGATTGTGAGTTATTATTGGGATTATGTCCGAAAATATCAATAACAGTGATAGTATTCAACTCCTGAATCAGTACATTCCAATAACTATAGAATATTTGTTTTTAGCGGCATAGTAGCTCGTAGAATGGTTCTGAGTTTGTTTGTTTTTTCAAGTAAAAACTTTTAGCTCGTAGCTCCGTCATCTCTTGACCGAGTTGAGTTATAATTACGGTTTTGGACTCAGGAAGTCAAACTCTTTCGAGTTATGTATTTGATCACGACAAAGGTCTCATAGATTAACGTATTCTAATCTTGCCTAAAAGAACTTCAATATGAGGGTAGGCTGGTAAAGATCCTGATGAGTAATAAAATCGAATTGGGTATACGCGCGTCCACGCATGGTACTACTGGCGCACAAAAATATAGCTAATAAAAAGGAAAAATGATCTCGTAGATTAACTTACTTTAATCCCGCCTAAAAGAATTTAAAGCGCCGCGGCAATTGAGTATTCCCTCTTGTTTAACATTTCACACTCTTAGTTAGATTGGAGAACTAAAGTAGATTAATTATTTAGTGGGTTAGAACTTAGGTCTGATATGTTTAGGTGGCTTGCTTTGACCAGAAGTTATTGAGTACTGCGTAATTAAAGCAGTAGCAAATATAAACAACTAAATATTATTCACACCCGGAATAAAATACTGTTACGTCTCCGTTTGTTAATTAACCTTCCGTAACTTCGTTCCGACGAAACTTT
>NW_013665664.1:857220-861509 GCF_000517525.1 Limulus polyphemus | reverse complement strand
GTCACGTTGTCACCCTCTTTTATATACCAGACTACCCTATATCTAGTAAATGCTAGTGCATTCGCCAAGGTACAGGATAGTTCTAGAAACGTGGCGTCACTAGTCATGTGACCTCGCTGACGCAACAATACCTTTTTTGTTTCTGTGCAGATATATTTGAAAAGTGTGTATATATGCTGTATTCTTTTATTGTTATTATTATTATTTAGAATGTGAGGCCTGCGAAACTGAGGGTAAACTGGATAGTCGGTGTACTCCCAACGCAATTTGGATCTTAATTCCGCCAGTATCTCAAAAACCAGGGCACATTGAATAACTACCCACCTTATGCTGTACATGTCTGTTTTGTAGCTGCATTGTTTGGCTTTTCTTCTTCCCTTTCATATTCTACGTAATATTAGAATTAGGTACGTACTTGTATATATATATGTACATACATACATACATACTCAATTTACCATATAATACCAATGAAATATATCTTACGTTTGGTCTGAATTTTGTGCAAAGCTACACAAGGGCTATCTGCGCTAGCCGTCCCTAGTTTAGCAATGTAAGACTAGAGGGAAGGCAGCTAGTCATCACCACCCACCGCCAAATCTTGGGGTACTCTTTTACCAACGAATAGTGGGATTGACCGTCACATTATAACGCCTTCACGGCTGAAAGGGCGAGCATGTTTGGTGTGACGGGGATTCGAACTCGCGACCTTCAGATTACTATGAAATACTTTAGTTGTCCATAGGCGATTGAAATCAGCACTTTAATACAATAATGAACTTAATACAAACAAAGCTACATTATAATGAATAAGTAATTCAAAAACGACACTTGTGTAAAACATCTATTTACAATTAAAAGGAATACAACACAAAAATCTTACACAATAAATCTGAAGATGGTGTCAAAGACACCGAAACATACGTAGAGTCATTTTAGGACATGTCCCTGTTTTTCTAATAACTATCTATTATGTAAGATTTTAACGTTCTTTTTCTTTTAATTGTAAATGTACTTTGTAATGAGACTAAAATTCCAACTAATTCTTCCATTACAATTTCTTGTTGTCATCGTTTAGCCACAATGGATGATGTCTGTGGTCATAGCACACAAACGCGTTGGGGATATTCCATCTATCAGTCTGAATAGTAATTCAAGAATTATTTTGAATTTTAGTCTCATTATAAAGTTGTTTTGTGTGTATACATATATATAAATCACTCGTTTCATACATCGTATATGTTTATTATTCATCTTCATGGCCAGGACTACTTGTGAAAACTACAAAATGTAAGGTTGACAAGTGCTTTAGTCTTTCTATTCCTAAACTGGAACCTTGGAAAAGGTTCAGTTGATGTAAAGTTGGAACAATGGCACGTTAAAAATAGCTCCGTTTCTTCTTCTAAAAAACAAACAAAACAAATCAAGCAAAATTGTATATTTATGGCTTTTACATAATATTTCCCCCCACCTTGCATCATTCCTACTACAAGTCCTAGTAAATTTTCACTTGTGACATTTACTGCAAACACCTGTATATACATCCAAGTCTATTGTAGGAATATATTTTTTATATATTTCTAAATATATAATATCTAAAAATGCGAGATTATTTTTCATTTACTAATGTTCAATTCCCTCTAGTACGGACGAACACATAGGCTGTACTACTAGATGGCTCTCAAATCGTATATTACTAGGAAACATAACTCGTCAAGCGTTGTACGACAGGTCTTAACAAAGTGTAACCCTCTTATCACCAATAAGAACTTTACGACAGAGAGATGAGCAGAAAATGACGACCAGTTCGATTTCAAGAGTTTGATTATTGTAAATTTGAAGAATGTATTAAATCAACAGAATTCAGTAGTACAATCTGTCTTTATATTGTAAGGTGAAATAATTTGATTATTGACTAGGTATGGAAATTGAGCCTTTGAATTTTACCTTACTCTTATTTTAATTTTAGCCATTTTTTATTTTTATGATGCGAACTTCAAAATATAATCTATATCATATACACAGATTTAAATGAAAATAAGATAATAGCACAGTTATCTTACAGAGCTGCGAATAGCATCATGTTTTATTAATGCAAGAACAGTTATCTTACAGAGCTGCGAATAGCATCATGTTTTATTAATACAAGCACAGTTATCTTACAGAGCTGCGAATAGCATCATGTTTTATTAATGCAAATATATAAGGGCAAAATTCAGGATAGTGGCCGTTGATAGTAAACTATGTCTTTTAACAAGTTTTAGCTATACTTTTTTGGTATTATGTTATAAATTAACCATTATTTTTTGCAGCCTTCTCAAGTGTAATTGCATATTTGTATTAACTATAACTAGTGTTTTACTGAAGAAATGCGTAACTCATTACTCGTTTGTTCACACAAAAAGTAATAAATCTCCTTACATATTAATTAATAAAAAAAAGTAGCACATTTTTTTTCCATTGTCTTCTGCTGCCAAAAATTGGTGTAAATATTCCTTACTTGTTTTAAACACAAGTCTGGAATTTAATATATTATATTAATTATATTATAATTATAATTATATATATTATATCTCACTTCATAGTGCGCATGTGCGCAATTAGCCGCATAAAAAAGTAACTAAGCCTTAGTGCCAGTAAAGCTTGTGAGTCTTGGCAGTTACTCCTCCCTTTATTATCAGTAGTGGAATGGAATGTATTAGAACTACATTTTGACATTGTTTAGCATTCGCACGTAGGTAGTGTGACGCCACCACCGAAGACTGGTTGATTTTGGGAAGGGTATGTAATATCCGTTTTCGACGTAACATGTTCATACACACAGATCATAAAGGTGTGTTCAGATCGGGATCTTATAATTTACGAAACAAAGATAATCCTTGTATTTATGGCGTTGGAAGATAAAATCATATGGATCGTCCAGAAAGAACTGGATAATTAAACTGATATTCACGTGATTCGATTCACACAGGTAGCGGTCAAGTCGCCAGACACAGCGCCTATGGATTACTGAGCTTTTGGGTTGTTGAATCGTATGCTTGTAAATGGTCATTCTTGTACACTAGATGGCCTATTAAAAGCATGCAGGTGTTTTTTCAGGGTGAACAGAAATAGAAAGTTTCTGATCATCCCGGGTTGTCTTTCAGGCCCCAAAATTCTTTTTAGGCTTCAAAGATATTAAACCTAAATTCCTGTCCCGAATTTTGTTTTTGCTTTCTTTGTTGTGCTTTTAAGATGACAATCTTACGACGGATCTTTTTGCAATGGAAACTACGATGCAGGATTATTGTCAACGAAACACAGCAGTCTGAAGTAGTGTGATTGGAAGTGGTGAGGCTCCAAAATCGTTTTTAAACTACGTACCCAACCTTTGTATATATATACACGGTTGTATTGTGTGATACATAATGTTTAGGCTGTTTCCACACTATGTAATTAAATGTTAGATAGCTCTCTGAGACAAAGGGGAGCTATATCTCGTTGAAAAATAGCCTTCAAAATATTCTAAGGTAATTCACAGACAAAGAAGGATAATCAAAACTCCTACAAATTTAAAATGTTAAATATTATGCTTACTTATACCCACAGTAAAATTAATGTAACACGAAACATAAAGACCAAATCTTAATACTCAATAGTAAAACAACAGCAACAATAAAAAAAAACGCACTAACCCTTAAATTACACAATAAAGCAGCTTATATATATATGAAAACAATTTTTTTCTAGTTTCCCGACCTCTGAAACTTTGGGCATACTTCAGAGGGATCCTGAAACCCTTACTTTATTCATTTTTCCATTGGAAAGCCATTTCATTTTCTCCACCTCTTGCTACTGCCACAGGGGTTCTTGGGTATAACTCATATATCCAGGACACCTAGAAGTAGAAGCTAGATAATTTGTTAAGTATGGTATACTAATATGAAGAAAATCAAGAGTAAGGTTGAATTTCTTTTAAAACTGTATGCCAGTATTCAGTAGATCTACATGACAAATGATAATCAGTCAACATCGTTTCGCCATTTCCGTGAAGACAAAGGAATAAATGACGCATAAAACAAAGACCTTTGTTAGTTGTCCGTAGGCATTATAATTCCTCATATTGAGATTAGAATTTTTAGTTGTTATAATTTGATTCCGAATTTGTTCGATAAATAGAAAATAATGTATATATATATATATATATTTCTTTATTCTGCTTGTGTTCTTACAATCGTAAATTATTAAAAATAGTGTTTTTGATTGTTTGTTTGTTATGGATTTCGCGTAAAGCTACACGAGGGTTATCT
>NW_013665664.1:855120-856907 GCF_000517525.1 Limulus polyphemus | reverse complement strand
GCTAGTCATCACCACCCACCGCCAACTCTTGGGCTACTCTTTTACCGTAACATTATAACGCCCCCACGAGCATGTTTGGTATGACGGGGGTTCGAACCCGCGACCCGTAGATTGCGAGTCGAGCGCCCTAACCACATAACCATGAGTGTTTTGAATGCGGTAGACAGTGATTTAATTTATATACTTGATATTCAAACCATCGTACTTATTGATGTTGGTTTATGATTTAATTTATATACTTGATATTCAAACCATCGTACTTATTGATGTTGGTTTATGATTTAATTTATATACTTGATATTCAAACCATCGTACTTATTGATGTTGGTTTATGATTTAATTTATATACTTGATATTCAAACCATCGTACTTATTGATGTTGGTTTAAAGAGTATGAACCATCTTTTATCGATATTTCGAAAGTTCTGACTGCTAAAAGCGTAAAACAAATTATCATTTTATTGTTTTTGCAGCTATGCTTTTAACAAATAAAATTATCCATCGCCTTAATCTCCAAATTCTATTGTGATTAAATTTTGAAAAGGAACGCATCCTAGTAGCACTTCATTGCGTTTAGACAATACAATAATGTATCCATTAGGAAGATGGAGGGAGCTTTAAGGCTTTATATTTTGTAAATCAAATATATCTAATATTATAAAGCTCTGTGATAGAATCGTCGGTGAAGCCCTAGAGCTTCTAATGGCGTTTGGGTTCTCCTTTCCTTATTTTAGTTTGTTACGAACTTTATCTCGTGAAAGTTAGACTAAATCAACTTTAGATAATTCTAGCAGAAGAGGTTCACTTCGTAAAGCTCATCCGTTTAAGGCACTGTTCTCATAACGATCCACAGAATGGCCGGATATTGAAGACTTTTACCATTTTCGGTGGCATAGCATTAGGCTTAGCACTCCACAGTCCTGTTTAGCACTAATGTCACAGGAGAATGCGCTTGGCAAGGCATCTCTTGGGCCGCATCTATCTTCGTTTAGATTAGCAGCCAATACTGTTTTGGGATATTACATAATAATATTTCATCCGGACAGTACTGACGGACAACAACACTCGTGGTGACTGTCGGTCATTAGGAGGAAACGATGAACATTTAACTCTAATGTGTGAAACATTTGTCAGCCCGAAACAATTGTCCCGACACTAACAGAATGTCTAATGTTCCTGTCTTGACTCTGCAATCGAACGGATGATGTGCTGAGAGCTACTGAATGGTCTTTATCTCGCCCGCATTGGTTTACATCCCAATAGTTAAGAATCACTGTATAACATTATACATGTATATATATAGACAGATAGATTAATGAAGATATATTTCGTACGTTTAACAGACAAATAACAAACATAGGCGGGGTGGCACTGAGGACACGTCTCCCCACTTTTTTGCAAAGTAATAAAGTGCACCTCTTCATAATATAAAAAAAAGTTTTGGTTGTTTTGACTAGACAAAAAGATGTTAGGCACTATTTTCGAGGTTTATAAAAAAGGGGCACAATAGTATCGTTGTCTTCAAAAAGGGGGATTTAAATCATATATGTAAGAAACCATTAGTTGCAATATTTTGTGAAATTAATGGCACAATAAAGCCCAAAGATGCAGTGTTGAAGTTGAAGCAGATGCACGATGCATTACAAGATTACTTTTCTAGCGATTCTAAAATTAGAAATGCCATTTCTGCAATGAAGAGTAATGTTTGTTTGTTTGTTTTTGAATTTCGCGCAAAGATACACGAGGTCTATCTGCGCTAGCCATCCCTAATTTAGCAATGTAAGACT
>NW_013665664.1:841805-855110 GCF_000517525.1 Limulus polyphemus | reverse complement strand
ATTCGAACCCGCGACCCTCAGATTGCGAGTCGAGCGCCCTAACCACCTGGTCATGCCGGACCTATGAAGAGTAAATATACAGAGGATGGTATAATGCCCAGTATGGTACCACCATATAGATTCCATCATGTCATATTTTCATTAATTTTTTTTTTTCGTTTTAGAAGTTGTGCCAAGCTTCATTCATCGAGACTATCAAAATAACTCTAAATCACCGGTTTCCGGAATGACCCTTCACCCGCTGTTGATCTTCCTAGGCTCATTACTCAAAGATGCTGGGTTTGCTCGTGTGGCAGGTGTTAAAAATATAATGAAGTCGGTAAAACAGCATGTAGAATCTAAAAATGTAAGGCGGGATGTAGTTGTCAAGATTCTTACTGGCTCGATTTAAGTTGTTAGATATTTTTCATAAATCGGTAAAAATGTAAAAGGTGCACTTCGAGAGTTCTGCTCTTACAGATTCAAAGTGCTTTCGTTGCCTATAGTACCAATACACAGATGGTCGAAAGATGAAAAAAATGGTTGTACTGACAGAAAAAAGCATCAAAAGGAATTAAGTGATAAAACTGTGACGTTTCACCAAATTAACTCAGTATTATCAGGAAGTGGCAGTTTTGTGTTCTACTAGTTTGCTCAGTGCCCAATGTTGATTTGCAAACTGTTAATATTTGCATAGGTGATTTATTCAAAAACATCATTAACCAAATGTGCACAGTATTCCTGTATATTGTATCTGGCGTTTACTGTGCTCTACCACGAACTGCCCCTTAGTCACCAATGTAGGGTTAAATGAATAGTTGATAACTCTGACATCAAATACATAATACTATGTTGAATAGAACTATGTAAAAGGTCTTCATACTACTATAAATTTGATCAGGAGTATGCTGATACTACTAGAAATATGATCAGGGGTATGTTTATACTACTATATTTGCACTTATCACATGTTCTGATAATAAAATGTATAAGTCTATAGATTATTATCTATAAAACAAGCATGAAAGATCAATTATAAATACAAAATAATTCAAAAAATGTGTCATATATAAAGTATAGTATGTGTGGGTCTGAATGTCTGTGTTAACATAAAGAATATGTACGATATATGTATCATTTTATAACTCTACCGGAGCTAGCTAAATCAAGACCAAACTAATACATTTAGTGACAAAGTATTGAAATAAAAAAAAAGTCACAACTAAAACAGGGAAAAAATCCAATTTCCTAGAGTGAGTCTTCATATAGTCCCGTGCCATCTGTTCAAATTAGAGATAGGCTTCTACGGATTTTACTCATGCCAATCCTTGCTATGTGACAAGAGACGAGGACAAAGCATGAAGACTGAGAAGAGATAAAAAAAGAAAGACGACAGCAGGGTTTAAATCACAATTTTGTCCTTAATCTCAGCAAGCGAACATAGAATGATAAAAAATTTCCTCCTATAGTCAAAGCGGATAGTAAATGCTGGGCAAGACTGGCAAGCCACAAAAAGAACTGAGCCTCTCCCGGTCCCATTAAGCTCGATAAAACTCCAGGAAATGAAAGCAAACCTCAAATCCCCAGCTGAAAGCTGCTGGATCTAGGTATTTCGCCTGAAGCGAGCTGACACGAAAGATTTAAGTAAAAATAAGGATTTAGTGAAAGAATCATAGAGGTTGCCTAGGCGACCGCACAAAGCAACAACCCAAAGACGGACCATGAGCCCACGATCACTACCACTGATAAACATGGATACATTCTGTAAGTAATTAGAGTAGAAGAGGAGAAGGGATAGGGATGTATCACTACTACAGCTACTTGTGGCCAGCGGAAATAAATTGTAATCGTCTTTGGCACGTTTCTGTGGAATTACTAATATAAATAAGGGAATTTAAAAGCTTTCGGGTAGTAAGTACATTACGTACGGGGATTGTCTGAGCAATTCTGTCGAAGGAAAAAATAAAAGCTGTCATTGCTTATAGATATATGGACGTGATAACAAGTACTGGCGAAGACAGTATTTAATTCGTGTAGCAAAAATACGTAACATATGCAAGAGAGAAAAGCAGATATTTAAAAGGAAAATGTAAAATTTCAGAAGGTTAGAATACGATTTGAAAAAGCCAAACCTGTTGAACCTCATAACATTCAGTCATTACCTTCTAAGCAAAGGATGCTACCTACAAAGATGGAATTGAAAATTAGCTCAGATACTAAAACTGGCAATTTAAGATACTGGGTTTATTTATAATGATTAGAAAGGCATTGATCCACCAGTTGGGTACCTTCGCTGTTAGCAGTATTTTCGGACGTAATCCAAATAATATCTCATGAGGTTCCGTCAGCTTAGGAGACATAGGTTAGTCCTAAATCTACATGGTAAGCTAATATTGAAAAATATTCCTCATAATAAAAATATAAAAAACAAACAAATACTTAATAAAATGGAAAACTGTAAAAATAGATATACATATTAAAAGTTTTAACAAATACTGTTCATGAGACTAATGTTAGAGAAAAAATACAATAGAAATTAATTATAAAAAAACGATACTTATCTTTAGTATTCTTATAGAAGAGGTAGTGAAAGTGAGAGAAAAGAGAGACGGTATATATATTCAAAAATATGTTTGTTTATTACATCGATTACCTTACTTTTCATAAATTATCTTGTATAAAATGCACAGTTATGTCACTGAATTGTGGACAAGCGTGGGTGTAAAGAGATCTCTAGAAATTAATCTGTTACAATTTTTGTGGAAAACCTGAACGAAGTCAGGAAAATTGAAATATATTTTCATGCAGCGAAAAACTGACGGTAACGAGATTCAAAAACTGTCTAAATATGAGTTTAGCCACATTTGGTTTGATTAATTATACATTAAGAATTATGTAATAAGTTCTAACAGAAGAGCTGCTAAAAATTACGTAATAAAAATTATAACTACTAGTATAATGTATTAATTACGATTAAGAGGCAAATTACAAAACACGTGTGGGTACAAAATTTGAATCCCCAAAACAAGGTTTTAGAATAGGTGGGTTCCTTTTTTTCTGAATACATGTACATCAAGATTAGTGCACAGTGATTTTTATGATACACGACAAGTTACTTCTAGCACAATGTACACTGGCAGCTTCAGTATTTTCAGTTTTCGAAGAATGGCCTTGACTTTTCCCAGATGACCTTGAATGCTTAATCCTAGTTAGTTAAGTGCCATCGAGTTGGCATGGATTCCTGGTGACACGATGGAATAGCTCTATCCAAGATAACCTATCACCTTAATTACTCTTTGCACTTTCGTTTTTTTTTTTTTTTTTTTTGTAAAGAACGGATTCAATATAATTTTGGAGTACCCTTGCGTTACTTCCATTGACAAGCTATACAACTTTCTTCACACTACTTCACTGAGTAAGTGGTAGCTAATTTTGGAGTACACTTGCGTTACTTCCATTGACAAGCTATATAACTTTCTTCACACTACTTCACTGAGCGAGTATTAGATATCCTTTGAGAAGCTTGTTTCTTTTTAAAAATCGTGTATTCCTTTGTTTTACCTTTATGGCTCACCATTATTAATATTTCTTTCTTCGAAGTGTTTAGAATCGCGAATATTTTAGGACAGAAATATACGTAATGTAACTCTCCGTAGATGGATTAATTCGATGTGACATATTTATTTGCATATCACCACAATTCAATTTAATTATAACAAGAAGGTCAGTGCTTTTAACCTTTCGAGGAAAGGACAGGGGAGGTATAAAGTGATTAGATATATACATCTGTAATTCGTGAGTAACCCTCATTAGTGTTAGACCTAACTTGGTCGTAATGTTATAAAAATTATTAAAAAAATCTCATTTATTGTTGTTTATCTCAGAGAAATGTGCATTTTGGATTCAAGAATACCTATTATATTATAAATCTTTTAACGTTTGAATGTTCAATATCAAGAACGAAACTGTTCCAATTTGGTATGTATTTGGAGCCACAATTTCAATACGTATTTTTAAAATCTCACAATCCCATTGTTAGGGATAGCTTTATTGTAGTTTCGACGTTATCAGAATTAGAAAGGTCAGCGGCGTTAGACAGCAGTGACACATTTGTTTCAACCTTTAGAGTAAATACTTATGATTCTTGAATGACGTCTTGTACTTTCCCCATTGCCAAAATTTTGAGCAATACAATCTTTACAGCATTTATTTGTTTTTGACTCCTTTAAAAAAAAAGTGCGTGTTTTGCTCACTTTTTTATTTTAGCTTCTTCTCTGTTTTCGTTTTATTTATCGAATATTCACTATTACCCCTTAGTTTCTTTATGGCGTTATTTATATCCCATCATTATCTCCCAAACAGAAGAATACTTTGCTTGGATATGAGCACTTAACATAACGCTATAACTGGTTTCAGTTATTGTTTGGACTGAACAATCATTTTGTCTGTACTACTAAACAGTTTCAAGCATTCAGTCATGTAATTTTTCAGTGTCCATGCGAAAACAAAATTATCGTGTGATCTATAAAAATGCCTCACTTGCTTATGAGAAGGTAAAATCAAACACATAGTTATAAATACCACAAGATGGTTAGAAATCAAAACCAGAACAGACTGAATTTGCCAGTAGTATAAGTGCTGTTTTCACATACACAACAACATGATGACCAGAATTAATATACTTATGTACGAATGAAGTCAAAAGCAATAGCAGTTACAGTAAATAATATATGCGCTCTATATTCAAAAATACATATATATATATTCAGAAGACCAATTTGATAAAAAGATTGGTTAAAATTATTCTATATTTTAAGTGCATTATACTCTCACAATACATTTACGCATTTTATTAAATAATATATATACATCAAGATCCAAAGAACTACTCCATTAAATAAGTATTCCATGCTCCACTAATAAGAAAGTTAAACTTTATAAAACGAACTGTGCAAAATGAAACATTCGGGTTCAAATTATGAAGTTACATTTAAATATATTAACTTCGGTTGACGGTTGGGAAGATGCAAATGGGACAGGAGTTGGTTGAAAAATTTAAAGTAAATAACCATTCTTGTGCTAGGTCTAAACTTTGGACACTTTTGAATTTCAATTGGTCCGAACTGAAAAAACTCCGCTGCATGGTTTCGGTTTCATGTGTAAAGTAGTAACATCAATGTCAAAAAATACTAGCACATAAGCTACTAACGTTCAAGCTATTTGAAAAATATTGACTCACCAGAAGCCCAAAGTTCATTTTGAACTGTATATTAAAAGAAAAGTCCAGGATCAATAGAGTACTTCTCATAGCTAAACCAGGCCCGGCATAGCCAGGTGGTTAGGGAGCTCGACTCGCAATCTGCGGGTTGCAGGTTGGAATCCCCATCCCACCAAACATGCTCGCCCTTTTGGCCGTGGGGGAGTTATAATGTGACGGTCAATCCCACTATTCGTTGGTAAAAGAGTCGCCCAAAAGTTGGCGGTGAGTGGTGATGACTAGCTGCCTTCCCTCTAGTCTTACACTGCTAAATTAGGGACGGCTAGCGCAGATAGCCCTCGCGTAGCTTTGCGCGAAATTCAAAACAAACAAACAAACATAGCTAAACCCTAAGGTTTGAACTATTTCTACACTTCTCCATATCTATTGCTTAGATTCTGGGTTGTATTTCTAACACATTAATGTAAGGCTTATACATGTTGAATTACGTGACGTAAACTGTACTTTCATTCACGTATTAACAATAAGGGTGTCGCTGAGTGCTGGTCCACATAGTTCATGCTCTAGATATATTTTAAGATTAAATGACTACTTCAGCTGAGATAGAGCAGAAATTTGATGAATGGATGAAAACTACAAAAATAAATCGTTGTTGAATTTTTCACTGTAATCTACTGCAGAGCTGTCTACTCTAGTTGTCCATAATTTTCAAGTGATAGAGTAGAAGGGAGGCAGCTAGTTAGGAAACCCACCTTCAACTCTTAGGCTACTATTTTACCAAGGAATAATAGGAGTAACATTATAATGCTCTCACGGCTGAATAGGTGAGCATGTTCGGCGACGAATTATATCTTATTTATCGTGATGCTGAATGTTATAAAGTTGAACTAAAGGAATAATAGGAGTAACATTATAATGCCCTCACGACTGAAAGGGTGAGCATGTTCGGCGACGAATTATATCTTATTTATCGTGATGCTGAATGTTATAAAGTTGAACTAAATAGCAGGAACGTACACGTGGGATGAAAAACAGGGACTCGGGCCCACTATAACTCTATGCACACGGATTCTGTAATTTTGGAGTTTAATGCTGTTTATTTCTATGCGAATGAAGTATGAACGTCTGTTGATATGGTATTTGTATGTGTGTGTGTTTAACGTGCCTTCTCCTCTCCCCATGGTCATATTTAAATTCAGGCGCACGGCCCCGCTGAAGACTGAAGACTTTGAAATGAACTCCATAAAATTGTGTACTGATAGTACTGAAAAGCTTTTGGAATTATCACATTCTTTACAGAATATTTAACAGCCTGTATTTGAGAACTACAGAGTTAACTGATATCAAAAAATATATCATCGAGTGTCATTTAAACAGTATAAAAATACTGCTTTGATAATAACTAATAATGGTAGATTTATGTATTACTATTCGTGTTTTGTACTTATGACAAAGCTCATAAGGCTGTTCGTCACCATCCCTAATTCTGAACTACTGACCAGAAGGAAGGTAGCTAGTCAACAGCATTCTACCACCCAATCCACGCTAAGGGATTGACTGTCACTCTTATAACGCACCCGTGAGAAACATTTTGTGGTATTGAAAGGAATCGAATCCAGCTGGCCATCTCCGAAACCCAGAGCTCTACCATAGAGTCAACCCATACCTCCTATGTATTAAAAATCACTTTTCTGATTATTTGTTTCAAAAATAAACAAATAAACCTTTTTAAAGTTAAAGTCCATTCTAAGTTCTGAAGAACTCTTTGGGTGTAATAAATGTGAGTTCAGCCAATATATTCAACCATTGGACAAATAGAAGGTGTAGACACATAAACGTCAAAGTGACTGAAAACCTGTTTGCTTGTAGTTAAGCATAAAACTACACAATTGGCTATCTGTGCTCTGCCCACCACTTGCATCGAAACCAAGTTTCTAATGTTGTAAGTCCGCAGACATTCCGCTGGAAGGCAACTTTTCTGAACTCATGGATGAGTACTAATTACTAAGTGAAAGCTTTGAAATTGTAATCAGTCCATTTGAAGTGAGGTAAAGGAGTAAAGTACAAGTTACGGTTATAAAATGTAGATGAATAAGTTTCTTCTTTTACTGAAATAAGTTACGTTTTTTAGAAGGACATTTTTGTATTCTTTATTCAGAATATTTTATCGTTAGAATTCGCTGTGTATAAAATTATTTTTGTACGCTTGTAGAATATTATAAATAAACAAAATTAGAAACAACAACCTATTACTATTGATGAAAAACGTTTCACACCTTAGCTGCTGGTTGCTGTTAACTAAATACATCTCATACCTGTCATTGCTGGTTGTTAACTAAAAAATGTCTCACGCCCGCCTTACTGGTTACTTTTAATTAAATACGTTTTATACCTTAGTTACGGGTTACTGATAACTTAAGACTTTTAATACCTGGTTGCAGTTAACTAAAAATGTTTCATATCTGTCACTATTTATTACTATATTAAGTAGGAATGTTTCGTACCTGTTGTTACATGATACTATTAAATAAAAACATTTTCACGCTTTTCGTTAGTGGTTAATATTAACTAAAAACGTTTCATACTTGTAAATACTATTTACTATTAAGTAAAAATATCTAATTCCTGTATGTCTCTCTGATATGCTTTACGTATTCATTGACGCCTCTACTCTGACATGTGTTCGCTAGAGAACAGTTAAAGCACAAAACAGGGAATTTATTATACACATTTACTTTTATGTAAGGAAGTGGATTGAGGTATATTCATTAAAACAATGTTGTTCGTCCTTCGAAGTTCGAAGAAGACCACGACATCATTTGGTCTATCTGTGGATATTAAAACAGTAATAGCAGTATGGAAGAAGAATCATTAGCTTATGTGTTGAAATGCATCGACACATTATTGGGATTCTTGAGGAAGTATAACTGTGTACCAGTTCACAATATTAATAAGTATACATACTTCTGAGATGCAGCTTGTCTCCTCGCTTGTAGTGAATCATATAAATTGTATTATCGGTGGCGCCAAAAAACATAAACAACAACAAGCATATAAGTAACTTATGGCAGAGCTCCATACAAGAAAAGGTTGTATAAAATGTTTTAGTAGCATTACACTTCGTGGGAAAGAAGTAGACCCGGTATTTTATATGCTGTACTATCTAATGACTAAACCTTTTACTAAAACGGCCACACAATCATTTTCCTCTTAACGTTAAAGAGTACCATTAACCAAACGGAAAACAAAACAACTTTGTATCAGGGAAGGGAACTAATGGGTAGTCTAGTAGTATACTACTGTAATAGGTTTATTTCACTTTTGACTCTTAATGGCAGTACAGAACCATTTGGCCTTGATCCTTAGATCAATAATATTAGTTGACATCTTCCAATGTTGATACCAGTTAACGTGTTGTTGAGCCTAAGCACTAGCAAGTACTTCTATTTTAAACTGGTGTAAGAACCACTCAGTGTAAATTGTTTTCCTTTGTGATTCTTAACGACTTCACAAAGATTATTTGACGTCAACTGATATACGTCATCAAACTTACATAAGTCATAATGGTGATCGCTCTAGCAAGACTCACTTAGTGCAACTTTAATTCTAGAAAATTGCTCAGAGTTTTATTCATGTATGAATTTACTTTTATTGCTTTTGGTATTAAAGATACAACCATAAAACAGAGAGATAAAGTTTATTAGAGCTCAACGTTTCATCTAATATATTTCACTAGGGTTAAGCGTCTGTTGGAACCATATTGAATATTTCATTTCTACCCGTGGCCTTCATACTTTTTCTTTTTGTATTGATTGGATTACGTACCATCATGCCATATGTACGTATGTATTCTCATGTCGAGTCCTTTTTATTTTAGCATATCATGCGGATGTTTCATGCGTCACCAAACACTTAGCTTTTTTGAGAAAGACGTAAATCAAAGTATTTTTAGTAATGATAACTTTAAGCGTTTATTTTGCAATTAATAAGTTATGATACTTGCGCAAACTGGTAAGTATCGATTTATAATCAGTTTTAAAAGTAGATTATTATACATTGATTAGCTAAAACGGTTAACAGTTTAACTGTGAGAAAATTCATGCAAAAATATGTCTGAATTTAAAACGAAACTTGAGTTCATTAAGAGAGGAGATTAAATTGTTTCTATTTACAACAACAGGCCTGGAGGTTAGGACACTCAAATCGCAATCTTAGGGTTCCAGGCTCGAATTCCGTACCTGAACATGCTCGCCTTTTCAGTCGTGATGGCGGTATAATGTGACGTTCAGTTCCACTCGTAGTTGGTAAAGAGTGGACTAAGAGTTAATGGTGGGTAGTGTTGACTAGTTGCCTTTCTTATTGTTCATCACTTCAAAATCAGGGACTGGTAACGCAGATAGTCGTCTAGTAGCTTTGAGCAAAATTCGTAAACAAACAAGCAGTTTACAATCTTTTTTCCTACTAATACGTATGACATAAAACATGTTGTACTGTAAAATGCTGTGCTACGTAATATGTCTTACGTAATAATACTTGAAACATTATGTTTTCATTTATATGATTAATTACATGTTCTAAAAAGTTACAATTAAAAGTATTATTTCTGTTTTTATTGGTTCTATTTTTAAGTATTGTATAAGTTTAGAATTAGAGTAAAATAGTTCTTGAAAAATCATTTCATTTTTGATAATATATTAATTTCTCACAATAAATATTTTTCAATATACTCTACATATCTATTAAGTACATATTTACATGAAAAATTTTTGCAACAAAATCAGGAAATAAAATATCATTAATATCTTTGTAGGGTTCAAATTTGTTCTATAATTTTCATTTCTATAATTAATATATTGTATAACATACTTTTACATCTGTTCACCCTGAAAAAGAAGCTTATTTAATTATCTAAATTATTTATAATATAAAATAATTTAATTTCATGTTTACCTTTATAAGTTAACCTATATAATTGTTTCACTAAAGTTTAGCTTAAAAGGATTTACATAAAAAGTTATGTTTAATCATTACTTTTTGAGAAATTAAAACTACTATTCTTACCTTTCTGTAGAAATTTTCACAAATAATTAGGCATATCTGACAAATCTCTACTAAAAGTAAAATATTTTATCTTTTATCTGAGATTAACGTTGAAAGTGTTCCATAGAAAGTTCATACAAACAGACTCCAAATAGTGTTTACTCTTTCAACCCTATAGCTTATTTAATCTGACATATCACAGCTGATGTAATGTTGGCTAAGCTGATCTCCACATGTGTAAAAACATGTGACGTGTTCTTTGGCCTAAGTGTATCTAAGTTTTCAGTGGACAAGCTAAAGTTCACAGTTAATGGACGTCGACTTTTCACTAAGAAAGAAAGGTTGATAGGATTCAAAGCTCAATATGTCCTGTAACTCACTTTTGTAGTCAATAATCGTCAACTAAATCACGTGAAACACTGTGAAAGGATATTAAGATCTGGGCGTTGAAAGCGGGTAACGGAAAGTACTCCTACTACCACTATTGGCTGCTATCTCTTCCTACAAGTCAACCTGGCTATCGCACATGTTTTAAGTATATACATATTGAGTTCTTAAAGCTTATACAAAACGTTTGGCGAGGTAATAATAAATGCTGTAATAATGTGCAAGGTTACACGTGAATTGTGTGAAAGTTAGGATTTGTGTGTTACTTATCATAGTATCCACCTCTACAGGTACTTCAGCCTGTTATACATAATATTGAAACTGTTTTAACATAGAGTGTTCAAACTCTACATAAATTCACAATAGTAAATTATAATTTTACTTTATTAGTAGTACACTTTATAATGATTCAAACATATATTAGTTTTGATATTTGTTGACAAATCCATATCTTTTTTTAAACTTTTCTAAACTTCATCTTATATAACATTTAAATTTATTAGTTAACTAAAGCATCGAGTAATCAATACATTTTCCCACACAAACAAACATAGTTTGTAACTGAAAAAGTTTGTGTCAGATCTTGTATTTACAGAGTTCAATAGCAAATAAATACTGTATCATTTTTGCTAGATAGAGCTAACAATCATTATGTGATGTGTCCTATCATGGGAGATCAAATAAACATTTGTAAATAGTTGTTATTATCAATAAAAACGTTCTCGACAAAATATCTCAGATTGGTTGTTTTTAATATTTTTCAGAATATAATATGGTCTACAAGAAAGGACACGTCTATTCGTTCACATTTTATAAACCCAACATATTTACTGTAAGATGTTTGCCACTATAGAATGTGCTTTATAACCAAGATAAATGTGTTCACTATACTTTAAGTCTAACTTATTTAATGAAGAATAGATTTTTGTATGACAGCGAAATTAATAATCAATAAAAACGAATGCATCTATTCTTTCACTTTACATAACGACACAAAACATTAAATGTACTTTCATGACGCTCACTTTCTAAAGATTTGGTGATGCTGAAAAGGACCGTTAATTATAAATGAAGTGATTATGTAAAATAATTATCTTTGGATGAGGAATATCTGCCAGCTTCTTCATCTTGTAGACAGATCCTCATTGGAAAATATGATGTTATTTCTTTAGAAAACCAACAGCCCAATGCAATAATAATTGGGAAATATCAATGATTTCAATCATGTGATTGGTCAGATAATACAAATTCCCCTAAACAAAATATATAGATGCTTTTTGATTGCCTCTATATTTGGAAATTCTCTAGAACATATAATACACTTGAATTCTATGACTAGAATGACAAACGTAAATTAGTCTTATTTATATCATAATATAAAACAAAGGAAATATTACGCATTCAGTGTTATTGGACAGATTGGAATGTTTTAATGGCCTTCACTCCATTTACTTATTTGTTTGATGACTAATTATGATCAGTGATTGAATACACATGTTTTTATACTAATCAAGGCAGGATCTTTGCACCATGACTCACAAAATTCCAGTTCAAGAAGAATGAATATTGATACATTCAATGCATCCAGTGGCGTGTATCTTTTGTGACCAAGGTTAACCATTTATGCTGAACTCGAGAAAGACAGAACATTGAAAATGCATCATCATTAAGAAAGTTGTCAAAGATTACTGTAAGAAAGAATATTTATTAAAATGAAAGATAGTTTTCTGCGATTGATTAATTTCTACTTGTTACTTTTAGTATTTATTATATCTACTTAGGCCTAAAAACTACGTTGACTTTACAGACATGTGAAATATGTATGAGATGTACGATTTCATTTTAAAATACAACGAATTATATTTGTATGTACTCGAATGGTAACAAAGTTAGTTGTTTCCTGTTGTGTGTTGATCATATCGATCACAAGTTTAGACATATTCTGATTTTTAATACCTGTCTACAACAAACAATCTGAAGTTCGATCAAATCTGTGTAACTTTTCAAATATAAATAGTTTGCCCCTACATGGAAGAAACTATGATGAACCAACATTTAAACGTAAGTATTCTGTAGCAGATATTTCTTTACTTATAAAACTATTATTATTTTTGTATATTAATTTTTGTTTTCAGTCATATTCATTATCTTCATGAATAACGCTGCTGTCTTATATATATATATATATACAATTTTTCAAATAAACTGTATGACATCAAAAGCGTACTGGCAATCACTCAGCACTATATAGCCCTGATGAAATTATAATATAACCTACAATTTATTTATTGTACATGTAGATGTACGCGACAACAAGTAAGTTAACGCACCAAGAAAGTTCTAATATAACAATTTAAAATTATACTATTTGTACAAAAGTACAAAAGCTCCCAAAAGCATTGGGGGTATTCCGTCTATCAGACATAATCAAAACAACAAATGCAGAACTAGTCAGCATGTAACAGAAAAAAAAAGGGGGATTAGGATCTGGGTGCTAGAACCCACAACGTCCTATATCCCACTATCACTCACCGTTTATAGCTGGTTGTGGGTATGATAGTTCTCCCTAAAAAATAAAAAAACATTAGGTTGATATATTCTAGATTACTATGTCAGTGTGTGTGTATTCTGAACCTATTCTAGCATAGAAGTCGGCCCGGCATGGCCAGGTGGTTAAGGCG
>NW_013665664.1:826318-840805 GCF_000517525.1 Limulus polyphemus | reverse complement strand
GAATATTCATATTCGGCAGTTCAAGACTTTGAAAAAGGGAAAATATAATCCAACCAAGAAAGGTATCACTTTAAGCAGTAGATCCCAACCATTAGTGCAGCAGTACAGAGTAAAACTGAACAAGATGTTCTCCTAGACGGACGGAATCGTGTAATTTGTATTGTGTGTTAATAATATCCCCTCTATTTTGTTTACATATCGATTTGATTTTCATGGTATTGATATGACATCTAATAAAGTTCCCATTGTTTTATCAAAATTAGAATGGCAGAACATATGTGCACAGATATGTCATTTTGATAATTATTTAAATAGCAAAGTTAATGTTCATGAGGAAAAGAAACTGAATGTTCAGATTAAATCAATACTTATTATTGTATATGCTGAACAACTGTACCATATTTTACAAAACATTTAGATTTTATTGTTTTTATTATTTCTCACAATAACGAATATGGTCCAGAAAAGACGCATATATTCTTTCACATGTTACAAATCCATCATACTTATAGTATCGTGTTTTAGTTATAAAACTTGCCTTATAACCAAAATAAAATTAGGTTCTCTATAAATTAACTTAACTAGTCATGATCAGCTTTTGGATGTCAGTGAATTTAAAAGTCTGTAAACCTAGTTTATTGATTCTTTCATTTTGCATAATGATACAAAACACTAACTGTGCATTCATGATATTTTATTTCTCAAGGTTTGATGGGACATTGCAATATGTACATTTCAGTCAGTGTACAATTCTTGTATACTTTCTGCTTAATTAGACTCACCTATTAACTTTGTTCAATGGCCATATGGCTGTCAATGACCACAAATTGTCACTTAAGATGTGAACATAATAAAAAGAAAAACTAATATATTTCAACACAGAACACTGATTGTAATTATAGAGGCGATCAATGAGCATCTTAAATCTGATCACTTTGGTGAGTGTTTTGTTTATGGAAATTTGTATAATCTTAACAAACATATGATTTAACACATTGATGTTCCTCAATTATTGCTGCATTTGGCTGTTGGTAATCTGAAGAAACAGCATCATGTTTTTCAAATGAGGATCCATCTAGAAGATGAAGAGGACATCAGATATTCCTCATCCAAAAATAATGATTTTGCATTGTTATGTTTTATATGTACAGGGCCGGATTCTTTACAGTAGGTGTGCCTGACTTGTTGGCGATGAATTTTAACAATAAACAAACAGCACATAATCCACTTGTTTTGAAATTATATATATATAACAAATCAAATGTTGTTACACTGTTGTTTATCACAGTTGTATCCAGAGCTTTAAATAATTGTCTCTTTTTCTTCAAAGTCCACATAGGCTTGTTGAGTTACCTTAAAACACACTTTGACAAGACGAATTATTTTTTCTGCCCTATTATTACAATAGTGTTTATAATAATTCACTCTAAAAATCGCCAATATATGCTCTTTATAACTAAACTCACAAGTACTTAGTCTCGAGCTATTTGGCTATATCTCTCACTTAACTAACGTATTTGAACTACATTTGAACGCCTATTTATAAATAGCCCGACTGAGGCTTAGAATGTTCGACACACTAAGATATAGTGTGGTGTAATAATACTCTAGAAAACAGTAGAAAATTCTGGCAACATGATGCAATAATACAACAAGAGCATATATACAACAATTGAGCTACGCAGGTATGCTTCACACAGATACATAAAAAAACCTGCGATAAACTATTGCTTGTAAAAATAAATAATTTAACACTCACGCTACATTTAAATTGAAACAGTAGTGTATATTTAGCATGCATAATCACTTGATTTTAATTAAAGGTTTTTTTCAGGATCACCAAATCTTGTGAAAGTGAATGTCATGGATGTACATTTAATGTTTTGTATTGTTATGTAAAGTGAAAGAATAGATGCATTCGTTTTTATTGAATATTAATTTCGGTGATATACAAAATCTATTCTTCATTGAATAACTTAGACTTAAAGTATAGTGAAGATTCAATTTATTTAGGCTGTAAAGCATATTCCATAGGGATAAACATCTTACAGTAAATATGCTGGATTAATAGAATGTGAAAGAATATGTTTCTTCTCTTGTAGACTATGTCATTTATTGTGAGAAATAATAAAAAACCAGAAAATTGATATATTTTATCAAGAACCTTTTATTGATAACAAAAACTATTAATTTTTTTTATTCTTCTATAGTAGGACACGTTATGATTGTCAACTACATATCGCAAAAATGACACAGTATATATTTTCTATTGACACAAAAATTTTTCATTTATAAATTTTTTTTTGTTCGTGTGTGAAAATTTATTGATTATCTGATGCCTTGGTAAACTAATAAGTTTAAATGTTTTAGTTCATGAGTGTACATAAAGTGGACATTTTAAAATGATACGGAAATAGAATTTTTGATTTCTCAACAATTATCCAAACTAATATATGTTTGAATCATGTGTACTACTAATAAAGTAACATTGTGATCTACTATTGTGAATTTATATAGAATTTGAACAATTTATGTTAAAACAATTTCAATATTGTGTATATTATAACTATACTCTGTCTATCAAATGTTTTGTTCAAGTTTTATTTTTATAAAATTGTCTTTTCTGACTTATCGAGCTTTGAATCTTCTCAACCCTCCTCTCTTAGTAAAACTGTGAACTTTAGCTTGTCAGCTGAAAACTTAGGTACACATGTTTTTACATGTGTGGGGGTCAGCTTCGTCAACATGTCATCAGCTATGATGCATCAGACTAAATAAGCTATAGGACTGAAAGAGTCAACACCGTTTGGAGTTTGTACGTGTGACTTTTCTATAGCATACTTTCGATGCTAATCTCAGAAAAAAGCAGGAGTGCTTTAGTTTTAGTACAGATTTGTCAGTGTATTGCTAAAGATTTGTGAAAATAGCTACAGTAAGGTAAAAATATTAGTTTTAATTTCTAAAATAGTAATGGTTAAATGTAACTATTTAGGTAGCACTTTGAAAGTAAACTTTAGTGAAACAATTATATAGATTAACTTATAAAGGTAAGCATGAAATTTAAATTGTCTTTTACTATAAACTAATTTAAGAATTAAATAAACTTTCGTTTCTGGGTGGATAGATGTAAAAGTATGTTATACAACATTAGTTATAGAAAAGAAACAATATAACAAATGAGTTAGTGATATTAATAAGTATTTTAAATATAAATGCAAAAAAGTATGTTATGCAAATTAAACATAGAATCGAAAATTATAATCATATACTTTAAATGTATAGTAAATCGATACTTAAATCATAAAAAATACACAATTGGCTATCGAATAATAATGTAACTGTCTCATTCAAGTAATAGTTATATTTATAAAAACGAAATATTAGATGAGATAAATATGAAAACTTTTTCAAGACAGATAACACAGGCCTAGGATGGTTTTATTGTCTTGAAATTTTTACATGTTCTACAGTAATTCTTATACACTGAATCCGAAAATGATATCCATTTTTCTCCATCACGTACAAACTTTTCACAAAACATCATAACGCAATACATAAAAGAAAGACCACAACACGATATTTTGAGACTAAAAGATGTAGGTTTCACAAAAAATCAGGATGAATGAGGATGAATACTCGTTTGACATCAACGTTCTTCCCTTTTCTTCAGTTTGTTTGTATTTTTATTAACAAACATAATAACACAAAATGTTCATTGTGGTAGACGAAATAATAATTTGATCTAAATAAAAGTTTTTCTTCTTCTTCCCAATTTGTAAAAAAATCCTTACGTGATACAAAAAAATAATATTATTTTCGAAATCTGCGTAGCTGAATTATGGGAAATTCGTTATTAAAACCAAAATAATTTTTATGAAGTATAAAGTCAAAGGCCTGTGTAATTGTAAGTTATATGATATATCGATTACAGAAGTGAAAACTGTAGATGTAATGAATTAGGGATATTAAATAAGTGTTTTATACATAAAGCGACGGATCATTGTAAAAGTATGTAAGGTTAATTATTGGCTATGCTATAATATTTGCCTCGTTCAAATAATGGATATACCTATAAATTGAGATAGTATATGTGCTAGAAATTAATCAGTCTAAAAACCTCATAACTGATTTCTAAGAAGTTACGAACACTATAGAAATTTATTCGATTTGTGTACGCGATAGAAGCTCGGAGATACGTTTGTCAGTGATCAACAACCTGAGCATGCAGAAAATCAACTGGGTCTGTATTTACTTTGGTCGAGTTAAGGAAGGGGAATATTTTGATCCATTAAAACTGCTTCCACATAACCTGAACATAAAAAGAAATTCATTGAGAAGAATAGTCGAAAGTGAACAATGACCACATTCATCTACGTGTGGATAGTATTGTATGAATTATGCATATTAAACTCTTATCTCAATTTGGATCTCACAAAGATATTAATATTTCGACATGATTTTATTCCAAAACTTTTTGATGTAAATAAGTCCTCAATAATTATGTACATCAGATTGCAAAATCTTTATTGTGAGAAAATAATAGTGTCAAAAATTAAATATTTTCTCAAGAACACTTTTACTGTTATGCTAAACTTATACGATACTTAAAACTAGAACCAAGAAAACATAAATATGAGTTTTACTTGTAACTTTTTGGGACATATAATTAGTTATAGAAGTGAAAAACTGTAATGTTGAGAACATCTGCTACAACTATATCTTAGCAAACCATGGACGACACGATCCTAGTAATTCGCCCTCTGGTCAGTAACATCATGATTTCACCACTCCCCTAGCAACACGCCATCTGGTACCACTTCATGGAACTATGACTCCTAACAATGCACCCCTAGCATTCCGCCCTCTGGTGTCACTTCATGGAACTATGAAGTCATCGTATCTGCCACCCCTATCACCTAAAGCAGCCAATCATCGTGTGTCTGAAGTACCCCACTAATTTTTCCCATTTTTAGACAAGCAAACCCTCACTTGTTATAAAGTATATTTTCTTTATTTATGTATTATTATATATATATTTAAAAAGAGATTAAAATGTATAATCTTACATGAAGCTTGGCACAACTATATTAAAAATGTTGTTTTCAAGCTCAGTTAAAATCAAATTAAGCAGATTATAGTTTAGTTGTTGATAAACAAAGGATGGGCTCCTACAAGGGTTGTTTTTGGCCCTACGATTAATTTCAAACACTGGAACACACAGGACAGACAGGAATGTTCTAGCCTCAAGTAACATGCCTTTTTACCTTATTAGTGTGTTATTAAGAGAGAAAATAAGGAAAAAACACATACATGAAATCGCAGAGTTATTACTGTAATCCATAAGAAGCACAACTACAGTGAACATATAGCTAAAAGAGTACATAGAAGTGTAAAATGTTCTAATCCACAATATTCATGTTATGAACCACAGTTGGCAGCGACATCAGAACTACTGCTGATGTAATTTTGAAAGTGTACAGTAACCATGTGAATGTCAATCGACCTATATTGCATTTTCCATATTCAGGCATGTCTGCTAGTCATTCTTGAGAAACAAAGATTATGAATATTAGATATCTTGAAAAACAAAAATTATGAATATTAGATATCAAAATATTATGAATTTCAGGGTATATAATGTCACAGTTGTCACAGTATACATGAATATTCGATGTGACAGTTGCTGAGTTTTCATCATTCATTACGACATATTTATTGTTCTTATGCTTTCAGTACATGTACACAGGGTATTAGTTTTCATATACCATACGTCTTTTGTCCCATGACATATTATGGTGGTACGAGCACGTGCTTGATGTTAAAGCCGAATTCGATTGTGTGTAAATATATCATTTTTGATAGAAATCGTTACAGCACCCATATCATTTCGACAAATACATTCACAAATTGACATGTTGAAAGGTAGATCAAAGTACCGAGACTACCTAAGGCAGTACTCACTGTTTCCTTTCTCTGTACTTTATTGTTCGCTGGAATGCTAGAGCTATAAACGGCCCTTATCGGGATCCTCCCTTAGACTACAGAAGTCTGCGAAACCAATTACTTCACCACCTGTGGTTTCCCAACGTTTAAATGGATGTTTAGTAAACAGGAGACTCAAGGCAAAATACACAATATTATGTACGGTATGATTGGGTCAGAGTACATACGTTATGTGATTCCAGAAGAAATAATCGAAATTAACACCAGTTTACAAAAATATGAAATCAAACTTTGTTAACATAAAACTCAAACCATACATAAATTTGCGATAGCGATAAAACAAGAAAGTTAATCATTTTAACGTATATATCATATATATATATAATTTATACAAAAACGAAATACTTACATATATCTTACATTATAAAAGTCCACTTTCCGAAAGTTTTCGGGTAAGTGGGTTTCTTTTCTGGTGCTAACTTGTTTCCGTTGAACTTGTGTGTTTTGGAATATCACGAGTATATCTAACGCCAATAAACAGGAATGAAATCGTTCTAAACAGCCTTACTAATCTATAACTGATAATAAATTAATTTTGTACCAAACCATGAATAATAATAATAATAAAAGGCAACAAGTGAAAGCCTAATCAGACCAAAGTAGTAGTAGTAGTATGATCTTGAGATTGGTGATATCATCATTGACGGTATTCTAAAAAAAATAATAATAATAAAATAAAACTAAACGTGTCAGGAATTTTGTTTGAAGGGGTGTTCAGGAACAATCGTTCCCCTTCGACCCCGCGAGTGGGAAAGTTTTCCATTTGTGGTTATTTTTGATTTCGTGGATTATATTTATTGCAATCATACTTGCGAAAAGCTGCGAAGAAGTTTGGAGAAGACACGAAGATCTTGGCACTGAAGGATTTCTTGTTCTTCATGGTTGGTGGTTTCATTCCAGTTGAAGATGTAGTTCGGCGATGTGGAGAGACACAGATTATGGCCAAAATAACCAGTTCCAGCGTATATTACTTTTAAAATTTAAATATTAAAGATTAAAAGAACCAATTTATGTTTAAATCATGGTTTTCGAAAAATAAATCATCGAGAGATGAAGGTCCTTTTCATGGAGGGCTGGGATTCGACCTTGCATGGCATCATAACTGGTTGACCACGTTACCCCCCAAGGTATGGGTGAAGCCATCTTGTCCAAGAATAACCATTATTTAACCAGATTGTTCATGAAAAGGGACCTCTCGGACTACACTCATTTGATTGCACAATAAGTTAGAGAGGATTCTTCCATAACTGTCAGATGATCAATGTATCGTATTCTTCTTTAGGTCAAATATGAAATTGTTTTGGTTTGATAGTGAGCACCAAAGAACTGAAGGAAAAATTAAAACGTAACCAACATGTATTAATGACTTCGGGCCTACATGCTGTTAAAATAGTTTTTTACTAATATCAGGGTACTTTATTTCTACCTAATTCATACACATATTCACACGAAATTTTAGTTTTTTTGTCATTTATATTGTTTACAATAATATATATTTCGAATAAGTGATTGATCCATTAAATATTTTCGTTTCTTATAAGAAATTTGGACAATTTCCAATTTACCATGATCCTTTGTCCACTGACTTTCGTGTTGTTATCATGATCCATTCTTAATTGAAATTACAGTTAAGCTACTAATATAATTTTAATCTAATTTAGATAATCATCTGAGAATTATTTTCTTATAAGTAGAAGAAATTTGTTGTATATAATGCATTATGCTTCTTTCAAGGCACGTTCCTGAGATGCTAATGTATTAGCTTCAGCTTCTTTCAAGGCACGTTCCTGAGATGCTAATGTATTAGCTTCACATATTGCTTTCGTTTCTGTATCGTCATATAACTTTGTAAACATGTGACAAACTAATGAATATTACATGTAACAGAATATTTGTCTTTGATAAATATTTTTGTATTACACAATCAGATCTACTGATGAAGAACCGCTATTTACTACAACAATCATTCTCACCAAACTATATTTTTATACAAACTTTTTTCGTGTACTTTTTTATCGATTTACATAATTACACAACGTTATGAGCCAGATATGTTACCGAAAAACACCAAATAAAATATCATAGTTGGTGTATCCTTACTACCTCTATATCAGTCCTATTCCTGTTGTTAACTATAAAGCTCTAATTTGTTTTTCTTCATAGCTATATGACTAACTCTAATTTTACATTGAAATTATGTACATAAACAAAAGTTGAAAATAGCTCAGTAAGCTAAATACTACTTTTACAATATTTACAAGTCTATACTTTCTGACTTATTTGATTAAAATATAATGGGCAATTAGAAACGGAATATATCTTGTGCCAGATTAAACGAATTACGCCAGCAGGTGTCGCATTTCAGAGGGCTCCAGACTTTTAAAAAGCTGTGAACATGTTTAATGTTATTCCTCAACACAGAGAGGAAGAAATTACTTTTAAACCACTATTATAGTTCAGAAATCAAAGTAGCCTATTGTAACTGTATAATATTTAGTATCATAATGGATTTTGGTCAGTTTCTGTTATGACCCATAAGGATAATTACACATCAGTTTTCTCAGAGACAGAAAAAACAGACCAATATATCTAAAACAGTAGCAAAACAAAAATACAATCTTTTTCAAAACACTTAGTCACCAGTACTTTTTACAAACCAATTTTTTCTTTTTCGAATCCATTGCAGTAAAGTCCAATTTTACTAGTTATTAACTGTTCATTGTTACAGATTTTATAAACATGTTGTATGTATTATAGCTCTCTCTATCCTATAATTTATATGATAGTTTTATACACAATTTCTCAGATCCCACTAACCATGTGAACAAGATAATCACTTAGATACATTCCTGAAACTCTTCTAGCGCTGTATATTAAGGGAAACGCAAATGCTATCTTCGTCATCACCTTGATCATTTGTATGTGACGGTATTTAGGAGTTTGAGGTTGCTTCTTCTACATTGAACTAATGCAAATTTATTCATTACAACATCAGTTTTATTTGATATATTTTTTATCTATTTCATTTCATTTTTCAACTGCCCATATCAGTATTTGTTGTGCTTGCGTTTTGTTTACTTCTGTTTATCAACAAAAGTTGCTCTGTTTCGCTGCATACATATCATTTGTCTCTTCATCTTTTCATTAATACCTTTAATCTTTAAATTTTTTTCTGAATCCTTCAATCTTCCTGAATATTTTGTGTAATATATCTATAATTAATCTCAACATTGTTACAATGTAGTTAAGTAGAACTATTTAAGAATTCAGTTTACGTGAGAGTGTGTTAAGATAGGCGATTTAAACTTGCTTTTCTGGTTTCTGTTATCTTAGTTGCTTTAGACTCCACTTAAGAACTATGTTTCTATTCCATAGCAGGAAATATTTAAAGTAAGAAGAAACCCGCGTCATATACAAAACACCATGTGTTTTCCATTTCTATTTTTAACTGAAAGTGCTAATTTGGAACCTGGACCCTGATGAAATTATATCTAAATATGAGCAGCAAGGTGAGATTTGCATCAATATCGTGTGTGTGTGGTGGAGGTCTGTTGAGCACCACATTACTTTCAGCCTTCAACGTACGTTAAATCTTCCGAGCACTTGGATGAGGTGATGGAGAGGCGTATTTGGTAGGTACACTTTATTGATCTCCCACTAGGTGTAGCAAAAGACATAATACGTTGATCTAAATAAATGACGTTCGGTATTATATATTTCCATTTGAAGGAGTTACCTGTTGGTCATTAGATTCGCCATAATATCCAAACATGAAGAGAGATGGCTTATGCACATGTTCCAGAGATGCTTCATCCATTTGCACCTGATCAAATGCACCATGCTTGTTCAAGTGCTGAGATCAGTCTTTGCTGATGTTATCTGAGTCTTATTTATCTGATTTCACTGGTTTATTCTTATCTCCACAAATGGGATGTTCTAGAAATGTAAATGTAAAATATGGAACAAGAAAGTGGCACATAATATATGTATTTAAAAAAATGAGTTAAGTCCCCTTCGTTACTTCTAATATATATATACATAGTCCGTTTCCTTTTGAAATTACTTTTAATATTCAACAAGTTGTAGATACCTTGGATCCTGAGGGACGTGTTAAAAATGACAGTTAATCAGCTCAAAGAACCTAGAAAAGTTTTTTTTTGTGTGTGTGAAGATTACTGGTGACTGGCTTCTTCGTTTCTGCTTAGTACTTGCAAATAATGGATGGTTATGCTTGAATTCTAAGGGCCGATGATCTAGCTGTTTGACTCATGGGCCACATAAGTTGCTATTCAAGTTGAGAGCTTCTTAAAAAGGTAATCAGAAAACTCCCAAAGAGGGTGGTTTTGAATGTATCTTTTCGAGATAAGTTTTATTTTGTAAATTTCCAAATTTTTAAGTGAAATACAGCATCCTCAAATGTTCATACTAGCTAGTACTAAGGTTTACCCGCTGATAGTAAATTCACTATATATCAATAAAGCCACATTCTTAGCATCATTAATTAAGCAATTGTCAACCTTTTATGCTTCTTCTATCGCCTTTTTGTGTTTAGCTTCAACTGAGATACGAATGATTTCACTTGCATTTCGGTAGGGAAGGTCGAAGCATCACGATAGTCAGCAGTAGGATGAGCAGACAGGAACACTGTAAAATAACTACAGGCATAATATTGTACTCGGCTTGCTGCACAATATCTACCAAGGTGATTGTAAATGGTTCCTGAATACCTCTGCGTGTCATTTGTAGATTTCCATGCTTCTTGTGCTTCGCTGTTGAGCTCGTGAAGCGCTGACGGATTTCGGTTACCTTACCACTTCAAATCACTTTTCGCAGCCCTAACGCAAAAATGCCTTCTTTTTAGCAAATAAACATGTCCAAAAGGTTTGAGTTCAAATTAAGAAAAACCGGATTGGGTGTTTTTTTTTAAATGTCCCCCACTGGCTTGAGAGTGGCCTTAAAATGCCCTCACAGCTGAGGGAAGGTAGCTAGTCAATCACCACCCATCGCCAACTCTTGGACTACTCTTTTACCAAAGAATAGTGGGCTTGACTGTCACATTGTAACACCCCTACGACTGAAAGGGCGAACACGTTTTGTGGGACGAGGATTCGGAATAGCAATCACTACTCAAATCTTTAACTAACCAATTCTCAGGCCAGCTCGCCAACCATTAGGGCACATCCGGTCAATCCTTAAAAAAAAACTTCAAAAAATTAAGAATTTAAATAAATTAGGTATATGTTTAAAGGCCGATTTTAATGCACATACCGGTGAACGACAAAACTATTAAATTTAGATTTACTGTTTCGGATTTTCGTGCAAGGCTATACAAAGGTTATATGCGATAGCTGTCCCCAATTTTGAGCTGATACAATAATCGAATAGTAAGATTTGACAGTTATTTTTACAAAACGGCACGCTAACAGTTAGTTCATGCCTGGTCTTGAATTTAGATAGGAAATGAAATTATGATAATCTGACCGCTGGTGGTTTTATTTTATCTTCTGAATTTTGTGTCTTGCTTATAATATAAGCAGCAGATTATTATGTGTTTTATCGATCATAAAGTGCTAGCAAGCGCCGTGTAGTTTTCTCCATGTACACGGTTGCCGAGAGTCGTTGGTTTGGTCTTTAGATTATTAAGCCCGCGAAAGAAAGATTCTTAGGATTTTTGTGGCAAACTACATTTTGTTACTTTAGTTGTTTTTGTGAAACGAAGTTAAACAACGGTTTCATCTCAACCACAACACACTACTTTCAATTGATCTACGGCACACAAAAATTAAACATGAAAATCCAAGGAAAAAATTTAAGTTTCCTTTCTCTTTAAAATTATTTTGAGGTTTCTCCATAAGATTTTAAAAAGTTAGAAAACGACTAATGCCACTGAGTTACTTATTTAAGTTTCTACGCAGAAGTTATGATTTGCGTTATTGAGGTAAAAGCTTGTTACAGGGTGTTCGAAATTAACGTCAAGTTTCCCACGCATAAAAACTGCATTACTACAACTTGTATAGTAGTTGAGGTACTCGCTATGATGCTTATATATCAGTGTATTTAAATGCTAGGTACATAATTTGTTATAAGTCCTCAATCAAGCTTACCGCTGAGCCACCGGTATGGGTGGTGGAGGCTTATATCAGGGGTTTTAAAGAGTGTTTCTCTGATAATCAATGGACGTCTTACTAAATTTCTTGGTCAAATGTTATTAGGTTAATCACTCATTCATTGCGAGAAATTTTATTTTAATTTCTACATTTCGGGTTCAACTTGAACAGATTGTATTCAAGCTAGAAAGGAATGTGTAGTTTTAATGTAATGAGAATTTCTTTAAGAATGTTATTTTGGCTCATCTTTTGGCTGCCTAAGGAAGTTTTGCATCCTTTTCATCCTGTCTTAGATAAAACTATCTGATGAAAATATTTTTAACATGACGTAATACATTACGTATAACAAGAATATGTGTACATTCATACGAATATATAATATAAACAAACTTTAGAAGTTACAGAACTGAAGCACCTGCAAGACGATAAAACTTATTGACTTCTGTAGTCAAAATCGTTGGATCGGCCACAATAAATCTCTAACCAATGACTCAAGTTAAACATTTCTTAGATTTTTATTAACATTTACTAACAATTTTTTGCGATATTTCACGATTAATAAGAGCAATCAGAGAGATTTCATACCCTCGCCGCCCCTTTTCGAGATTGCATGCGATTATATTGGATAACGTCAAATTTCACTTTCGAAAACTCATAAAATCCTTCTCAGATCCAGAATTATCAATGATTCGGATAATATTTGTAGTGTGATGAGGATTCTAAACCTTAATGTGTCCATGAAATTTGGTATAAAACCAATCACACTGTACAGAGTTATTGACCCCAAACCGCGAAAATGTCCTATCTACCCATTATAAAAACATGCTCCAAGGTGATCCAGAATCCGGATCCTTATTTGGATCCGGACAAAATTAGGGAAGGACTGTTCCATACTGACTTCCCATTTAGTGTAAAATTTTCGTGTACAGTGGGCTATTAATTTTCAAAATACGCGCATGGAAACACAGACAGACACACCGACCCGATTGCAATACTCACGGGGGCAAGGGTAAAAAGTTCCGGAGATCAATGTTTTGGTTAGTGCATTTTACAACCCTTGAAACTTTTCATGTTACTTTTAGGTGTCAAATGTTCTACCTAACAAGATATAAATGAATAGTATTTTACTTTATAGATTGTGAAAAGAAGTTCCGAACTTTAAAACTAGCGACAGATATCATTAGCACTTAACCATATTTATTTAAGCTGTCTTGCAGTTTATAGAACATTCATAAACAGTTATTATTTTCAGCTATAGTAAAGAAATTGGAGGCAAAAAATAACAATAAATAAACAGAAACAAATTAATATGTATGTTTTTGTTTCCTACGAGACTTAGGTTTGACTTTGAGTATAATAAGAAAATCTGTAATGTTAACATGACATAATAACATGTTAAATGTAATAACCGTATATGTATCAACTTGTAACAATATATCTCCTCTTCTATTTTCCTCACGACCTGCCCCCCAGTGGCACAGCGGTATGTCTGCGGACTTACAACGCTAAAAACCGAGTTTCGATACCCGTGGTGGGCAGAGCACAGATAGCCCTTGTGTAGCTTTGTGCATAATTAAAAACAAAAACAAACAATCCTCACGACCATGAAGTATCAGTTTAACGATGAAGCTAATTGCCTTCTGATTTCAAAAAAATGTTGAAGCGCTATCGAAATGTTGGACTTGCATAAAGTTTAAGATAATTTTATAGTGATTATATTAATAATACACCAGAGTTCTATCCTGTTGAAATAGTGAAACATTATGAGGTTAGTTACTCATTAGTTTTGAAAGTCTTAGTTTGACGTATTTAGTTTCCACAATGTTTTAAAAAAATTCTAGCTACAAAAGTTTGGATTATTTCTATTCTGCTCACTTTCTGCAGTAACTCAGTTAGTGAGCGATAAGCTTAAGGGCTTCTAACGCTAGAATTTAGCGTTTGTTTTCCGCGACGCACAGAACCAAAAAATCGGTGGGAGAAATTTGGACTTGATTTAAACTAGATACAGAGTATTGGCAATTGGATATAAAGACTTATTGACATGACAAGAGTTCGCGTAAACCAAGATAACACCCTTCGTGGAAGGATCGAGAAGTAATTCACACTAAGAAACGTAATTTTCCTGAAACTTGTTAAATAGTTACTCATTTTTGATCTTGTCATAAAAGAACACCTGTGAAAAATTATCACTACTATAATGAGAGAGATTAGTAGAAACCTCTCAAGGCTTTGTATTAGGTCGTCAAGAAATTAATGTCGCGTTTTGGAACACTTTCATTAACTACCCCCAAAAAACGTACATCGCGTATAATAGTTAAACGAACCGCCTAAATGTCACGTTAGTGTAGCCTATATAATGGGTAAAGTTTAGTATACT
>NW_013665664.1:817485-825318 GCF_000517525.1 Limulus polyphemus | reverse complement strand
CAAATATGGAAGGTGTTAAAGAGGAGATTAACTATGTTTTTTTGCTTCCAAGCCAAGTGATTTCTTTGATCAGGCATTAACAACCTGATTGTAAGATGGAAAAGCATCATCGATAAGAATGGAGACTAACTTCATTTAATAAATGTTTTGTTTTGATACTAAGTTGTTCGGGTTTTTTCATATAAAAAAGCGATATTAATTTCTTGACGACCTAATAGAAGGGTTTGTAATAACCAAATGCCAGAATTTAAGAAAACGTCTTTTCCTTCCGGACATGATATATCCTTGCCATTGGATGGAGCCTCATGAGCTAGCAAGCGTTTCTGGATCCCATTCTTCATAGGCGTATGAAGGTTAAAAATGTTATTCTTTTGGTTAGGACGCTTCACTCGCAATCTGAGGGTCGCGTGTTCAAATCCCTGTCTCACTAAACATGCTCGCCCTTTCAGTCTTGAGGGCGTTATAAAGTGACGGTCAGTTACACTATTCGTTGGTGAAACAGTAGTACAAGAGCTGACGGTGTGTGGGTTGACTAGCCGTCTTCACTTTAGTTTATCACTTCTGAATTAAGGATGACTAGCACAGATAGTCCTCTATTAGTTTGCGAGAAATTTAAAAATAAACTAAAAAACCTTTTCAAAGTTAAAGTCCACTCTAAGTACTGAAGAACTATTTGGGTGTACTAAATGTGAGTTCAAACAATATATTTAACCACTGGATAAATTGAAGGTGTAGACACATAAACATCAAAGTGATTGAAAACCTGTTTGTTTGTAGTTAAGCATAAAGCTGCACAGTGGGATATCTTTGCTCTGCCCACCACGAATATCGAAACCCGGTTTCTAGCGACATACCGTTGTGCCACTAGGGGGCGACTGAAAACCTAAAATCTAGAAGTGCAAATTTGTGGATTAGACACCCAAAAATATGATATTAATGAAAGTATTAACATTTTAAATGTTCATTGAAGAAATGAACTAAATAAGAATTAATTACTCCTAAAATATCAACTCGATCATTTGTTAATGTAAATTATTGTTGAAATACAGTTAGAATTACATTTTCAATTAACTATTTAATGTTGAATTGTGAATGAACACTTCAAGTGACCTAAATGATTCTTATGGTCAGAAATGGTTAGATGCTTAAATATTTTGTTTGTTGTTAAGTGCAAATTAACACAATGGGCTGTCTTCTGCTCTGTCCAACGTGAGTATCGAAACCAGAATTTTAGTGTTATAAGTCTTCAGTCTTTCCCCTTAGCCACCGGAAGGCATATTTAATTAAACAAGTATATCTTTTGTTCAAAATGTTTAACAGACATTGGAAATTAGTGAACACCTCTAAGCATTTTTGGATAAGGAATAATGATCTTGTATCAAATGGTTTGTCTAATAATAAGTGAATGGATAGGAAGTGAGACAAAGGTGTTTGGCTATAAGAAGATAGCAGAGTCTTTGATGTGAAGAGTATTTAATGTCCTGCTTGAAAATGTATCATTTGAAGTCTCCAGTCTCCATAGTAAAGTGATAAAATTCAGCGTCTCCTGACCCTATCCACCATGTAGTCCTTCGTGCAAGAGGATATCATATTCATGCTAGGATTTCATGAACTTTGTATCCACGAATGTCACCCAAAACAAAGAAGATACTCATTCGATACTGAACAGTTGATTAATCCTGATAGACCACCCCAATAAAACGTCTAATTAGAAATTAAAGGTCAAAACTGTAAATTGTATCGACACAGTCATTATACTAAACGATGGTGATACCGAATTGGTAAAATGGGGTGGAGGATGTTAGAATAAAAAAAGTAGGAAACGTGTGCAAGTATAACTTCTCTTAGGAGGCTCCTTCAACAAAAAGAAAAAAAAAGTAAATGATATAGAATAAGGAAAAACGTATGTTTAGGCTTTAGCTCTTGACCAGATACAAGTGCAGAAGGTAAATTTTGGTAGCCAGTAAATATCGAGGTTTCTGTGGTGAACATGGGTGCTGACAACTGTGGGGATAAACTGCATGTTGCAGAAAAATATTATATAGCCGTATGAAAGCACATGATGTTGCAGAAAGAGGTCATACAGCCATTTGAAAGCAATTGGTCTTCAGCATTGGTCATAACTTCGAAAAAAGTAGATACATACAGCTTCTATCTGGACTGTTGTGACATAACACATTAATCATTTTAAACAAAACACTAAGAAATATATATTAAAATATCTGTGTTTATTACTGGGTTAATTCTGACCTATGTAGGTAGGCAAGTTTGATCAGAAGTTAATATTAATTTACTTACATTTTACAAGACACATACATGACAGAACGAAGAAAGATGGTGCAGATAATAGATTACCTGTGTGTCTACAACTCCGCATAAGTCTACGATTTTATACTACTGATCAGAGGGAAGACAGCCAGTCAGCAGAAACTTACCATCCACCAGTTACGTTAAGGGATTGACTTTCACTCTTATAAAGCACCCACAGCTTAAAGTGCGAGGAATATTCTAGAATATTGTATGGATTCTCAGCTGGATCGCCAGCTGCGAAACCTAAAGCCCTACCATAGGGTCAACACGCCCCCATGTGGGATGAATCTTATACTACCATCAATAACGCAGCTTAGAAAGTTATGGAAGAACTGGTTAAATAATGGATTACATGATTTGGTTTTCCCAAAGAAGTATCTTCGACCAGAGTGTAAACTTCAATAATCATTTGTGCACAGAGCTTACTTTTATTAATTTGTAATTGTATGTTTAGTTCTACTTGCATCTTATCTTTATTTCTGCAAAATATGTTTTTGATGAGTAAACCTTTGTATTTAATTTTATTTGTACTCATTTTATGATTTTAAATTAAGTTACATAAGGATTATATCTTTATGTTGTGTTGAGTTTACAGTGAAGTGACAAACTCATTTTGTACTTTTTATCTATATATATTTTGAAATATGAGTTGTTTCATTTAATTGGATATATCCTATTTTAACTTTAGTTTCTTTTCAATGTTATGATCCGCAGGTTTTATGTTTTTAAGGTGTATTTACCGAATCTAGAAGTGTGGGTAATTTATGCAAATTATTAATCTTACATGATCTGTACTACTCTTTTTCACTTTATGATGGATTGTCTTGTATTCCGAAGTTTTTAACTGTATTTATACTGGTGACTGCATTTACTTATGGAATGGTTTTCTTATGTCATAGACTAATGTATTTTGACTTATTGTAATTTGCAAGTTTTCATGCTTATTGTATTAAAGATTGGTTCATATTTTTATCTTTTGGTAATTTGTTTATCTTAGGGCTTTGTTGCATTCAGTTTCAATTGATGTACATAAAATTTAATTAGGAAATTAATTTTAACTTTGATATAACTCGTGGCGAGATAAGTAGAAAGATGGTAAAGAAAGATACACATGATATGAAAGTCTATCCGTGTACAACTTCATTTTTGCTACAGTACATTAAAATTGTGAATATTTTCAGAAGTTATTTCTTTTTCGTAACTTTCTGTTGACTGCTTGTAACTGGCGTCTTGAGATTGTTGCTCCAGGTTTGTTCCATCTTTTTCAAAGTGTACTTGCATTCAAATGTCCTTCTTAAGCACATATGCTATGGAAATTGGTCTTCTATAAACATTGGCTTGGCATTTTCCCAGAAATAGAAAGCCATCTCAGACTCTTACTTAGGCTTTATGGCGTATGTGGAAGTGGCCAAAAGTATTACAATTTTAGTGTTTCTTTATGCATGTGTACTAATTTGTCCTACGAACATTGTGTTAAAACAAGTGTGAGTTTTGTTAGTTAGTTTTAATTCCAGTACTTCGTTCATTTTTATTACCAGTTTGCAGTTCGTTTCCTTGGATGAGGAGATAATTAGGTAGATTTCTGGTAGTTAGTTTACCATTGTTAATATAATCTCATTTCCAGTTTAAATGTATGAACAAACATTCTTTGTTAATGTCAAGTAATATGTAATGAAGTAAAGCAACACTGAAATACATTTCAGTTTTATCAGAAGGCTGCACAAAAGGACCATTGATTGATACGAATGCCTGTAGGTAAAGATTTAGGAAATAAGATATGGGAGGAACAATGAGGCTCATTGTTAATAACTCAGCTACTAGCATAGGTATTCTCTGTTTTGAGCCATGGAAAATAAACCTTAGTAGAAAACTTGCTTTTCTCCAGTTCTACTATTGAGGTTACTGAGTCTGTGGAATCTGGATAGAGATGAACTGGTCAAGATTTAGTACATGTTTTTGGAGTAAACTTTACCACTATGAAAGCCAGGTAACCGATTTTTTCTATGAATTCATGAATTGTTAAATGCTGCCTTACATAAAACAATATCCAAAAACATATATATTCTTAAATATTCATTAGAACCTTATTTTGACAAACTGGCATACAATTTGTATACAACAAATTAAAAGCCTACAGTGACTCCACATCTTCCTTCAAGCAGTAGGATGATAGAGAATTGTGTTTTCTGTTTAATTTATGCTTGTGTCTGGTGGGCTGAATTCCTTCTGAGTAGAAGGATGAACCCTATTTCGTGATATCAAAAGACAGGTTCTTTTGATATTCTATATTTGAATTTTTTTTTTACATTGTAAACTTACATTTAGCTTTAGCCTTTAAAAGGGGTTAATTTCGTTTTCGCGGTTTATTTATAGCAACATTTCTGTAATTGTATACAATAACACGTTTTATTCGCCTTATCAAAATGTTTATGCGCTATATCAGTCCAGCCTTTCTGTAGGTAACGGTTTTAGAACTTATTTTTTGTTCCTTTTGTGCATGTTATTGAACATTCAGTAAAAAATGATTTGAATAACTTATCCAACTCATTAACGATGGTCTCTCCTAACGATTGTTTGTTTGAAGTTAAGCACAAAGCTACACAATGGGCTATCTGTACACTGCCCACCACGGGTAACGAAACCCGGTTTCTAGCGTTATAAGTACGCATACATACCACTGTGTCACTGGGGGACGTTTATAACGATAAAAATAAGGTTTTATACTCGCGGTGGGTAGATAACAAATACCGTTTTGTGTAGCTTTGTGCTTAACTACAAACAAACAAACGCTCAAACATTAGCAGTGAAACTACAGAAGTAAAACTACAATTTTCGGTTTTCGTCATCTATTTCAACACATTCGTATTCTTTAGATATATTATCCCCTATTTTCACTTTCAAACACACTAGATACGAAGGATGGTTTTCACAATCTGGACAAAAACGGTACTAATGTCATTAACTTCCTAAAATGTTTTGCATATGACAAGTGTCTTCTTTTGGAGTTTCATTTTGTCTTCTAAGTGTAAGGTGAAGTGTTCAACTTTTAGGAGTTGATGTAATGAGGTCACGGACATTAAAGGCAGCACGCGTTTTCTGAAGCGGCTATTTGTAACCTACTGAAAGTACGAAAAGCATATGACAGCACCACATCTCGAAATCGAAACCGTCGCAACACCGGTTCGGTATACTAAACACAAAGTCACTTTATAACTTTAACTGTAATCAGTTATGTTTCAATATGGTGAAATAAAAGTAATATTGTCACTGCTACCACTTGTGACTAGGATATCTTACTTTTCTTGCTTTCCTATGGGTTCCTCTCAGATTGCTTGATGCCATATGAGGACCTTAATGCAAGTAACTCGCCCAATTACAATTCAAATATTTCGCTTTACAATTTTTTTAATTATTCGTCTCAACTAGTTGCCTAGTCTTTCTCTGCATACTGTTGCTTTTCTTTGGGCTACGATATTTTTTTTAACTCAACTTTATATATGTATATACGTTGTGTGTGTAGAGATCATGAAAAGAAAATATTTTAAGGGAATTACCAATCATTAGTATAAGTAACACTTTCATCTTTCTCTCTCCCTTACTTCAGTAGGTTTTGTGATCAATATCGCTCCCTCTTTAGGGAATTGGGCAGTAAAGGGGGCCTCTCATTATTGCACTAGATTAAGCATGAAAGTGATTCGAATCAGCAAAAGCGTTCTAACTAAAACCAACAAAGCACTGTTTTAGTCTTTCGGCAAAACTCATTAAATAAAGCTTTAGAGGCATTGAATTTACGAGTGTAACGCATCTAACTAATATACTCTACAATTGTTCCAGTGTAACTCATCTAACTAATATATTCTGAAATTGTTCCAGTGTAACGCATCTAACTAATTTATTCTGCAATTGTTCCAGTGTAACGCATTTAACTAATATATTCTACACTTGTTCCAGTGTAACGCATCTAACTAATATATTCTACAATTGTTCCAGTGTAACGCATCTAACTAATATATATCATACAATTGTCCCAGTGTAACGCATCTAACTAATATATTCTACAATTGTTCCAGTGTAACGCATCTAACTAATATATTCTACAATTGTTCCAGTGTAACGCATCTAACTAATATATATCATACAATTGTTCCAGTGTAACGCATCTAACTAATATATATCATACAATTGTTCCAGTGTAACGCATCTAACTAATATATGTCTACAATTGTTCCAGTGTAACGCATCTAACTAATATATGTCTACAATTGTTCCAGTGTAACGCATCTAACTAATCTATTCTACAACTGTTCCATTTGTTTTCAAATCTGGTTCTTTCTTTCGTGCTCTTAAGATTATAAGCAGAGTGGAAATTCCGTGAAAGAGCCAATGACAAGGTCAGTAACTAAAAGATGCGTACGTAAGTGATCGAAAGATTTACCTCAAAACTTAAAATAAGTCGTTATCAAAATAGTTCTGAAAAGTTTCTACTTTTAAAGCACTGGGTGTATCTTGATTATACACTAAACCCATGTAAAAAAAGCAATAGATTTTAATTTTTTATGCTCTATTTAATACTTTTACACCAATAATTTAAGTCAAATTCCTTTCTTTCCACATATGTATACGACATCAACATAAGCATAAATACAGTTGTTTATATAAGTTTCTCATTCCTCATTAGAAAGTTGTTATTTGTTATTAAGTACAAAGCTACACAAAGGGCTATCTGTGCTATGCCCACCACGGGTATCGAAACCTGGTTTCCAGTGGTATAAGTCCGCAGACATACAGCTGTGCCACTGGAAGGCACCCCATTAGAAGGGGAAAGACGAATACTGGTTAACGTTTAATGTAAACAAAACTAAAAGGTTGTCTCACTTCTAAGCTCTATCATACAAACGTTAAGAAACGTCACTGCAATATTTTGCCTCTATATTTATATAGATATAAACATACGTTTCTTAACGCAATTTAAAAAATTAAAAAACAAACATGCTGAGAAGCAATTACTAAGTTGCAAAGGTGTTAATTTAGTTTTATTCGAAATAGTTGATTTTTAATACATTAGGTCATATCTAGCAATAATATATCAGCTCAAAAAAGAGTATATCATGATACATTAATCCATATTAGGATCTGATGTCTAGAAACTTCTGCCGTAAAAAAAAAGAACACAACATATCAGCTTTCTTTAACTTCATATCAAACAGACCAGCGAAGTGGATTACAATTTACAGTGGCTAAGTTATTATTTTACTAAAGACTAGTAGAATTTATCGTCTCTTTAAAATCCCTCTATAGCTGAAAAGGTTAGCATGTTCATTGAAGCAGATTGTGAGTCGAGCGCCTTCATAATCAGGCCCTACCAGACACCGATTGGCTTCGATTGGTTTTCGTTGCTGTTTAATTGAATAAAAAATAGTCACTACCTAAAAGTAACATTTTCGCATATCTTTATTACATGTATTGTGGAATCCTTTACATATTATTTCATAGCTTGGCAGTTAACTATATATATATATATAT
>NW_013665664.1:762011-816791 GCF_000517525.1 Limulus polyphemus | reverse complement strand
GAAATAAAGAAATAAAATCAATAAAAGGTAAATATTTTATTCTGTACTTCTGATGTTCATGCTTCGTCATCTTGTCCCATAATGAAATAAAGAAATAAAATCAATAAAAGGTAAATATTTTATTCTGTACTTCTGATGTTCATGCTTCGTCATCTTGTCCCATAATGAAATAAAGAAATAAAATCAATAAAAGGTAAATATTTTATTCTGTACTTCTGATGTGCATGCTTCATCATCTTGTCCCATAATGTTTCTAATATCCACATGAATCGTTGAATATTTCGATCTAAATGGTAGCTGCAGGGTTTGTTTGTAATTAAGCACAAAGCTTCACAATGGGCTATCTGTACTCTGCCCACCACGGGTATGGAAACCCGGTTTCTAGCGTTGTAAGTCCACAGACATACCTCTGTGCCACTGGGGGGCAGCTGCAGGGTTTAATTATTTCTTGAATAATTATCCTTGATAAAGATAACCATATCGGTTTATAGTACAATAACCTTTGCACAACAGAATGAAAATGTAACAAGTTCTAAGAAATACTTTTTAGCCATCTTTTAAGCCCTCAATGGAGTTCAGCGGTAGAGCTTGAGCCTAGTAACACCAAAAACTAGGTTTCGATTCTCTTGGTGAACACAGCACAGAGAGCTCACTGTGTAGCTTTGTGCTTAACAAGAAACAAACTTTCGGTAAATATTGGTCACTATCATTGTGACTTTAGACTTAATATCACCAAGACCTAAGTAAAAAAATTCTGAGCAGAATAAAATATTTTCTGCTAAAAGTAGTTGAATTTCAATAAGTACTTAGAAACAAATAAATCAGATTGTTGTGCTTGCATCCACATATAAACTCACGGTTGAATCGTGAGAACTGTATAATTGACATGATAAACTGCTATTAGTATAAACTACGATAACTAATACTGAACTAATATCTATCTTTTATTAAAATCTAAAGATTCTTATCAGAAATGGAAAACGAATTGTTTTTCATATTCACAAGGAACGCTTGGGTGCATAGTTACACAATAATGGAAATGTATGAACTGCACTGGCATGAAATAAACATGAGTACTTGTTATATTACAAGTTCTTCTCATAGCACCAATATGTTATTTTTCTCAGTGTGAAAGGATATCTAATTTGTAAAATTTTAAACTCTTTTCGTTAAATCATAAATTATTATAATATAGTTGGATATTTAGTCTTTAATTTTCCCAACTATAAACAATAAGTTGCGAAATTTATTTTGAAAACATTAAGTCTATGCATTTATAATGAATGTAATTCAACAACTAATCTATTAATTATTTCTAAGCCTTGTTTTAACCATCTTCTAGTATTAACTTCTTTTTCAATTGCGAAGTGCCCTATCTTTTTCTCAAGATGTATAAAACAGGCTACTATACAATTACATATTTACATGTTATAAACTACTAGTGGAAATGGTGTTCTGGTGGAAACGTGCTTCAGCCACGTTTGAAGAACTCGCTTCGCTTACAGGTTGTCGTGATTAAGACACTCTAACAAGCTGTCACAGCAGGTTTCACCGAGTTTGACAGTTGTTTGATAAGGGTGAAACTCATTAGTGTATTTTCTAAAGACTAATGGGCCTTCAGTCACAGTATTATTATTGTTTCCCTTTGGTGAGCCTGAATGACTACTAACAGGTTCTTCAAAGCACAGAACCGATTTTTAACAGCGGAAAATGTTTCATTGTATGACATAGGTAGAAAAGAAGGATAAGAACAACAACAAAAATGTTGAGGCTTTTTGTTTTTGCAACTTAAAGTAACGAATACAAATATCCAGTCAACTGTTTTATCGCTCAAGAATACTTGATACAACAGATGTGAAAGGAAAAATAAGATGTCCTTAAGAAGGCATATGATATAATTTACTCAAGTATTACTTGCATAGCTTGATTACGCCTTAAATACCTACATGAAAATTTCCCATTGTTTCTAACATAAAACAAAGAGATATGGTAAGTATGAGTCATAGTCCAACTTATATTATATATGAGACATACTCCAGTTTCTAATAACGATAAATAAAATGTACATCATATAACAAGTTGTTTTTGTTGTTGACGTTATTTGCATCCTACACTATAATGATCCCCCTAAAAAATATCTTGTGTATGGTTTTCTTACAAAAGAAATAGTTTATAAACAAATAAATGGTGTATAGTTATTCAAGGTAACTAATGCAGACAAAATACAAACCGAAATATGTTAATAGCATAACAATAGATTATAAATAATTTACTCTATCAAAATAACAACACTTCATACACCTTTATATATATATATATATTATTAGTAAATAGTAGTAGTAATAGTAAATATTGAAAAATCCCATCAGAATAGATATCATAATGTTATCCACACCTGACAAGCAGCTCCGGTATCTGTGAGGAACCCCACTCTACATCCGTCAGTGTTGAAGTCTTGCGACTCTGAGAGCAATCTCTATAAGAAGCAGTATGAAGAGTTTAGATAGCTTCTGGCAGAAACTTTCTAATGTATATGTTAGAATAAACATTTACCAGTCCAGAACTAGCTTCATCCGTCAACACATAAACAACGCGGATGTGTATCCCATTAAGCAACCTTTGTGTTATGTCAGCTTCCTATCAAGGGTTTTATATCTATATAATCATCATAACTTTGGATCTTTACCAAAAATGATTATGAAAAGAGGAAAAGAACTAGAACGTTTCTAATTTCTTCACATATACACCATAATACACAGTTGTGTTTCTCTCTCCTGCCCAGATAAAACTGTTTGTGTTAGATAGATCGGTTTGGTATAATACACTAAATCTAGCACATGATAGATTGAGATGTATGATGAATACAGAACAAAAACTACTTTCATCACAAGAGAGGCGGAAATGAATGGCACATAGAGATAATGTTGTATGAATTGCAGAGGTAAAGCTGATTTGTTTATATAAATGGCATTTCATGTTTGTCTGCATCTTTTGAATTTCATTTCAGAACCTTAGATTTTGTAGGAATTAGGTCTCAAACTGAAAGTGAGGAGTGTGTGTTTATGCACACACAAGTAGAACGTCAAGGACATACTGCAACCAGGAACAGAGTATTACAGGTCCTTTTAATATTATGACAGGCAAGGAGTGGTCTTAGCATTCAACTCGGATGCCCATAGCTTTCGTTCAAATTTGTATCATTTCACTGAGCCTGTGGTGAACATTCTTCGTCAGTAGAGACATTACTCTCTGTGTTGACTACAACTAATGCACATTCAATGTGGATGGACTAATGTGAACAACTTTTACAGGCACTAAGTGCCCCTAGTTGATTAATCAGTGTTGACTTATCTTCGACAGGATTGTACATTTAACTTTGATGCTAACTGTTTTCAAATGTCATTAGTGTATAATGAAGAAAGAATTATTGGTAGTTACCTTTTACGAAGCACTTTTACCATTAAATGTAAGAACAAATATTCATTATCAAAGTGGACCATGCATCTCTGGAATGGTTCATGAACCTCATCCACCCGGAAAGTATAATTGCATGTTTGATAAACACATTTTTAGGAACAACTATTAATACACAATCATATTTTTCTCTGGAATGGTTCATGAACTTTATCCACCCGGAAAGTATAACTGCATGTTTGATAAACACATTTTTAGGAACAACTATTAATACACAATCATGTTTTTCTCTGGAACTGCAGCACTGTAATTCAGCCAAGGAAAACATGTCCATGTATTAAGTGTCCTAACCTAGAACACTGTACTAATAATGAGATCAAGTCATACAAAAATTGAGAGTGCTATTGATAAATGAACACAGTGACCTGCATATCGCGACTTACACAGAGCTTTAAAAAAACTGAATGAACTGCGCACTATACTTCCTTTGGAACTACTCATTTTACAGCAAGAAGAAGTGTATAACCTTTATGAGGTATGGGATAGTGTACTGTATCATTACTGTGCTTTGTATGGGTTCTTAAATGCTATGCGTCTTGTGGTTCTGAGAGATCTAAATACAAGCATTATCCAAATTTTCCTTTATGATAACATTGGAGAGCACCAGGGATTGCCCCACTTGATTTACATCCAGTAGAAGTAGTTTTACTTTCTATTATCAAGCCAAGATGTGGAAAGGTTGTGATGATATTGTACTTTTTTGTGTTGTCGGTCAAAATAATTGTTACAACACCTGAAATTTTGAGACAGGGATGAAAAGTTCACACTCAAGAGAATGTCCGGGATAATGCTGAACCCCACCTGAAGGGTGACAATTGGAACTACTATGTGCTAGTTACTAACAACTTCTTTATCTGGTGCTCTTAATGTGTACAACATATTGCCTGAGCAATAAAAAACTTGCTTTGATTTGCCCGAAAAAAATTAATATCATTAATGATGCAAATTCCAACAATTATCTCTTTGTCAATTTTTTTCATGGTTTGAAGCAGAGAAGATGAATATTTTGCAATATCATCAAACTAAATGGCCTAAGTAATTAGGCTTACAAAGTATAATAAACATGCCTTAAAAGCTTGCACCAAACTCATTGTGATGCTCTCATCTTCTATCTTACAATGGCGTAGTTGGAAAATGAACAGTAATGTACAAATTGTTCACTAAATTAGTTAATTTTCTGGCAAGAACTTGTACTCCCATCTGTTGCATAAAAAGATAAAATGAATGTGGACAATCACAGTTGATGCATCCTATTATATATGTTAGTAAGCAGTTATCCAGCATAGGGCTAAACTGGGGATTTGACAGAGTGATGAAAGAACATCATTTAGATATAGGTGCTGGCAGGAGTTTGATATGGACCTGCTGAATTTAATCACTTTGAAAGGACTGGCCCTTATCTATTCATTTTACAACACAAACTACAAAAATAGGAAATGTAGCTTTCTGTTATAACAAAAAGCAGCCCCCAGATGTCTCAACTGTAAGCTTGAGGGCTTATAGTTCTAGCGTTCAGAGTTTGATCCCTTTGGTTGGCACAGCACAGATAGCCCATAGTTTAGTTTTGTGTTAACAAAAACAAATAATAGGTGTTTTCAACATCCAGAAGCCACAGTTTTATTCACGTTATCGTATGAAATTTGATATCCTTATGAGGGTTGCCAATTTCCAAATTCTTCATCTTATTATATGAAACTTTGCATCAGTCCATTATAACCATGAGTTTGTCCACAATTAGAATTACATTCTTACCCATGTTATCATATCAAAATTGATATTTCTCTGTCATAACTATATTGAGTTATCAATATCGAAATACTACAGGTTCAGCATCTTAGGAAACGTTTCTCAAAATCAATATACTTTTACTTTGAGGGTTAACATGGGTAAACCTACTACCGATTCAAACATCCATTAAGTGATGTGACACATTTCCTTCAGATAAGGTGAACATTATATTTTCATAAGACATTATTATTAACACTATTGTATTTTTAAACACTAAATTTTCTTTGCTAATATGTTAAATGCGTTCACGTCAAAACTATTGTTGTTAAGGTAAAAATTATTTCAGGTGATCGGGTGGCAAGTGTAACAGTATATTTGTAATGAGATCAGTGTATCATACTTTTGCAGAATGTTAAATAGTCTAAAGCTCAGTAATAATATCTCTAGATACATATCTTATATTAAGTGAGTAACAATAAGCTTTTCCTTCAAACTTAGCAGATGAAAGGAAAAAAAAGTATGACAATGAAAGTCGAAGATTCTCCGCCTCAACTGGAACAAACGGATTTATTACTGGTATAGAAACTTTCCTTAGCGGTTGAAAGGAAGGTGGGAGTATTCAATAATGGCCACAACTGGTTGTGGGAGACACCCTTTTTTCACAATATTTACCTTTCGTTTGGCTTATAATATGAGACTTGATTGTGTTTTCGCTCAACACTTGTATAGAACACGAAGTAACTCATCAGCAGTCGTTCATTTTCATGCAGAAATACTGACGACCGACTAAACTAGTAGAATACGTCTTATTTGGTTGTAAAAGACTTCGTTCAAGACTTTTCTTTGTACTCACTAGTTTAAAAACATGTCTATGTAAATTTGTAGAAAAGCAGAGTTGATTTACTACATGACAGATGTAATCAAAAGGATCGAATTGCTGACGTGAATAAAAATTTCAAGCCTCCTCAACCAGTGCCTAGTATATATAAGAGCTGATATAATCAAGAGCTATGATATAGGAATATACAGTTACAAAACAACAATATAAAATCATACCATAAATTCAAGAAAGACAAGTTTTCAATGTAAAACTACATGGAACTACAGCTTATCAATTACGTTTTAGAACAGGGTGGATTTGTATAGTGTGACACTAAAGTGGCTGCCACAGGCAATGTTAGAATTCTACATTCTCTTTGAAACGTAAAAGCTTTGAAAACTAAGTACTTCATAAAGAAAAAACTGATTTCGCATGAGACATTTAGTAAAAAAAAAAAATCGTCAGAGGATTTTGTTACATTTTTGTTCAAAATGGAACAAGGATTGAAAATAATCTGTCGGATCCAATTTATTTATGCTTGCAGAACCTTTTAAAATTCATATACGTGAAAATTCCTGACATTTTTATGAAAACCTTAAACATATTTGTGAAAAACAAATATCAAAATACAAATGAATGCTAAACATTGCTATACAGGGTATCTAGTCAAGGCTTTGGCTAAATGATCATATAATTACTTTCCTTAACAGAGACTTAAACATTGCTTTGTTAAGGTTTTAACATTGCTATACAGGGTATCTAGTCAAGGCTTTGGCTAAATGATCATATAATTACTTTCCTTAACAGAGACTTAAACCTTGCTTTGTTAAGGTTTTTCTCATGCTATAACCTCATCTGTTTTTTATTCGGTTACTTATAATTTGCTGATGCTAAGCATGTTTATAAAGTATTACTATATAGAATAAACACATTTATAAAATTTTTAATTGTTAGCTATTGTGGATAATGAATTTATCAAGTGCTCGTTCAGCAGCCTGTTGACTTAGGCACAGCTCCTTACTACCCCCGTTGGGACAACGCTAGGTGTTCGGAGTTACAATGCTAAAATCCGTGGTTCGATCCCCCGACGTAGAGACAGCAGCTAGCTTGATGTGGATCTAAAAAACAAACAAACAAAACCTAGACTTTATGTGTGATTGTGCAAGCTAATTTTATTTTCGCATATAGACTTGAGACGTTGATTTTTACATGTGTAGATAAACGTGAGACTTTCCGCTTTTACAGATACAAAGGCTCAAGTAAATATTAATAATTTACTAATAATCAGGCCTACTGAGTAACCATAAATACTGATACATAAGTAAAACTAATGTGAAACATAACTACTCATAAAAATATTAGGGTATTTACCTAGTCACAAATTAACAGTATTACTCAATAAACATACCTCTTCACAAATAGGCAATGGACAAACATCACTGTTTATGTGTAACAAGGAATATCGAATAAACATTATGTCAAGAAAATAGAGGTTGTCATGATAATTAAGGTGTTGGTAATTAATTGTATGCACCTCCTGGGTTCAGGATCGACAGAGGGACCACCCGAGGATTTTAACAACTGAGCTAAAGGAGTAATCGGTTAATATTTGATTGTAAGAGATTCTTTGAGAACTCAATCCTGCTGCCAGTGAATATATCTGCTTACAACTGTAATACCCCAAAACGAGCACTGTTATCATGACACTATTAAAATAGCTCATATCAGTTGCACATACTTCATGAAATTGATATATTAATAAAAACATGGGTATACAAAATTGCGTAGTGTGTACAATACGGATTGCACGAAATTTAGAACAGAAAAAAATAAATAAACAGTTGGACAGAATTTAGACTGATACCAAAAATCAACAAAAAACGATATCAAAATATCTGCGAAGGTGTTCAGAAAGAAACTGGATTTTATTACCTTTAGACCGACCTTATCTAAGATGGTAACAAGCAGACATAAGTTTCGAAGTTGCAATTATCACTGTAAGTTTTATACCTTATTTTATTACAGGAAATCACAAACAGTGGTACAAATACAACTAAAATTGTCAAACGTTTCTCACAATGAAAATTATTTCAAAAGTAAAAAGTTATAGCGTTTATGTATTCCATTCTAAGTTTCACAAATCTCTCGTACTTTTGGTTTTATTGAAAAACTATACCTATTGCAGCATTAATTGACATGTTTAATTTACTTAACTAAGTTTTGAATAACTTTATAAATATTATAAAAATAGCTATCAAGAACATAACAGAGGTATATTGGGAAACATAAAAAAATGGTACCAAAGTATTGGAATATCGCAACTTCTTCCATTAATATTATTACTATATCTTTATTTAACTAAAACACGGTTTTCTAACTTAACTTAAGTCATGATGTTCTTATACGTTCAATAGCTAAACTTATTTTTAACACATTAAACTGAAACAAAAAAATCAAATTAGTCTTCAAAATTAAATTTCATTTTCTGATAAGCTGGTTGGTTAATCGTTGTTAAGTGCAAAACAATGGATAGTTTTTCAATTGAAAAATATATATTTTCAATATTTGTAAGACTAGCATTGTATCACTACAACTACGAAGGATGAAATGCTGTACTGATGAAATAATTATTATGTACTATGTTATTCAAATAGAGTAATAAAATATTTATAATAAGGTCGCCTATTAATTACAATTAACATATTTTAGTAACTCTTTAATGATAATTATGACTGGTAATACTGTTTACTAAAGAACAAATACTTCGATATAATAACAATGCGCCGTCTGTACTCTGTTCACCACGGGTATCGAAACCTGATTTTTAGCGTTGGAAACTGGCAGTCTTACCACTGAGCCACTGAGGAAGATGTATTTTTGTTAAGTATATCATTTTAAGAAGAAACTCTCCAAGCAATAAAAGACCATTCTCAGAGTTAAGTATATTTACGCTAATTGAAGTAAATTAGTTAATATTCAAATTACCTAGACATGCCGTAATATACTTAGGATTTAAATGTTTTTATTTCATTGCACGTGCAATTACTTTTCCTTATTACATTTAAAACAAAACTAATCAGATCTTTAATTAAAATATTCTCACCAAAATTAGTTGTTTCTTTCTCCAAGATGCTTGTTTAGAATTAAATTTTGCTTTTCAGCTTTTTCACAAATTGCCATTTTATTTTACGAAGTAGCTTAGGAGGTTTCTCTCTATATATATGATAGAATGTTTATTCAGTTCGCAAACTTTGTCACGTCTATTTACCTTGTAACTCTTACTTCAAATTTTCGCTTTCGGCTTGTTTTTTTAACTATAAAAGAATAACTAATGCACCTTTTTACAACTTTATAGTAGAGGTTAAAGTGATTCTTCTATCGTTTATTACATATTGTTTTTAGTGAAAATACTGTGTCGTATACCTTAATAGAATGCCATTTGCTTTTCATTACTATCTACGTGTAGTCGTATTATAGAGGCCACAGTGCCCTTCGATACTTATCATTTTTTTGGAATAACTAAAGATATTGCTGGACGTTATTAAAAATATATTAATGCTGAACTAGCTTAGAGAAGACAGGAAACGGAAGTTACCCGAAACACCAAAATGAATCAACAATTCCTACCACCGGCTGTTACTACCCATAAGGATATTTCATCAGACATCACAGATACGCTGTCTAAGCCTTCTATTAAGTAACGTTGTTTACTGTCTTCTACATCGCTAAATGATGTTTACTTTGCATTATCCTTAAAGAGTTATTAAAATCACTACATCCAAAACATAATTAAACATCAACAGTTATTATGTATTTTGTTCGGTATATGTCAAGGACAGTAAATGTGAAAACGTATAATACGAATAATGACGATGCGCTGATCATTAATTACATTATGACAAATATTTTTATGCCCTCAATGATTAACTACAGGAAAAAAAAAACAATACAACATGCTGATTATATTGTGTTCAAACATATTGGAAGCATACATATAGTCTAGTATGCTATAAAACAAATACTTTAGTTATTATGAGAAAGGATTGTTTGATATCTTGTGCTTTACAAATCATCCCCTGGATATTCCTTACGGTTTAATGTGAATCATTACCATTAGACCATCTACAAAACGAAATTTTATCACAGCATTACCTAGATGCACATGTCAGAATTAATTTACTTTTTTTGAATAACTTTTATTAACTTACAGATGAAGATTTTGTAAATAAATACTTTAAAATTTAACCACCACCCTGATATATGAACTAATATATGTTTTAAGCCCTTGCCTTATAAGTGGAGGTGACCGCAGGTGACCAATGAGAAAACGGAAAGCAGATGGCGAAAATTACCTCAGAGTATTTTCCATACCCAAAGTCAGGTAATACACAATACAACTATTCCATAAAACAACAGACAAGTTCCTTGACTGATCAAGCTACAACAAAGTAACACCTCAAGCTGAATTGAACACGTGACCTCAACTAGATTCAGATTGTTCGAAATCAGAAATTATAAAATTTCAAAAATGTTGTAGTTATCAAATATGCATACTATAGAAAACTAAGGTATGCAATATCTGCATAATGCACTGTTGGTTTAGCATAAACGTACTTACTGGATTGTTAGTTCTTCTGAATAACGAATAAGTTAATTAAAAAAAACAAATAAATAATACATTATTAAATAATCCTTACACTAATTTAAAAGTGTTATGACATAAATAAAATTGTTGGAAAAAAAGTTAATCTAAGTCACTCTGTAATAGTTGTTGTCAAGCAATTTGCTAATATAAATAGCATCTCAACTACTACTATGTCTGTCGTATTACACTCATATCGGGCTGTAGATATTGCTGATATAATATGGTTGACATATTAGAATACATTCTTCTTTACTTCCACTCAGAAATTATTATTAATAGACTTGAATATTCCAACATATATATATATATATATTTATAGAAGAGTGTATTCTCATTATTCTGTTGGTTTGGGAAGATGGCCTTGTGCAATTATTGCCTTGAAAATCACACAGGAATATTGAATCGTGGGACACTGCGTTTGCCTAGTTAATCAGGCAATTAATCAGCTATGAGGAGTAACGTTATTAGGTAGATTAGGGCAAAGGTGCCAGGGTAAATCAGGCCTTTTTTCACAACACTTTGACTTTCCTTAAATAAATTCATTTGATTCCCTAATGTAAAATATATTGGGAATTTAGTGACATTTTGTTTGCAGGGAAGTATTAGTTGATGTAGCTATCTAGGAAACTTGATTGATAGCATAGATTTTAATACTAGTAATAAACGACCTTCTAACACCAAATGTGTTATTTTTCTTTAATTGAACACTCAACGTTTCGCTTTAGAGCTTCTTCAGAAGCGGTCCACTAAAACACAAACAGTAACTTGACAGTAAAAAGTAATACATTCTAAGAAATTTGGTGTTATAAGGTCGTTTACTACTATTTAAATGTTTGTATATACCAATATGCACTATATAGATTAAATAATAGTATGGAATGCTTGTCTATTTCTTTCGTGATCGTACTTAGGTAATGGTGTACAATAAGTTTGGGGAACCATCCACAGTCAGGAAGAGAAAGTTCACTGGTATCATCTTCTTCTGCTATTGCTTAAAATAAAATTTAAGCAGAGAAGAAATAACTTATTTGAAGATGTTTGTGAACTACAGCTGCTTTAGAAGTTTTCGAACGACGTTGAGAGATTCTCATCAGTTCGAAACGTTGCACAAATCAAGTGAAATCCACAGAGGTCTTATTCTGTGTTGGATTTTCCCATTTCTATATCATGCGTGTGCATTGTTCTGCAGGAACTCTTTATTCATTAGTATGTTTTTCTGCGTTATTCTGGTGTATCTTTCGTGACACATAATATTAAGTGTTTTGTTCCTAAGGCCATTTTGTTTTTGTTGAATTAAGTTCCAGTTTCACGGCTGCTATTGAGTTGACGTGCAAGGTACTTTCTCTCTTCTAATTTACTTACACGTTATTTCGTTCAACGTGCTTTCTAATTATTCTTTTGTCTGAAGGGAAGTAAAAAATTATTTTTGTTTGTTATAAGATCATGTGTTGACTCATTTGGCTTCCTACACTATACGTCGTCAACAAATTCCTCCTGTTTTTCTAGGCTGACTCAACTCTTAGTCAGTTATTCCATAATAAGGAATACCAAATACTCTACATGTATGTCTCATATAACATTAAAAATAAAACTATGATACAGTTTGTTTTCAATTTGGCGCAAAGCTACACGAGGGCTATCCGCGCTTACCGTCCCTAATTTAGCAGTGTAAAACTAGAGGGAAGGCAGCTAGTCATCACCACCCACCGCCAACTCTTGGGCTACTCTTCTACCAACGGATAGTGGGATTGACCGTCAAGTTATAACACCCTCAAGGCTGAAAGGGTGAGCATGTTTGGTGGGACGGGATTCGAGCCAGTGACCCTCAGCTTGAGATTCGAGCGCCTTAACCACCAGGCCATGCCGAGCCCTATGATACAGACTATTGATTAAAATATCGAATATGTGGAGTTGCTTTTGCATCACACACTGTTTCGTATACATGTTACATTTGATACAACACCTGCTACAGTTAATTATCTATCTATCTAAATAGGTAAAGGTATTTGAATTGTTACCTAGTTTTAGCTTTGATGTTTTTAAACATCGAGTTTGAAATGGCACTGCATTGTTTACTGTTACAGTTTGTTTTTATGATTCTTAGCTGCCTTTTCACCATGTTTATAAATGCATTCCGGAAAATATATTATTATTTTATTTCAAAACTCCTTTATTTACTTTTGCATATTTTGTACTTGCTTACCTAATTTATGCTATTAAATTGAATGGCAAAATTTATACAGGGATCTTATGGCGTTCTAGAAAGTGATAAAGAAAGTAACTATATTGCTATACCTGTTTTCCAAACGTTACGTATAGAATAACTATGTAAAATGAAATACATATGCTATGAAAGTTTGAAAGTTTGAAAGACGACAGAGATAGGCAGCGAATATCACCACTTACTGTTCATGTTACTCTCATTATCGACTACATAATTCTTAGAAAATCGATTTTTTATATTTATTTTTCCTATCGAGTTAATCTCAAACTATAATTGTTTTAGTCAGTTTCTTTTCCAAAACATTCTTACTTTTTCGAAATTCAAACTCTTACTTACTTACTTGTATTAAACATACATAATCTAAGCTGCTTCTAGAATCATACTCATTATGAAACAAAATAAAAGAACAGCAAGTTTATGGTAGAGCAGTTGTTTCTAATACACTACAAGCACCAGTGCTATATCATAGAAATGACTAAATATATCCTACATGTTTGAAATCCCTGGGTAACCTTGCTATGCATCATTTCACGACAAGCTAAATCAAGAAAAATTCACTTAAACGTAAAGAAGTTTTATTTTATTCTAAAAGCGACAGTACAGACTTTTTCATAATTATCAAAAGGATTAAAACAAATGTTTAAGACAGAGAAAATTTCTTTCATTAAGTCTTATTTGAATGCTGTCCAATCATATAGTTGGCAATTAAATACATTTCGAATCATAATGTTTATACAACATATATAGAAACAAGAAAATAAATTTGAATAATCTTTACAAGCATTTGAAAAGCAAAATCCATTCAACTCAATTTGTGAGACATATATTTAGAAACTAGTTCTGATTTTCTTGGAATATTATGAACCGGCATACAACTACCATTCTATTTCTCTTAGGTTCATGCACTTAGAATGATAAAATGAATCACATTCTCGTTGTTGAGAAAAAAACAACAAAACAACATTAATACCAGATAAAGTATTCCATTTCATCTTTTTTTTCCTATAACAAATATGACTTATAAAATAAAAGGTACTCTATGAATAAAGATATGCTTCTATAGTATATTATTAGATATTATATGGAAAATACGAGTTTACTGTATATAGGGATAGAACATCAAAAATGTTTTACATCAACATACAACGTGTGTCATTTTTCTGATTTGAGTCATCTTACACAATTTCTCCAAATTGTATATGGCTCTTTTGTAAAACTAATAATGCAGAAGAGAAAAATGATGTCAAAAAGTTCCATATGAAATTACTCACACATTTACGTTAATTTCTATATTTACAGCTACACTTATTAAAATCAAGATTTTAATTCACATTTTCTTCACATTTCTACTGTACTGAAAATATCCTGCTTTTCAACAGAAATAATACTGAAACCAGGCAACTGCTTCTTAGCTAGTACAAAGGCTAGTTTTGTTGAAGCAAAATATGGACATATGTATTTTATACTTTCAATATTTTTAGGAAATATTATTTGGGTGGTGAAAAGGGGGTAAAGGACTAAGAAGTGCCAGTTGTTTTGTAAAATACATATCAAAGAGAGCTAAGTTACTAAACCTAGTTAAAGTAACTTCTGATGCCCTTTGCTTGCTGATATAACCCAATAATATATTTTTAGAGTCTTATTAAAAATTTCTAAACCAAAAGTAATCCGAATGTAAGTATTCCAGTTTATCCGTTCTAGGTTCAGTTTACTAAGCAAAAACGCCAATGAAGTTTACCTGTGATTTTTCATAATTAGAATTCCTTGAAAAGGTTTTTCGTTATACAAAACTTAAAGATAGCTTTGATATACGGAAACATCTGTTAGCTGAGTTCTTGCACAGATCTTAAAATATATAAAATATATAATTAGAATTCGAGTTTATTTCCAGAAAATATTGTTGTAGGCTAGGATTTTAATTTAGAGGTTTTGAATTCTTGCTAGAAGGGTTTTTACATGACGTAATGATGATGTGTGATATCTAGAAACGTCCTTTGGGGAAAGAAGTGTAATAATATTTAAACATTAGAAGATTTTTTATCGAAATAACCCGTACATAATAATCCGTTACATCAATGGTTTCAGGAGTGGGATTTGTTTGATGAAAATAAAATGAAATCTAGATTAAACTTTAAGATGACGAAACTTGATCGAAGTGAGATCGAAACTTTGTTGGAAATGATGAAATAGTGGAAAGATGAAGAAGGAAAAGGAGCCAGAGCATCAAATGAAGATGAAGAAAAAAAGAGTTAGAAAATGAGAAGGAAATGACAGAAAAGTAAAGGGTTAAGAACAAATTTACTCAAATTTATAAAAAGAACAACAAACAAAATAAAAAACTGAGTTGCAATGGTGGAAAACATGGAACGGTTTTTTATTGTATTCTGTGAATCTGGTTTCCAATTTTTTTCCTGTTTCTCCGATGTAGAATTCTGGGCAGTTATTGCATGCTATTTTGTAAATGACGTTGGTATTGTGTGACTCTAAATAATTTTTGTTTAGTAACGATTTTAATTTAGGGCCGGGTTTTTGAGAGAATTTGATGTTGACAGGAATATTGTGTTTAATGGCTAGTTTTGTCCAAGTGTGGATAATTCTTGAGCTGGTTTCAGGAGACAAAAGGTAAAATGCAGTGTAATGTTCTGTTGTTGGGTTTGTTAGTATCAATTTTGTTCGTGAGTTGAGTTTTGTTGTGGGGAATGTTGGAGAGTTTTTCAACAATAGCTGGCGGAAATTTACTGATGTGAATGAAGGAATGTATAAATATATATCTGTGTCAGTGTAAACTACATGCACCTGATGATGACAAAAACTTATCGAAACGTTGTACATTTGTTGTTATGTTAAGCTTATATTAAAGTTTTTCTTTATTACCCATTCAAGCCGTCTCCAAGCATTATTAGTCTCAAAGTAGGTTCCTTGTCATCGAATTCGAAACTGTTAAATATGTATTGCGAAACTCCCGCCTGTTCACTAAAGTTGTAGAAGATTCTCGAGCTTAAGAATCAACAATATATGTGTGTACATAAACGCTAATGTTAGCATCAGTACTGTTACATAAACTGAAATTTCGAGAAACTATCCACACGCCTATAAATATAACCAGCGCGATGCACCAAAAACAGTATTTATTATTGAGTTGCTATAGTTGGTGTACTATAAACTACTATTTCTATAACGCTTGTTAATAGGGACACTTCAAATATTTGACCAGGAACGTATATAAATTTCGAACATTGCAAATCATTGAACTTCAGTGGATTCACATCGGGTATTATTACTTTTACAAAAACATTACCTAACGTCATCAGTAGAAAAAATCGGCGTGTTATCAGTGAAGACACAGAGCTAGCTCCTACTTCAACTCGAAATTAACTCGCTCATCGTGAACCCTTGATAAAATATCAAGGAGGTTCCAAGAACGAAGACTTTGTATTGCTTGTAAGTTTGTGGAACTTTTGCATATAAATCATTGTTTGCAATAACTATTGGAATAACTGTTATTGTGAATTGTATTATTGATTCTATATTAAACTATATTTGTATCAAAAAAGAAAATTGTGGGTATCAATTTTGTTGGTAAATATCATAAATTGGATACATGTCGGCACTTAGCTTATCAACACATTGGCTAAGGTGGAGCCCATACTTTTATTTGTCCCTCTAGCATCATTTATTGTAGATATCGTATGTGTACATAAATCCATAAGTAGGACTTAATGATAGGTAGGCAAACAACAATTTATAAGCATAAGGAAGAGTTTTATTGATGGTGGAACATACTACACGTTTCAACAAAACATTGGTCTGTCCTCTTCAGGTATAATCCTTACTAAGCAATATATGTTATATATGTGTATATATATATATATAGTTACAAAGACAAACCACAAGGATTAAATGTAAGGAAATGATGTCAACAGGTGACAGGATATAGGTAAAGGTCAAGTCTGATCAAGTGTATGAGCGGTGAATATACCTTGCCAAAAATGGCTGATTTTGCTAGGGGCCATTATCATTGTCTTATGCTTATTGTCTTATCTTCCTTATGTTTATAAATCATTCTTTGCCTACCTATTATTATATTAGCATAATGTGCTTCGTTACTCAAGTATCAATATTATCAATGGGCCAAGAAGCAAACAATGACAGAAACTAGAACATCTACGCTTCCTACTAAATTGTAGAGCCTCCAAAGTCATTTCCAGTTTTATTCAAATCAAGTGTTCTACAACAACTCGATGGGTTTGCAGTTTTAAGAGCACCATAAAAGACGTCCGAGGAAACATCTCCAAGTTAGAAATCCAACTCTACAGAAAACACTTAGAACTTGCTAACAAGTCAATTCTCGAAGTTTGTAACAGACTCGACTACGCCAGCTGGTTTAGATAACACAATATTTCAAGATCCAACCAAAACACTTTACTACCTAACCAGAAAGAATCCATACTAAAGGAACAAAAACAAGGCATACATTGTATCACATGTGAATGTGGAAAGAAACACACAGAACAAATATCATGTTCCTTAGAAGGAAGAAAGAACACCAAGGTTACATGCGTAGAAGTGAATTTCAGATAACTGCCTTAACATATCATCAGTTTGAAATACGTCACAAGATACTTTGAGATAAACTTCTTCTCCTACACCAACCCGAAATTAAAAAAAAAGAGATAGATTGTTTATAAACTATAGAAATCATAAAAAAATACAATATCTCAGTAAACCGTGATAATGGCCATAGCAGCATCAGCCGTATTTGACAAGGTCTATTTACCGTTCATGCACTTGATCAGAATTGACCTTTACCTATATTCTCTCACCTGCTAACATTATTTCCGTCACATTTATCCCTGTGTCTTTTGTTTTTGTAAGTATATATGAATCTTCTATTGCTTAGTACAGAACGTACCTGAAGAAGACAGAATAATGCTTTGTCGAAACATGTAGTATATTCCACTATCAATAAAACTTTTTCTTGTGCTTATAAATCGTTCTTTGCCTACCTATTATTATATTAGCATAATGTGCTTCCTTACTCAAGTATAAATTTGACTTAATGTTGGGAACGTAGATTATATGATTGAGTTATTTTGAGCAGTTTTTGTATTAATGGGATCCTGAGGTTATTGGAAATATGTTTCCAGCCATATTGATTTAATACCTAACTTGCCAGGTTATGTAAAATCGTAATGTAGAGACAAAGAGACAACACTTTAAGAAATAACTAAAAGATGCATAATACCTTGAAATAGCCCAGTGACCCAGTTATACCTGCCATGCTAAGTTATTACCAGTACACAGAACGTATATTGATTCTAGTTGGCATTACATCAGAAGCCTTATTTTGTATAACATGGATGTAACGGTATCAATAAAATACAATAATATCGTGTGTAGCAGCTAAAAGGTTAATGAAAAAACCACAGCCAATGGAACAAACTATCAGAAAACAAGAAATTTATTAAACTAGTTTTAACAAAGTCATGTGTCCTCTTCAGTTTGACGTTGAATGAGAGTGAGTTCCATAATGAAGTCATGCTTAGTCCAGAGAAACGTTTCCATGAAGGTAATAGGAATATCATTAGTGGAATCAGATCCTTATTCAAACAAAAAATAAAAAGGTGGGAAAGAAATTAGAGTGAAAACGTTTAGGAGTTCTGCAGTATAACAACAGTTGGAATACAGACGCAGAAGAGTGAATAAAGAAATTCAAATATAAAGACATGAAAAGCTTCACAAACTATTCGTGCCTTCTAAAGAATGGAAATTAGCAACTCTACAACAAACAATCAGACCCAGAATCTAATAAACGTTGAAATACATCATAAGTCATTGCTCGTGTTAAATTTAATTGTACACAAAATTATTTCAGTAGGCAACGAATAAGAATAAACAAGCATAGAAGCGTGACTAGTTGTGTGTAACTGTTTTATGCAATGTTCTAACATTTTATTTCAACGTAAAGGATTTTGAAATTTGTCAGTTATTCAGGTGAATGTACACTTTTCACATAACATATGGTCAAGAAAGTCTTTACGTTATTATCGCTCTAGCTAGTTATTTTTCGGTGTTATTCCAGTGAAATAACACCAGGTGTGCAGATGGGAGAAATAATATATAGCTTCACTCCGTGCATGAAAGCAGACAACAGTTTTCTCTACTGTTAGTTTGGGTGACATCTCCCTTATTTTCAAATGGAAATGATTACTCAAGTTGGCTGTGCTGGTCACACTGGGGAAGCTACGGCTCTATTTAAGCAATATGATGTTTATTCAGTCTGGAACAAGAACTTAACCAAGACAATCTAGATAGAAAGTATTATAGATTAAGTAAAAACGACCATCTGTCATATGAAGCAAGTATGTATACTATATTTGTGTTCGAATAAAGTTTATTCGTTGTATTTTCACCCAATTTCTTTCTCGTGGACTCAGTTGTTCAGAATTGTTTCATAATAGATAACTTGACCAAATTTATTTTTATTCTGCAGACCTATCTTGGCACTCGAAAAGAAATCCAGTAAATACCACACATGAGTAAGGACGAATGATGAATATAAAGAAAGAAAGAAATTATACAATTTCTGAATCAATATATCTGCAAGAAATGCAGATTTAGGAACCAAGAAAGTGAAAACTTGTTATACAGAGCTGCAGCAAAATGGCTATTCATTTGATTGTCCATGTATTTTTCAAGACATCGGAATATCAGTGAAAATAAATATCTTTAGGTATGAACTATTCTGAGAAGCCTGGGGAATATCTGAATAGTCTACAGCTAAACAGAGAATATAATCTAAAAGGCAGAATAATTGAAAAATGGATATTAATTTAAAACAGCACAGTGAAATATTTGCAGCAAACCATACACCTCCAAGGTATATTTCTGACATACATATACCAAGTACAGTCTACAATTCAAAGGAAAGCATGATATCTTGAAGTATTCTACACTTCCAAAATGCTATGGTAATATAGAATATGGTATAATAAAAAAATGATTAGACATAATGAAGGTGCACGCTGGCTCAATAAATGCTATTTCGTTTCCACCTTCTGCGAAGTCAATGTGAACAATGCAAGTAGGCACAAGATTATCATAATTATTTGGGAAAGAAAGTTTTGTGTCTTGAACATTTAAAGGAAACCAAACACCCATATCGAGAAACAACATCAAAATTATATGAAATGAAACTGATATAAACAGAAAAAAATAAAACATCTCTAATATATACTGATAAAAAAAACTAAAAACCTTTGAACAAGTATCCCAGAATTGCTCTCTTTCTCCACTAATCATTATCCATATCATTTACATTAATTTTTTTAATTTGCATCTTTAATTTTAATTTTATATTTTTTTGTAAATAATTATTAACAAGTATGTTAAATAATGCAACATGTGCTCTGCCGAGATTAACCGTTTCACTTTGAATTTGTAATTGTTATTTATACACTGACATAAGATGATCTGCTTATATAGGTTGATACGTTGTAGTTTTAATTGTTTACGATAACATTTCTACTATAAAGCCATTCACTCAATTAAATGAAATCATAGTTTATGTATACTTCAGGAAACAGTGACCGTAAGTAAATCGATTAGATTAATTTCATTACTCACAGAAATTCGTGAATAATTGAAGAATAAACGAAATACTAAACTCGTACGTTCTCGTGGACTTGCATACTCAGAATTAAACCGTAAATTTAAATTACATTGCATTTTGTTTTTGTGTTTATGCTGAATCTAACGGATAAATCATCAAGTATTTTTTTCAAGAATTCGAGGTGTATTTTCAACGAATCCTTAATACTGCTTTATGTACATTTTATGTTGTGGCCTCTCTAAGATAAGGTGTTTCGTGTATAGAATTTAGCTAACACCTGAATAATGAAACCGAAACTTTTCGTGTTTTTATAAAATTACGATTTGATTATCAGTTATATGATAATTATTAGCGCATGGTCGTTCAGCTTATACTTTATACAGTGGGCTGGGTTTCTATGCCCTTGGTGGGCAGGGCACAAATAGCCCATTGTGTAGCTCTGTGTTGGACAATAAGCAAGCATATACTAATTGGAGAGAATCTGGAACAAGATCCAATCTATTTTCACATAGCAGAACCAGTGGAAATACAATATAAGTCAAAATATGTAGTTGTGGTTTTAATGACCTTTACATCCTGTATAATGGCTTGGTTATTGCTATATTATAAGAAACACATCAAATGATATTTTGTTCTCTCATGCGCTAATACAGTTGACCTTACTTCATCCAAATAGATAAGAATGCTCGACCTCTGGTCGACACATTCATTGAATAAGTAAGGACTGACCGAATAGTATCTCAATCTCCTTGAGAAGTTAAAGAATATTTCTGGGAACGTGTCGCATTTTAGCAAGGGTATCCAGATACCAAAATAGACCTGAAAACAGTTTTTTTTTCAGAAAAATGATCGAGGTTAAGTTAGGGCCGTATAAACTCTTTGATTTTAAATATGGAACATGAGCACAATATTAGCTTTACTCTTTGTGGTAACCATATTCCAAATAGAAACAAAATGTCAGTGACTTTAGCTGAAAATATATAATGCCACACCTTTGCTGAATACAAGTGAAATGTCACAATTCGAATGAGCAAACAGGAGACTATTTTGCCTAAACATAAGTTGACTAGGAGTGTTTGTTTTTATTTTATGAAACAAAATGTTTTATCTTGCCATAATCAAAGTGTGAAAAATTAAAACCACAGTTTTAATGTTTATGTAATATATATATTTATTGTGGTTTAATATATAATTTTGATATTTTTGTATGTTTTGGCTTGCCCTTACTGGTGTGCGATAATTGCTGTATCGGTATTTATATAGTATATACTTTTTATGAACAGTGAAATAAATATTTATGTATATCTATTGTCCTATTCAAATAATATGAATTCACTGTTCTAGAGAAAAAAGCGTAGGAATCGCGGATGGATATTGTTGAGAAAAGTTACCGAGTCGACCATCAGAGGGCACTAGTAATGCGCAGCTTCTATTCTTTCATGAGGTCCGGACCACTAAACTGCAAAGTTAGCGTATGTATTGAAGGATTCTGGATTTACTTCTGCTCTCTCATGTGAATCACAAGCATCTCTGCTAGCTACATTCACAAGAGTACATACAACACGCCAGCTACTCCACCGTGTTCAGGACGTTACTCGTAACCTCATGCACTTACCTACAGATTTGTTCGGCTCGTCGGCCGACACTTCCGACATTATGACGGACTTTCTTCTGCCTGGAGAGCGGGCTCTCCATGAGGCTCTAAGCGAACATCCAGGTGAGTTAGTGCGAACTGGGAGCCCTAGTTTGTTATGTTCTTCGCTTCCCTCACATTGGCGATCCAATAAAACTCTACCCGTATCTTTCAAAGTGGTAGCCCTGGCCGATGTATCCGACGGAACGGTGGTAACCCTACGGGCAGGAAATGACGAGAACTTTTGTGCCGAACTTCGGAACTCTTCAGCAATTATGAAAAACCACGTGGCTAAATTTAATGACCTGCGGTTTGTCGGCAGAAGTGGACGAGGTGAGTGACTTTCCATTACAAGTTGGACGTTTTGGAAACTCAAACAAATATCTTGTTGGGTGCAGACAGAACAGAATTGTTTAATCTGAAGATAGTTTCACTTGTAAGATGTATAAAATATGTTTGCTCCTTAAATACAAAGGTCAGTACATACGTTAGAAAGACAGCATTTTTATTTTTCTGAATGCCCCAAAATTTGTAATATGTTAGGTACAGGAGAGAAGAAAGATGTGAAGGTGTGAATAGGATTAAACTATAGCCTTTGCTTCTAGTATAGTCTCTTTGGTATTATTATATGACACACCACATGTCGTGTATAAACGTTTGTAAATTTTTTTTCAGGGAAACAACTTGCTGGCGTAAATTAATTAAAATAAAGTATCTAGCTCAAGTACTATTCTAAAAAGGAAGCATTTTCTAACTATCAGGGTATTTCAAAATTATCATATCACTTTAGTCAGTTTTTAGAAGAAGGAATTGTTTTAACTCGGCTACATTAATTTCTAAGGCATTACTGACTTTTATATAGTTGTAAAGCATCATGCAACATATAATAATATAACTTAACAATTGTTTTTAGAAATTCTCGCTTAGAAATTCTGTTTCTTGTCAGATTTGAGGATATTTATTACTTATCTTATAATGAAGTGCAAGCGACCAAGATATTCCATAGGCTTTGCTGAATCCGAATCGTAGTTTTAACTAACATAATTAAAAATACATTTTACGTCCTATTTTATATCACTTGCACGCAAAATGATAATTACGTCATGGAAATAAATAGAAAAATGTTTATATGAAGTCTCTATTGCAAGAAAAAGAGTCAGCAGATTCTAAAGAGAGACTCTTATATTTCTACTTTGTCCAGAGGTAGTTCATTGGTGATTTGAAATCTTATCTAGTAAAGTCTATTGGAAATAAAACAGTTGAAAATTCAACTGTATTGTTTTGTATAGTAAGTTGCAATTAGGCTAATAGTTCTTTTATAATATATATATATTTATTTGTATAGTTAATTGTCATAAAATAACATTAAAGATTTTATTAAAATCACCAAACAATAAACTTTTTAAAACTTAAAACTCTAATATTGAATAAATGAATAACGAACACGTTTTACTCCACCTTGAAATATATTCGCTGCAAACTTTCGACTACCGTATTATAACAATAATCAGGCTATACTCAATACAAATTTAAACTAAGTACTACTTATAACTCATAAGGTTGGCTTGATGAAGGGTATAGTCTAGTAGCTGAAAACTATCAATGAATAATTTTTATTGTTGAATGAAACCTGTTAATTGTCTATTAATTAATCCCCACCCACGTTATGAGCCTCAAAGCATTTATAAAACTGTTTAAGTTAAAACCAATAGCCGAAGACTTGTCACATGTTTCGAAACTATCCAGTGTCTTACACTGAGGGCAATTTACCAGTGAGAGATACAAGATAATGTAGAAACGTAAAACAGACCTTCGGTTTTTGAGTTTGATGTAAACAGTTTTAACGTACGTTTTCAACTTTATTCGTCTTATGAGCTTTAATCGTTTCATATGTGGAAATAATCTTAGAATTTATAGAAAGGTCTTATTTTCATCGATAAAGCTACATATCAGATAACACTGAGTGAGTATATTTTAATCTATTAAGCTCCATGTTTCTTGCTGGTGGTTTAGCTTCAGCCTTTACAGAACAGCTTGAGTGTTTTTTTATCTGTGAAATTCTATAAATTATTGTTAACTAATTTCACACTATGTCTGAGCTTACTACTCTGGGATCAACATTATTAAAGTCCTATATATTATTAGCTGCTTAAAGCAGATAAGCATATTTATGTTCTTTTGAGATTGAAAAGTTTACTGTTTCTCTGGCAAGGTACTTTGCAAATATTTTTTGAAATAAGCAGTAGTCATGTGATAAAGTTAACATTTGAGAAAAGTATAATAATGTGATAAACTAAGAATTAAACTGAATAGTAACACCATGTTTTCTTTAACGGTTAAAACTGTGACGCACTAACTTTTGTTAAGTATTAATGTCCTTTTATATACTACTTTATTTAAAGTCTTACATTGCATTTAAGTGGTATTTAAGATTTATGTTTGGTCAGCTTGCGAGTTCTGGTATTGTAAAAAAGGCCTCTTGAGCAAGATTTGGTGCTATTTCTACTCATCTCTAATTCAAAATGGGAAAAGACTAAGTAAAGAAAAACGACTTCCCTAAAGTGTGATTTTAATCGTTTTAGTTAGACCTGAAATTCTAAATTCTTCTCTAGTGCTGGTTTTTACACTATTGCATTGTATAGTACTAATAGTATGATAACTTTGATGATGAAAATATTCCTTAAAAAATCTAATGACTTTAACAGTTTAACTGCTCTATAAAAGTCTAGCAAACATCACAGTTCCAATAAGCTGTAATACTACAAGAAGTTTTATGGTTGAAATAAATCATAATAGTGTGAGAAATTAATGTTCGAACTGGAATTGGAATTTTCAACCAGAATAGAACCTTAGACGAATGTGGACTAAGGGTCTGATCAGAGTCCCCAAGGGTTTAGGTATGGTCGGTCCTATCTTGAACTACTGGCCAGAGGGAGAACAGCTAGCTAGGAGCACCGTCGCCACAAGATTTTGTCCAGTAATTTGAAACAAATAATGGGATTTGTAGTTTTTATAGCTTTTATAGCTCGGAAATTGCAGAGCGTGTTCGGCGACATGGCGTCTCGAACCTTAAATTGTATGATCCACAGATTGATAGGCTAGTCGCTAGGTTGTGCTCTGCCCCATTTTAACTGTGAGTAAGGAGATATTAGTGATCTTTGAACATACGAGATAAAGCCTTGAGAAGAGGCTTGTTGTTGTTTATTGAATAAGAGTAAAATCTACATATCAAACAAGTTCTTTGTTCATTGTTATTTGTAAAGTTGTATTCGGTTTTATGTTCTTAAACCTTAAGATCGTACGTCGACTATCAATATCTTTATGAGTTAGAAGATTCGGAACTGCATATTGTTTAAATAGATGTGGGAACTTGTTTAATACTATGTAGTTGGAAAACTGTTTTATATGTTGAACTTCACGTTTATTTACGATTAATTGCGATACTTAATACTATCGTGAAAAAGTAGTACCGCCACACTTGAAGAGAAATCTACATTATAGCCTAAATGCAATTTTACAGTTTTGGGTTAAGATCACGCAGTCTGAATAAAAATAAAATAATTTTCCAATGTCAAATTAGCTTAGGCACATCTAAAATATACTACATGTTTTTGCATATGGGATTAATGTGAAACAAGAATTTAGCTTGTAATGATAGGTCATTACACGCGAAATTCATGTTTCACATTTTTAGTACTTGTCCATCTTTGATGGTTTTCCAAAGATTAGAAATAAGTGAAGTTTAATGATCGTGACAATTTTACATTTTAGAACGATATGATCAGTTTTTTTTGTATTTTTGTATTATTTGTATTTAAGTAAAAGTCAAGGTAACAAAATGATAAATAGAAAGTAAACCAGGTTTTATGCAACACATTCCAGTCGTCATTTTTACTCTGATTTAAGAAAACGACTGTGTAGAAAATACAAATTTGAACCTAGAATCAAGAAAGCAGTGGAATATCCAAACCAGATAGACCATCACTGATCGCTAGGAGCAAGAATTCAGCTAATGTGATGTTGATTGCCAATAACAACAAGTAATCTTTCACTGGAACTTTTTCATATTTAAAAAAAATCAATTGCTCAGTGGTTTCTATTCGTCCAAAATTTAGTCACAAACAAAAGCTATTTTCGTTATTCGTAATCCACTTTTTATGTAGTATAAAACCATATAAATGTTACGTTATTTTCGTCTAAAACCATATCTTTAGTTTACTATCTGACGTGATGAAAATATTTGATTTTTAATCGATACTGCTTTTCCTGTGTTATCCAATAACAAGGCTCAGGATTCAATTATGTTTTTTCTTTCAACATGAAGCTCTAACACCAGTTCTCTAGCTAGAAACAAGTATATATAGACAATAAGAGAAACAAAACGTTCTGTTGCATTTTGTACATGCACAAACATGATTGTCTTGATAAAATCAATTGAGGACTTTACTTAGATTATTGTACTCATCTGTGCAATGCCAATAAAAGAGCTCAAATCTTCAGTGAATATTTTCACTAATCACTTTAAAACTCTTAGAATTCGGTAAGTTTCATTATATTTTCACGGACGTTTATTTGCGATAAATCCACTCAAATTAATTTATACCGTTCGCTCTAATACTTATATTTAAAACTTATAAAATTATCAAACGTTTTCATTACACACACAAATACTGAGCTCTCTTTCACGATTTTCTTGAACGTGAACATGTTTTCTGAATGTTGTAAATTCTCCCTTATATTTTTATTGAACCAAGCTTTAACAACTGTACTTAACGTTTATTATTCTGTAGTAAACTTTCAACATTTACTTAGTGGTTGTCTGAAAAAAAAGGTTTTTAAGTGTCTAGTTAATCATTATGATCGTGACAGTTAAGCTGTTGAAGAACGGTGAATTGTAGATTGTCTTTCTTATGAGTGGACCTTTGTTTGTGAAGTTTTAATGAGGTTATTTATAAAGTATTTAGGAAAGGCTTAGGCAGGACATTGATGGCTAGAATAGTGAACTTTATAAACTTCAATCGCGGCGTGTTATTGCATTTAACGTTTTCATTTTAAAGTTCAGATTGTATTTTGGTATAGCGTACATAGACGATTTACTATCGAGTTTTACTGATAGTTAAAATTGATAAAAGAAATGTATACATTTTTGGCTTTGTTGATGCTATAAGAAGTTATTTTTAGAACTAAATATTCTTGTAAAATTGTAACGTATCATTGACTTTTGATTCTACATGCAAAATTTGATCTTACTTTAATCATTTACATCTATTAGACAGGCCTTTTCCTGTTAGTGCCATAAGGAAATGATTCGAAAACAATTTCGTATATAACGCTGAAGCTTTATGTGTAAGTATTAGGAACTATTCATAACTGAAACCGAAATAATTTATGGTTAATTGTTTTACTTGAAAAAACAATGCTTCATTTGCTAATACGGACGTATAACCGATTCTTTTTTCTTTTTTTTTAAGCGCCCGAATGATGTCAGCGATTATACTGAAACATTGAGCATTTAGGTTTTGCTGGTATATATGTTTCGAGACCAGGTAGTTCTTCAAAACAAAGGCTCCGCTGGTTTCAGAATCTTTAAAGAAAGATATAAATATATAGCCATATACTGGTTTGCTGACGATTACGTGACCATACACATAATCCCACCAGTTATATATTTTTACTATTGTACAGCAGCATTCACTGTTAGAAATATAATTCAGTGATGTGGATTAATCATTCACTTTTAAGTTTTGTTTCGACCCCGAAAGTAGTTTCGTAAATTATAATATGATGGAAAATCGTTTTCGTCTCTCATAAGCTCAAAAGAACAAACGGATATATTCTATATAATTGTGCCTTATAGTCTTAGCATAAACTATACAGGTACTCCGTGAGTTTCACTATCGTGAAGCAAACACAATTACCTGTTTCACAACAGTTACGTTATATGCGATTTGATGTGATTGATATAGTTTCTTAGTTTCATTGTATGTTATACTTTCAGTTCATATTAATCTAATACACCGTGTAAATATTACGTCTGCAATGTGTTACGATGTAACTTCGCAGTCTGCTTTGTTTCCCTTCAGCAAACATTTCATAGAGATTATATTCTAACACAAGAATAAGCAAACAACCTAGCTATTCAGTAAACGTCGAATGTTTAGCGGAGCAGTCATCACTTACACGACTCTTTAACGGTTTAACTTCCGTGCTGTTTTTGACACATTAAAGCATTAAGTGCAATAATTAAAACGTGAAAACGTTTGTGTTCCTTTCCGTATATAGCAACACAACTTGAGAAGCTATTTTCCAACAATGTACATGCGCACAACATCTAATTTTTGTTTCCGAGCAGTAGCGAACATTACTTCGTTTAATCAACCTCCTAAAGCTGGTTTATGCCTGGTGGAACTTGGTGGCTGGTATCAGGAGATTACGTAGTCGTGTCTGGCATCCCTGATTACATAGGTAAGCCGATTTGATCGGGTATGGGAGGGCAAGACTAGTTGACAGAGTTGCACGAACAAAATTTTTTGGTATAACTTACAGTGCTGATTATCTGTGAATCATTTTTTAAAAATTATAAATGAAATATAATGTTCAATATATATATATATATACAAATATATAAAATTACGTTTATTATTATAGAATATGTGTGAAAATAATATTCACGTAAACGATTTAACTAAATAATAGATAAATAGATAAAAAAGAAGCAATGATATAACTTCTTTGTTTCACTACAAGGTTAGACCCAGTTGTCTGTTTTTAAACTCACATTTGCACTTTTTCAATATCAAAAGTCTTTGAAAATGCTTAGCTTTATTGGTGATTTTAGATTAGTGTTTCACCTTTCTGTTTAGCTTTATTGGTGATTTTAGATTAGTGTTTCACCCTTCTGTTTAGCTTTATTGGTGATTTTAGATTAGTGTTTCACCTTTCTGTTTAGCTTTATTGGTGATTTTAGATTAGTGTTTCACCTTTCTGTTTAGCTTTATTGGTGATTTTAGATTAGTGTTTCACCCTTCTGTTTAGCTTTATTGGTGATTTTAGATTAGTGTTTCACCTTTCTGTTTCCTAGATTATAAGAAAAATATATGAGTTAATGTTATGTAACTAAAATCAAGTGTAATTGGCTGAGATTTGCATTGTTTCGATATATGTCAACTTTCTTTAGTCTGCTAATATGTTATTGAGATGGTTTCAAATGGGCAAGGCTGTCCGGTATAGGATGCTATTCAATTTTTATTCAGTTCTAATACTTACGTTTTTGTTTATGTTTTAACCGCTTAGTCGTGTAGATTGTGATGTTGTAAACTCTATTTTTATATAGACATATTGATAGGTGAACTTAAACTTTGTGTTTTAACCGCTCAGTCGTGTAGATTGTGAAGTTGTAAACTCTATTTTTATATAGACATATTGATAGGTGAACTTAAACTTTGTGTTTTAACCGCTCAGTCGTGTAGATTGTGATGTTGTAAACTCTATTTTTATATGGACATATTGATAGGTGAACTTAAACTTTGTGTCTTAACCGCTCAGTCGTGTAGATTGTGATGTTGTAAACTCTATTTTTATATAGACGTATTGGTAGGTGAACTTAAACTCTGTGTTTTAACCGCTCAGTCGTGTAGATTGTGATGTTTTAAGCTCTATTTTGATATAGACGTATTGGTAGGTGAACTTAAACTCTGTGTTTTAACCGCTCAGTCGTGTAGATTGTGATGTTTTAAGCTCTATTTTGATATAGACGTATTGGTAGGTGAACTTAAACTTTGTGTTTTAACCGCTCAGTCGTGTAGATTGTGATATTTTAAGCTCTATTTTTATATAGACGTATTGGTAGGTGAACTTAAACTCTGTGTTTAACCGCTCAGTCGTGTAGTTTGTGATGTTTTAAGCTCTATTTTGATATAGACGTATTGGTAGGTGAACTTAAACTTTGTGTTTTAACCGCTCAGTCGTGTAGATTGTGATGTTTTAAGCTCTATTTTTATATAGACATATTGTTAGGTGAACTTAAACAATCGTTTTTTTTTGTTAGTGAGACAGACAGACATACAGATATAGATTGAAGAAAATGTCCGTAAGAAAGTCAAGAGAAATGACATTAACACATAATCAGTTACTTTGTTATATAAATAAACAAAGGCAGTAAGTTAGTTTGCTAGATATAATTACGAACAAATAAAAAATATGGTTAGGGTGTGAGATAACTAGACAAATAAATGGCCGCTATATGAAACGTGTTGTTATTAAAACTGATAACTTTCGGTTATTATTTATACGTTTATTTATTATTTGTTATAAATAGTTTCTCATACTTCATTAGTGTAACTTAATTTTTCTGGTGTAAAAGTTACAGCTATTATATTTTTGAATTAAATAATTAAATGTTGTTTCTAGCGCAAAGCTACAAAATAGGCTATATACGCTCTGTTCATCGCAGGGAACTGAACCTCGGATTTTTAGCGTTGTAAGTTCCTTAATATATCACTAAACCAACGAGAGACAATTAAATAGAGCATTACATTGAGCGTTAATTAAGGGAACACTGTGTTCTACGATTATTTAAAAGGAACATAACATTACCTAGTGTAATAGGAAACTACTGTTTTAAGAGATAGTTAAGCAAAATATGAGTAAATAGAACATATTCTTAAATATGAACTTAAAGGAGAAATGAATAAAATGATAACTGAGCAGAACAATAATTATAAAAGTAATTACATATAACAGTGCAATAAACAATAGTAAACAATGCATTGCTGTCTTAAGTTGTATTTACGTTTAACTCGTCCCGATAATTATGTGGAACGAGGCCCTAATTAAACTGTCTTAATCAGTAGTTAAATAAAAACTGTCTTATATGGCAAAAAAAACAAAAAAGACAAAAAACAATACTTTTATGTTAAACAAATATAATACTGCTTAATCTGTCATTAAATAGACATTGTCGTAAATAATAATTGAATAAAGCATTGTCTTAAGCAGTATTATAAAACACGGTTTCTGCGGTAATTAAGTAAACAAACGCCTTAAATAGGTCGTTGTCGTAAATAGCAAATAACTAAAACACTTATCTTCGATAAGATTATTGAGTGAACTAAATACTGCCTTACACGGTAAATAAATAGAACAGCTTCCTCCATGGTAATGTAATAGAATAAGGTTCCAAAGTGTAATCAAGTAGGACCGCACATGAGGAGGTCGAACTCGCAGTTGAACATGCTCCACATATTTAACAGAGGGGACATTTTAAAACTATGACATTCAATACTGCTATTTGGTTAATAGTAGCAGCATGGCGGCAAGCGCTACTGATAGGCTTCCTTCCTGTCAACAGTTCTAAATTTGGGTCTGTATGTCTAAACTGTTTAATCCATATTTCTCTTCTAAAGTACCGTTCAAGTTAGAAATACAAAACACATCACTTGAGTAGAACATTGTCCAATAATGCAATTACACACAACAGTTTATTAAGCGGTAATAAGTAATGTTATTCTTTTAAGGGTTATTTAAATAAAACAGTTGTAAACGGTAATTAAACGGAATATCAATTTAAAACGGTAATATAATAGAACATAGACTTATATGATATTTAAATATAAAAATAATAGTAGAATAGTTTTTAAAGCGATTAAGTAAACAATTTATTAAAGGGTGATGAATAAGACTTTTGTCTTTAGATATGTTTAAATAGAGCACTGTATTAAGTGATGGTAAAATAGAACACCGTCTTAAAACGGTAATAAATGAACACAGATTTAAGCCGTAGTTAATTAGACCTATTTCAAACGGTAAGTACATTGAAAAATAACAGCTTAAGATTACGTAGATCACTGTCTTAATACAGTACTTAAGTAGAACGCTGTCTTAAGCGCTAAATATAGAAAACGTTATCTTAAAACGTTTAATTTAGTAACTTGTAATTAATCAGAAGGATTTCGTAAATGGTAATTAAACAACAATATTATCCGGTGACATGTGAATTATTATTTTGAATTACTTGTAGTATAAAAGCTTACATATAATAAATACCTATTATATTTTTAATTACCATATTAATTTGCTTATCTAAACTAAATATAAATATAGTTAACTTTATACGTACAAGAAAGTCAAAACTACAAAAATTGAGTTACTTAAAAATTAAAAACTGATTAACCCTACATTGGCTTAGACTAACATAATTACAGTGATTTGTAAAGTAGGGATAAAATGTTTATATTTTGAAGTAACTCAGTTTTGTAGTTTGACTTTCTTGTTTCAATACTTTTTGTAGCACTAAAACTTTAAATATTACTATAGCTAGCTAGGTTATGAATATATCGATCCCTACTTGTCTTTATAAAACATTTTTTTTATTATTATACTTGTTTGTTTTGTTTTTATTAGCTATATTTTTGAGCGCCAGCAATACCAAGCGTGGGTAGCGTGTATCCGATTCGATTTTATTACTCACCAGGATCTCTACCAACCTACCCTCAAATCTAATTATATGCCCAAAGTAGCACATCGTCCGTTTTATATATATACTAGAATCTTTTTCGGGAGAAGAAAGGAATCACTTGGACCCCAGACGGAAGAGTTCTGTGAAAGAATTAGAGCGATAAGATTCGTCATTTTGTCTGTACGCTTGTCTGGAAAATTCACTTACTTACTTGGATGAAAATTCGTGAAATAGTGAAATTTTGATTCATTCCATAACCACGTACGTAGCGATTTACCCAAATTTATAAATACAATAAGCTTTACTGTGTTTGTTTGTTTGTTTGTTTAATTATGCACAAAGCTACACAAGGGCTATCTGTGCTCTGCCCACCACGGGTATCGAAACCCGGTTTCTAGCGTTGTAAGTCCGGAGACATACCGCTGTGCTACTGGGGGGCACTTTACTGTGAAATAGTCATTGTTAATATTAAGACATTTTAAAGCTGGTTTTAAACGGGTAATTTTATGACCGCCATTTTGTTTTATCATGATTTCTACTACTAAGTACTACCTACCGTACATAAAGATAGCTCCCATTCTGGAAAACAGCCAGTTATTTTGGTAAACCTAATTCTTAGAGGGATGGTGAAATAAAAGATGCGGAAGGAAAAAAACGTGGTTTCTCAATTATTGACATGCATAGTGGTCAATTTTTGTTATTGAGTGCCTTTAGTTCAGTGTTAAAAATATAGAGTGAATGTAAAGAAAATTACTTATCGAAAATGGCCGTGTCTTAAAATATACTTGTCCTAGGAGAAAAGAAATCACCAGAGGCATAACGAGAGTCATAAAGTATATTACAGAAAATTTGGACATGTTTTCCTATATACCTAAGTCGGTTTCCTTTCAATCTATCCTTCCTTTTATTCTCGTCTTTCTGCTTCTTTCAACGATACGAGCTTGGCGATTTGAGTAAAGTGGTGTTAGTATGCAGGATATTGCAAGGATCAAAGAAAACTATTCAAAATATATTATGTCTGTAATTGTTTCGCTTAGAATAGGCCTGATGTTTCAATGAGAATAACGAAAACCATATTCGTGATTCTATACACTTTGAAGAATTTGGTCCCTGAAATGACTTCTTAGAGTTGACTCCTTGCTGGATACTATGAACATTGATTGTTACATAAACATAAATTCTATTGTAAAAAGGGACTAGCAGGAACAGGAAGTTTCATGAAAATACATCACAATTACCTCATCCTTCAACACGATTTTAATTAGCTCTCCTATGTTTTGAATGAAGTATAGTTATTTTACATTTAATGATACATGGTGATTATAAAGAAAATCCCATACTTAAAAGTACTATCCATAAAACCTACGTGTTCTAAGAAACCGAATATTACCAGAAGCTTAATGATAATCATAAGTATTATTGAGGGAAACTTGAAAATGGTGCGGGGTGTTCCAAAAACTATCATGAAAGGTGTTCATTGTGCTTTTCGTCATTCTTATGAGTAACATAATAACTATTACAGACTAATTTGTTTTGGACAATTTTCATTGATTCCTCTAATATCCTGAATACTAACACCATTTTTATTTAAATTGCCAAGCTCGTATCGTTGAAAGAAAGAGAATAAAAGGAACGGTAGATTGCCATTTAGGTATATTGTAGAATATGTCCAAATCATTTGTAATAAACCTTATAATTCTTGTTTCATCGAGGGTGAATTTTGTTTCGCGAGGACAAGTATATCATAAGACATGGCCATTTTAAATGTGGAATTTTCCTTATATATTCATTCTGCATTTTTACCACTCAACTAAAGACATAAAAAATGCCTGTATCTATGTAAGTAGTTGAGGAACTACCTTTTTAACTACTGAAAATAAACATTTTTGCTGACTTAGGCTCATTGACAATGTGCTCATGATATATATACGTAGCCTCCACTTGATTTAGCACATAAAGAACGTATATCTTCTCTCAGGCTCTCAGATATCGTTCTTTATGCATTAATAGTGAATATTTCTTAAACTAATACATACCGCTGTACTACTGGGGCGCTTTGTTGATCGCACAGCCCCCCTCAAAAGACACAACTGGGTTTCGATACCCGTGGTGGGCAGAGCACAGATTACCTATTATGTAGCTTTGGGCTTAACTTCTAACCAACTAACTCATCGCATAAAGGGATAATTTTTCTGGTAAACTTAGAAACATTTGTCTCTGGTTTCCAAAATATACAATACAATCCTCAAAGACCAAAGCTGAGAATGTTCCAGGTTTCCTTTAAAAAGTTCAAAAGCTGAACAAATCAGAATATTTCTATACATATACATAATACGTTTCTATTGAATTAAGCTGAAAAGAAAATTCCACAGTATCTGGTACTAAAGTTCACTTTAATATTTCGGGATATAAAATAAGTAGTGGCTTCATTGGTAAATTTCACAAGTTTTCTAGTACATTTTGATGATACAAAGCATTACAAAAACGAAATTAAATTATTTTATTTGTAACAAACATTTGATTCTAATTTAAAGCTGTATTGAATCCACGCCCCCCAGTGGCACAGCGGTATGTCTGCGGACTTACACTGCTAGAAACCGGATTTCGATACCCGTGGTGGGCAGAGCACAGATAGCCCATGGTGTAGCTTTGTGCTTAACTTCAAAACATACAAACAAACATTGAATCCACATGTAAACAAAAGTTAATTTACTTTTAGACGATGACGTATTTTCGATTCTGAGTGGGTCCTTCTTCCGTGCGGCTTCTATCATCAAGTCATATTTTACAGTTTCCAATCTGTAGTTTGTGTCCTCATTTTTCTTTGTCTGAGCTTTTCGTGTTCAAATGGCTGTTTGAATGAAGTTATTCGTTTTTAGTCTAAGGTATGTAGGTGCTTTTGTTTTATGTTAATATACATGGATATGCTAGAATGTTTTATTATGAATAGAATAAGCATATAACTTGCGTGTTTGTGGAGAATAGTACAATAGATTTTTAAGGTCTGAAGTTTATTCTATTATAAAAATATAGCTAGACTTAACTGTTCTGTGCACAGTTAATGTGTCCTACGTGGGGCTACGTTTGCATGCTCTTTGTTTCTGTTATCATTGTTTGTAGAAAGGAAATAACCATTATTATACCTCACGATACGTTCTTTCTTATGGCTGTGAGCTATTTTGACGTATGTTCATCATTATTTTCTCTTTAGACTTGTATGCGAATATAAAGAGCAAAATACCTTGTTTAGGCTGTTTAAACAACTTAACTAGTATGAAAGAATGGATATAGTAACTTTTGTAACTGCAAACGTTTTCAAAGTTGCCGATAAACTATAATTAACTTGCTTCTGCAATTAGATAAAATTCGCCCCCAAGAAACCTTGTTTTGTTTAAAGATAGTGCATAGTAGAATATAAACTAAAGGTTTTGTTGCAATGGGTATTTATATTTATTTGAAAATAATACGAATAAATAAAATAACCGTGTAACTAGTTTGTAATAATGAAAGGTTATGAAGTATTTTGTAAGCTTTATGAGTTCAAATCAAATATATTGGACAACAAAATATTTTGAGAAATCTAATGCTTCAATACGTTAGATTTGTCACATGTAGTCCAAGTTGGTTAATCACATCTATCGCACTAGCTTCAAATAAGCTAATTCATTGAGCTGTACATTAAGAAATTGATTTTCATTGCTGGTGTTAAGACATTTTTTATGAACTAAATCGTTTCGTGTGATAACTTTCAAGTTTTTCGTTTGTTGCTGTTGGAGAAAGTTTGTTTGTTTGTTTGTAATCATGCACAAAAGCTGCACAATGGGCTATCTGTGATCTGCCCATCACGGGTATCGAAACCCGGTTTCTAGCGTTGTAAGTCCGCAGACATGCCGCTGTGCCACTGGGGGGCGTTGGAGAAAGAAATAATCCTTAGTATTATTGATTAAGTCGGTGATCTGTTGTACTACACGAGTCTGTTTAATCGTCTTTCTCTGAGTGTTTCATCGGCGACAGGCAATTACTTTTTTAATTGATAATGTTGATAGACTCTGACATCTCTTTAAAAGCTGGTCAAGGAAATTATCTTTTGCAATGAAGCTTCTGCAATATGGGCATCTTCTGTATGTTGTTTTGAACGTCGCAGAAGTCGTTACACTTGCTTGCTTACTTGCATACGAACCAGGTTATGTCCTAATTTCCACAGTTATAGAACTCAAATTATCATCACGTAACTTATTAAATTACATATTAAGTGAGAATTTTATTATGGTATGTAAATAAATACAATGTTATACAAGTATGTACATGGGGGTTCTTGTAAAATCACCTGTCAATGTCTATTGCAGAAAAAAAAGGTAATTTATTTTAAAAAAGAGAAATTAATTTGGTTGTTTAGCAAGAATATGTAATAATGGAAATTGAGCCTGATTGATCTGAAAAATAAAATGTAATTAGAACTTTGAAGTTAACTGTTATTAGCCTCCTAGTTAAGAAGAACCGGTAATATGTATAATAAATATGATATATGTAAACTTCTTTGATCGTATTAATTTTTTTAAATAATATATTTCTGGTGTATGAGATTATGCGAATACGTGATGGGGGAATAACCTAATGATTAGTTTTTAATTTGTAATTATAATGTATTAATAATAAAATATTTTAACTTATCTAAAAAAAGGAATCATCATTAGCCACGGCAAGATTAGAGTAAATTAATCTAGAGACCCCTTTTTTTTCCTTTTTATTAGCTATATTCTTATGCGCAAGCAACGCCGAGTGTGGGGCACGCGTATACCCGATTCGATTTTATTACTCATCAGGATTTCTACCAGCCTACCCTTAAATTGAAATTCTTTAGGCAGGATTAGAGTAAATTAATCTATGAGCCTTTGGGCGTGGCCAAATAAATCAATCGAAAGGGTTTGACATCCTGAGTCCAAAAGAGTAATTATATCTCAAATCGATCGAGAGATGACGGAGCCATGATCTAAAACTTTGTACTTGAAAAAAAAAACAAAAAAAAAAACTCGGAGTCATTCTATGAGCCGCTATGCCGCGACTAAAAATATGAGTATATAATATCTTGAAGACTTGCGGCCATCACATTTTTCTAGGTAAAAACAAAAAAAGAAAACTTATAGGCATTTATTTAAGAGTTTTGAACTTTCTCTGTAACAAAAGTGAACAGAATAAAGAACAGAAACATTTTCGGGTGAACGTGAATGGAAACCGAAACAAACAAAGTACTTTCACTTTGAAAGATGTTTTACCACAAGCTATAATTCATCACACATCTTTTTTTTTGTACAAAAGTAAGTTATTTTCCGTAAATTCGTATCTTCCGATTACAGAAATAACACAAATTGACTTAATTATGACCCTTTTTTATATATTTCCAGTTTTTTTATGTTCAGTTGCTATGAATATCTGTTATAAGTTTTCCTTTTGTTTTTAATAAAAAAGAAACTTTAACGACTTGTACTACTTTTCTGGAAACATCCAATTTCAAGGTGGTAAGGCCACAATTCACGCTTTGCAATATAGAGACGTCCACGAAAATACATTCCGTTTTAAAAGGTCAACAAATGTCTTGAAGTGACAAATATGTTTTCACATTCTTATCATGTTCTGTGTTATCAGGTTATAATTTAAGAGGAAGGCTATGTAAATTTATTCAACCCTCTTGAATTTTACACATTTGGAAGTTTGACATTTTAGTGAGCTAGTTAATTTTTTGTTGCAAGAATAATAATTTTCTTTTGAAAATAAGGGTTTACTTATTATATATATTCATTAGTTTTGAGAAACGAGAGAGTTCAATTGTTATGTATCATTTATTTAAGTTTCTTTATTTTCTATAGAAAATTTCAAATGTTTTATTTATGTACGAATATTGTCTGCTTCAGGACAAATGCACCCATGCAAGTGTAATAACTTACTGTTTTCTATGAATTTATGTGTTTCATCGAAAGTTAGTCAAGCAGCCTTTACACATGATACACTAGCGATCATTATTATTATTAGTATTTACCTTTGCTGTTTTCCTGTATCACAACAGGTTGTTTCTTACGATAACATTTTGTTTGACATTTTCTTCACGGAGCTATATCTCCTGCGCTATCTTTGGTATCTTATCAACATTAAAAAAGTATCAGAACGAATCAGCTTAGGTTTTACAAGGCTATCTGTTTATAGAAGGCTGATATTTGTCAATAATCATTGTGTTATAAAAAAGACACGAAAGTCGTAAAAATGTGTTGTTGTTTTTTCGATATTTGTGCTGAGCTGAGCAAGAGTTACCTGCGTTAGACGTACCTAATTTTAAACTGAGAGACTAGAAGAAAGACAATTAGTCAACTAACAATTTTTGGGCTACTGTTAGTGGGATATAACCGACACTCTTCTAACGCACTCACGAGTGTGGAGCATGAATTTGTTGCAAAGATACACGAACTATCGTCCTTCAGATCTACAGACTGGTACGCTGACTACGCCCGATTCTATGAAAACTAGAAGTAAGAATTATAATGCACGGTGAAGAAATGGCCCAAAAAAAAGATCAACAAACCAATTTAAAACAGGAAGGACGTATTATATGAAACCTTCAGAATGCTTGTTTTTCATGTATACTTTTTTGGAAACTAATGATGTACATAAGCTTTCCACATGGATTGGCCCAAATGTTACTGTACTGGTGGTTAGAAACAAATTTACTTTTCATGTAGAAAGACGTGAAGGAATGAAAATTGTTTTTGGATGTTATATGTACTTAAAAAAAGTGAGGTTCAGCGAATCACTACTTCCATGTTTGCTCTTTTATGTTTCATTGCATTGTCTATCTACAAGATTGCACGTGTACAGTCACCCAGTGAATCAGTGGTAAGCTTACGGACTTACACGACTAAAAATCCGGAGTTCGATTCCCAGTGGTAGACAGAGCCCGTGTAGCTTTGCGCTAAAACAAACAAGCAAAATATTATGTACATTATATTTCATTTTGAACATTTAATCAAGAAAATCCATGAAGGATTTATTGAAAGGCAAGAAGTTATTGATATTTCTTTTATATCACGTGATTGTTTACGTCTTTAAGATATATCGAAAGGTAAGGAAATTTCTAGACTAAAAGAAAACATGCAGAAGCTCCCCCACCCATTGTGTAGCTTTGTGCTTAACTTCTAGCAAACAAACAAACATGCAGAAGAGCTGATAAAATTGTAACCCAATCACTGAATTACATATTCTATAGTATCAAAAATAATAAGTTCGGGAAATAAAATCCTACACAAGAAACAGGATATGACAGCGGTTGGAGACAAGAAATGCGATATGACAGTGGTTGAACATAAACATGTCAAAGACCTAGGAATAAGCTTTAAAAACTTAGTAGATAAAATTCTGTGAATATGAAAAATAAAAGTAACATATCAATATCCATCTGATAATTGTAGAAATAATGAAATAAAAATATCTGAAATTACCCAACATGTCTATGGCGAATGGAAAAAAAAAATAAACAATTTAACAACGAAACCAAATTTCTGGGAATAAGCCAATTATAGCTCATATCCACATTAAAAAATTCAAGGAATAGTAACGTGAGTATGATAGGAATAGGCAAATAACAATGTTGGAAAAAAATTAAGTAAAAAGTCTGGAAATTGTTAAAAATTATTACGGTTAACAAACGATTTGGAAATTAAAAAAAATAAAACTAGAAAAATGTAATGAAAGTTCAGAAGTATTTAAATCAAAATCGAGGAAGTGACGAAATAAAACTCTGAGAATAATCGACTCATAAATCTGGAAATAATCAAATACAAGTTTTTGGAATAATATTGTAATTAATAATAATAAAATAATAATAATAAATAATCATTTGCAACTCAGCCGTGTAATTAAACTAAAGTATACATATAGTTTATATTTACGCATTGTGATAACAGTATTATAACATTGATTAGTTTATAAAGTTCTATCAGATGTGTAATACACCATCTTTTAAAAGCATAGTCAGTGCGGAAGAACTCATCCACTTGTTGTGAGTCTAATTCCTTAATGCTGCATTTGCAAGACATATAGAATATTTAACTAGAAAAATACGAAATATTATTTTCAAAATCATAGTTCAGAACCATTTTTAAAACTTTTATTCTACAAAGTTAAAAGTTGTAAAAGTAATTACGACGTAAGTATCCAAAAATTAACCTATTATCTACTCACCTCAGTTGGACTTCAGTATGAATTTTGGAAACTTCGTTTACCAGTTTTTTATGCTTTTGTTTTGTACCACACGAGAAGATATATCTATATAAATAATAGCCAAATGTCTGTAACAGTTATGTATTTCGTGAAAGATTAATCGTACAATATATATATATATATATGCATATGAAAATTATTATTTTCAAGAGTACTTTACAAGGAAAGTATTCAGTTTTTGAAATTCGCAATCTGAGAAAAATATTAAGAACAAAAATGTTTCTTTTCGTGAGGAAATTTCATGAAAAAAACCAACAAAAACGGAACTTACACATTCAAATAATTGAAAGAAAAATTTCAAAGACAGGAGCATGAAAGAAAAAAAACGTATAAAGAGAGAAACGTGTTTGATTATATATTTGTTGTTGTTCGGTTTATACATATATATATATATTTGTTGTTGTTCGGTTTATACATACATATATATACATTTGTTGTTGTTCGGTTTATACATACATATATATATATTTGTTGTTGTTCGGTTTATACAGACATAATTTTATTCTACCATGTTGAATAAGGTGAAATGAATTGAATTGAATATCTTCCCTTTGACACTTCCTATAGAAATGGCAAGTGCCAAAAGCTCTCATTTGTGTAGCGATCTTTCCTTACGCTCAGTAAAATGAAAAGAAACGGTGGCATCCAACGGAACAAATCCCAGCGGCTAGTTAGTTAAGCTGAGCTTTTCAATGCGCTGGATGCACCTATTGCATCGAAAACCAAAGATATTTGCCAACAATGCATTGCAATCAGTCTTCTATGCTGAAAAACAAGCGCAATGTAGTTTTCTTTATTCAAATAACAACATGTTATGACAAAAGGTTGTAAACGGCACACTAGACAATCATATTGCATATACACTCTGATCCAAGGAATTCGATTGACTGCACATTTTATATTTATTCATCACTATTTTGAGGAATATCACCGTTGAATTGTTTCAACGGGCATCTGCTATTATGCATAATGAATCAATAATAACACAAACTCCAGGTATTAAAATAGTTGACAAGAAAGGCAGAATCGTACAAGCTAAACACATGATTGACGCATCATAAAATAATTATGAAACAATATACGATAAGACGTCAATAAAATACGACAATTCGTACTACAAAATTACACAGAAGGACACAGTAGTATAAAATGCAGGCTAGAAAAACACACGGTGAGAAGCACAGAGTAATTACAAAGGATACTTACTATTTCCATTTTGCCTCTGGTGAGATTATACACGCACAGGCAGAATCATAGGTTTTATTCAGAAAAGACTGGACAGGACACCGTGTTTCTAAACCACACTACACTGCATACGTATATTTCCTATGTTAAAAACAAGCATTGCTTTTGTTTCCTCTTTTCTCTCTCTTTCGGCAGTACAGAATTGGTGGTTTGTGTAAAATATGTGTCAGAGTGCAGGACTTTGACAGATCAATGAGCTTATTCCAGAATAGATGGCGCTTGCAATAGCTTCGTTTAGGAACAAGCTCAGTATGCTGATTAACTTTATGAATAAAACTGATGATCCCCAAATTGTTTCTGATAAACGTAATATCCCTGGAAGAAATAACGTTCAAAATATAATAATTTGAAATATGTTTTGTTCATTAATAAGCACTCAGTATTACGAAAACACACTAGAAAAACACATGGCCACATGAAACAGACAAGTAGGCAGAATATCACATGGTACGACGTATTATTATTATTATGATTAGTTCTACTTCTACTTCATCAGAACTGTGTCCTGGAAGATAGTAATACAATAAAAAATATCCGATAAAAAAAGAGGATTATCCACGAAAAGGAAATATCGCTCTGATATCATGTAAAATAGTACTTTTGTGGAACTCTTTATATGTATATACTAGGTGTATGCTGTTAACCTTTCTGATGCACTGTTTCCCTTCTTGGAAATGTGTTCCTGGAAATTTTGAAACTTATATTGGTTTATTGAAGTTAGAAATTATTTCAACGAGAAAAGTGTGCAAGATGTGTCATATACAAAGTATTTTATCAGATTTTTCATTTTCTGAATAGACACACAACTGAATACACGACCCCTCTTCACTGTATCGTTAAGTGGCTTGAAGTAACCATGTTTACTCTAAAGAGTTTCAGCTATTTAATATACTCTATGTATTTATCACGTATAAATATTTTATAAAAGTCTGATAGCATTATAACTGATGTTTGTGAAGTTTCGTGATGTTCTGTAAATGACTATTCAGTATTGTTTAGGTTTTCTTTTTCTTCTTCTTTTATAGGAAAAAGTCTAACCATAACGATTACGTTGAGCACCAGTCCCCCGCAGGTGGCATCTTACACAAAAGCGATTAAAGTGACAGTTGATGGGCCTCGAGAACCTCGAAGTAAGACACGTAAGTTTGTCTTAAGCGGTAAACGTAGCAGTAATTTTCAATTCTAAATGAAGTTCATAATAAGAAAATAATAACTTGTAACAAACATATGATATAGATTATGCTCATTTATTAAACGTCTATCCAATGATGTATGACTTTTTCAGCTATTCTGTATCGAAAAAGTCGCGTATTTTAATGCATATTACAATGAAGGATCCAATGCTATAGAATTGGACGTGGGAGGAAATTTGAGTGCCCCGAGGAAAACTCACTTTCACTGCGCAGGTGCCAAAAAAAATCTACCCATTCGTTATACGAGCTGGAACCTGAAATTGAAACTAAAAGAAAAATAGGTTAGTTGAAAGGCATGCAACTTGAATTCCGATTAAAGAAAACTAACACAAAAAGATACCTAAGTTAGAACTGTTAACATACATGAGAGTCACATGACTCTAAATTAAATTGTAAAAATTCATATTAACCAGATTCGAACCAAAATGTAAAAAAGCGCAAATTATGCCAGGAGCCTGTCAGGTTACAACTCAGGAACTTCATCAAGAAACAGTATCAAAATATACAAACAATACATATGACCAATAATAGAATATACCAGTCCAGCTTGGATAAACATTTCACCAACCCTAATTAAAAGACTAATTACAACCAATACAACACTCAATATTCACTGCAGTATGTAAAGTACCAAGAAGCACAAGTTAAAATTTTTTACATAAATACGCAAATATACAGACAGCAAACGACAGGCTCTTACATTTCTCAAATAAATATTTTCAGAAAAAAAATCTGAATAAGAACCAGATACTGCCTTCACTTTCTCTCGACATCATACATGATGAAAATATACCTAACATTTCTCCCCAGTTAATGTATACTTTAAAAGTAGCAACAGGTCACTTAATGCTAGACTTTAAGTATAAGTATCTTTTAACTAGTTTATAATAAAAGTACTAATTAGGGTATTTATGTCTGTTTGTTTGTTATTAAGCACAAAACTACACAAAGGGCTATCTGTGCTCTGCCAACCACAGGTATCGAAACCCGGTTTCTAGCAGCATAAGTCCGCAAACATACCACTGTACCACTGGGGGGGGGGGCTATTTATGTCTAATACTCTTGTTATAAATTAGTGAAGTGAATGTGTCGCGATATACGGAACTGTTTATCATGTTTAGGACTATACACACGAAGCGAAGAAATGTATATTCCGATACAAAATGCTACATGTGGTATATGAATGGAGATGGCTTTGAAAGGTGTTGTTTTAACTAAAGACTGTAAATCAGGTTTTCTCAACCTTTTTGTTCCTCTGTACCCCTTTGGCATTCTCTCCCAAAGCATTAATGGAGGGAGGAGAGCTTGCCCAGTTGGCTGATCCCTAGTTTATCAGCTGATTTGTAACGAGGGTGTTCTATATTGCTTATGTTCTACATTACTTATTGAAAACATGAGTTATAATGTAGCACAGCAATACCATCACAACGTTCACCATGATCACAACTTTTTGTCTCAAGAGCGTATATTTATGTGAGCCACTTTGCTCTCTTTGTCTGACTGTAGATAAAAACACCATGTAAAGTTCGATGACGAGGAACCCACTTTGAGACTAATAATGGTTGGAGACGGCTTGAATGGGTAATGAAGAAAAACTTTAATATACCTGATGATGACAAAACCTTGTCGAAACGTTGTACAATTACTGTTATGTTAAACTTACGAGTTTTTCTTCATTACCCATTCAAGCCGTCTCCAACCATTACCATGTAAAGTGTAAACCATGGTTATACTCTCAGACCCCTATGTACCCCCTGAGAAGTGCAAATGTACCCCTGGGGGTACACGTACCCCAGGTTGTGAATGTCTGCTGTAAATGGTGCAGACACGATGGTGTATTCTGTATGATGACTACAATAATTGTGCTGGAGGAAAGGAAGAATAGATATTTTAAGCACCTTACCCTCCAAGATCTGAGCAAAAGGATCTAAATCCCGATCCAGAGATCCAGACACGAGCTTGAGAGTTGAAGTGCTATGTTAATGCGCGGAGTAGAAAGGTGTTGTCATGCATGTTACAAGTCATCATAAAGCCGTATTTCATTAATAAAATAATGAAAACATTTTTAGATAAGTAAGAAATGGAAGTTATACAGTCGTGATCGCGATATTCTATACGTCGGAGGTACTTAATTCATATGCACATCTTTGTAGAATTTTTATGAAGTGTGAATTTCAGGTGAACTGATTTTTAAATGTTACGCCTAGAGACTTAATTTTGTTAATAAAGGTATGGTTGTGTCGTACAGCTTTAGAGTAACTTTCTTTAATTTATTGTTTAAGCTTTTATAAAAAAAACTCGCCTGAGTTTTTGAAGGATTGACAACATTCTGCCACTTGTTAATCCATACTGTGATTTGGTTGAGAGAGGCCAGCACACTGAAATACGTGAGTTCACAGTAGGAAGGGGGTGTATATCGTAAACGTATAGTACGGGTCCTTGATTAACTCTGGCATCAAATGAAAAAGTGTTTGATAAGGAATTGTTAACACAGACTTTAGCAACACGGTTGGTGAGAAAACTTGAGACCCGCCGTAAACACGTGAGTGGAATGTTGTAAGATTTAAACTTGATTTTGAGTGCACAATGCACTACAGAATCAAATTTTTTTTTTTACATTTAAGAAAACAGGAACTGTGACATGATTATAATTAAAAGTGATAAAACAAGTGATCTGTGATTTGTCTGCGTTTGCGAGACCGTGTTTAAAATTAGGATATTGTTTTCTAGATACCATAGCATTCTTGGGGCAAAAATGTTTCGCAGGAGTTTATTTATATAATTAAGTAAACAGATGGGAAGCATATCTTTGTGGTTTGATAACTTATATCCTTTATTGAGAATGTTGTAAATGTGGAGTTTCACTCGGATGGATAGTAAACGTAAAGTGAGAGATAAGAATTGCAGATGTATTTTTATTGACAGAGTTGCTAATTCATTCTTCAACGAGGCTGAATTTTTTAAACGTTTGATATGTATATTTTGATTTCTGAACTATCAATGGGCCAATTCGTATCATCGTAAGGATGGTTAGAGATTTGGTCGGAGGTTATCGTGGGGAATATTAGGCCATAGTCTGAGTTGCTGGTGATTATATGATTATTAACTAAGTTATAATTGTTATTGTATGTCTGCGGACTTATACCGATAGAAACCGGGTTTCGATACCCGTGGTGGGCAGAGCACAGATAGGCCTTTGTGTAGCTTTGTGCTTAATAACAAACAACAATATAATTGTTATTATAAAATGTGTTAGGTTGGTTAGTTGAGGAGATTTTAAAATATTTACCAGAGAGATTAGCTTTTTCACTATTGGTTTCAACAGCAGGTTTTTATATGTGACTTTACTGTTTTCAACAGATATATTTAAATTTACTCCACAGTAGTGAAGATCCAGGTCTTGTTTTATCAAGGGAAATACAGAATGTTTACCAGTTCTAACTGTTGTTCTTTGTGGAATTTCTGTATTTGATTTTTAATGCTGTTAATTAGTGTTTTAATTGAGGAATCACGCATGTTTATAAATTAACTGCATAGGCGTCGTCTCATGCGACTTAATGTGTGTATATTGCCGGAGTTAGTTCCCAGGTTCTTCTGTTGGTTCTGATGGTTTTATAAGGTTCTATATCTCACATGTGATATTTCGGTTAGATAATTGTCTAAGTCCTGAGTTGAGTACACGTAAGATATACTAGGTAGAAAGAAGGTTATCTAGTATATTCTGAAATAATTTCCAGCCTGCTTTAGAAAAATCATATATTATATGGGCTGGAACAGATCTGTTACAGATCATGTTTATAAAAAACAACTGAAAAGAAATGGAGTTATGGCCACGTCCGGTAATTTCATGGATATGGAAGTTTGAAGTGAGATGAGTGAGAGCAAGGGTTGCTATTACTAGGTCCAGGATATATTGTGAACCGTTAAAGTGAATATCAGTGGGGGTGTTATCATTAAAAATTAAGCGGATGTTATCATTAAGAATTAAGAGGGTGTTATCATTCATAAGGAACAAAAAAGTAATACCATTATCCATATTCGTTATTTAGTTAAAATCTTGAGTGTATATTGCCTAGAATAATTACATGAGGATTTGGGTTTAAGAATGATTGGATGAAGACAGTACAGGTATAATTTTAGATTAAATGTAAAGCACCAAAAGGGTAATGATTGAGAAGTTTTGAAAATACGGGTTTCATACTATAGATTCATTCGAAGTAAGAAAAAAAATTGATATTTTTTCCAAAAGGAATAACAATACTTTTTCTGTCTGGATATTTCATTATGGAAAAAGTTGAAGGAAGAATTGAATAGAGTTTCATTAGGTATAGTTGACACTATAGGGACACTGAGTCTAAAGGCTGATCAGTAACGCATAGTTCTACGATTGCTGGAAACCATAATCATATGGAGAAGGATGCGGCTGTCTAAGGATCACAGGAGGGTGGGGGAGCAGAAATGGGTGAACTGACTTGTAGGATCTCATGAGTGACCTCAATGTAGGATTTCAGGGATGGCCAATGATTGACTCCTGGTGTTAACTGGCAAGAATTGGGCCTTCTAGGGTTTCAGTGGTTGTAATATATAGTTCTGTAATGAGCTTGGTGATTGTTTAGCAAAAATGGAGCCTCCAGTAGAAAAATCCTTGGTACGAGCATTTGAGACCTTTAGACAGCGAGGGGGGGGGGACGACTCTAGGAAGCAACGTAGGTTCCTCTACAGTTTGTACATTGAATCTCCTCTCGTTGTTCAGGACATTCTGCTACAGGATGGTTTCCTGAACATTGGACGCACTTTACCCGGGTGGTGTAGACTTTTTTGGAATGGTCATACCTCTGAAAATTGAAGCACTTGATTTGTATGATGTTGGCATCCTCTAAGTTACATCTAAGTTGCCTAGCAACTACCAGAAAACTACTTCTTATTTGATGATGAGGTCAGTTTCGACAAAATTCTGGAGAATGATCATTATGAATGGGTTGAATTCGCTGGTCTTGAGGGACTTGATCGTGGTTGTCTTTTAGATGGCTAACCCTTGATGGGATTTCGAAAACTGAGATGTCCATGAAGACCTCACGGATGATGACGCTGTACATGGCTGAAGCGTGGCTGGGCACGTAAGCCTTAATCATATTTTTGAGACAGAGATTGGCCAGGTCTTGAACAGCTTGGAATATTCTTTGGGAAGAGTGCGTTTGATGAAAATAAGTCTGTAGCAGGAAACAAACCCTGTAATTTGGCAGTAATTCATGGAACATGGCTGGTGCATAGCTAGTGGGTCCAGAACTGGATTGCTATGGCGAATTCTTTGGTAGAGTTTGGTTTTAGCAACTTGATGTTTGGGACTAGCGTTGGTCAATCGAGGTACTTTGCTGGGTGATCAGAATTATTATTTTTTTTTTTGCAGTTGAAAGAAAACAAGGTATTTATGGTGGTTGATGACGAGGAATTAAAGTCTGCATCTGGGTAAGAGCCTCTACTGGAGTCAGACATATCATCAAAAGAGCTTTGCAGGGGCCTTTAGTTGTTGTTTTATGGTTATTGGCAATGTCGAATTTCTGGTGGCAAGTCCCTTGGGACGTTTACTTGACTATATATATTTATATATATTATATATATATATATCGGATCATCATTGGTGCATTCTAGGCTAGAAGTTGATATGACGGATGATTCTAAAAATCTTGTACTTGAACAGGAAATGGAATTCAATAAATGACGAACTTCCTTTGTTAAGAATCGACAGTCATATTCTTGACTCTGTGGTTTATCTATGCGAAATGTAGTCAAATTGCTAAGTTATTTAAATCGAGTATTGTTGAAACTGGTTTAGTGAAGAGTGGTAGGACTGAAACGTGGAAGAACGGGGCTGGAGTAGAAACTCCGAGTATGGGGTAAGAGGAGTGATGTCATGATAACTTTTATGATGCTTGAGATGTGTCGATGTATAGTTTGATACTTGTTTTGTTCGTTGTAGATGAAAGCAGTTCAAATTGCATTGAAATCTATGCATTCATCAAACTTCAGGGATGGTTGATAGTATTTTGATGTAATAGGTTTCTTTGAGTTTCCTGGTTTTCCAGTTGTGTGTGTGAACGTCTTCAATCAAGTACAGTCTTTTACTTCTTAACTTTGTCTTCAGCAAGAATATAAATAAAGTTAATAAAAATGTGATTCAACTTTTAATCTAGAAAAAGATTTAATCTCCAAAGCAGTTTAAATATTTTAATATATTGTTGTTTTTCAACCCTCAACCCTGTTTTAACATTTGTTTGCATACTCCGAATATTTGTATAAGTGTACTGAATGTTTACCATACATAGGGTCCAACAGGCCTGGCGCTAGGTATATTGCTGCCCAAAGCAAATTTTAAGTTTGCCGCCCTCCAATTTTACTTTCAATGCACAACAAAACATAGAACTATAAATCATACTGCTTTTACTTATTTACATTTATTTCTTAATGCCTGAGGAAATGTTAAAGTAATAGTAAACATGTGATTACTATGTCAGCCAAAAGTTTTCTTGTCTTCTTTTCATTGACACAAAATTGAACTGCTTGCTTCAAGTCTAATTTCATGCTCGGTCAAGGTTGTTGACTGCAAAATTAGTCTTGTTTGTGCCAAAATTGATTTCATTTAGGTTTTAATTTGTGTTTTGAAGAAGCTTCTTTTTCCACGAGCAAATTCAACATAATTCGCAGTGCGTAAACAATGCTGGGAAACGACGATGCTAATCACTTATTGAAAACATATTTCAATGTATTTTTAAGTCATTTTGTTTACTCCTAATATAAGGGCCTGCAATGTAACAAGTCAATAAAGCAGTACAGGTAACTGAGCAATGAGTTGTGTTCTTTTGGAATCCAGAGTTTTCCTTTAACAGATTCGACAATTTCGTCAAAGCAATTGACCTCGAAATTTCACCGTGGATCACAACTTTCCTATGCAAATCATGCTTGTTTTTTGTAAGTGAATCTGTTATTTTTGGAAAATCCTTTTGATTTGTGTTTCTTCTGCAAGACACTTTGCATCCACCAAAACTTTTGAAAAGTCTTCATCAGTCCTGTAACGGACCTTTGTTTTTACAAGATGCAGAATATTGCCACATAAGTCAAAATCAATATCTTGCTGCTGCTTGTTGGTGAGATTCATCTCATATAGCAAATGATGCCATACAACAAACTAGTCACAAATTGAAACCTAATATCTTGGCAATGACTTAGAAAATGACTTTGTTCTAATGATTCTTGTGAGGAGGTTGTCGTGTACAATGTAAACCAAAGTGTCATTGCTCAGTCCCAGTTGATATTCAAGTGAAAAATAACATGAATTTTACTTTTTAATCTTGTTCCTCTTAATAACTTCCCAAATAATTAGCGATCATGTTGTAACAATACTTCTCAATGATTAGTTGAAGAGGAAAACTAATGAATCTGCTCTGATTTTTGTCAAAGAATGCTACTGAGTTGCTGCAACACGAGATTCAGATAATGTACATTGCATAACACAAAAACTATTGGATCTATGTCTCTAATTCTTTTTTTAATTGTTGTTATGTTATACGTTGACTCCATTGTGATACATTTACCCTCGTAAATCATTCAGTAGAAGCATCATTTTCTCAATTCTACTCAGTACAACCTCATTACTACTGGCACTACTTGAGTCAGCCAGTGTGAGAAATTCGAGGAAAAGTCGTTGATATTAAGAACTAGATGTAGGTATTTAATCGACATGCTAGGCTGCTTATGAAGAAGGTTTAAGATTCGAGCCTGCAATATGTTACTAAACATCCTCCTCACTTTCAGTTGTGACTGAATGTGACCCCTTATGATCAACAATTCTGAATTTAGGATCGCCATATCTGAACCTGGAGCATTCTGACTTGGCCATATAGCATATATGTCACGTAAGGTGTTGTACAGATTGTGAATACCAAATATCGTTTATATTTACCTGAACATTTCCATGTGATGATGTTTCAGCAGCTTTGACAAAACAAACGGTCATTTTCATCCTAATATCTGAGACTACTAAGCACTACTTGTTGTTTATAGAAGCATTCAGCATAATATTGGATCTTGTTGGACAGCACTTGACTCAGCTCGTTATGAAAGTATTTTATTATTTAATATTTATTGATCTATTATGTGGGAATTCGTCTAAAGTATTTTTTTTCATGACAAAATCAAATATAACCAAATATTAAACAAATTTCAGAAAATTTCCTTTTGAGGGTGTGAATAGCTTGATATTAGTTACATAAAACTAAGAATTTGAATTGCATGAGCTCTTACCTAGGAAATACGTTTTAGAATCGTCTTTGTCTTAAGAAGCTGTGATTTGTTCAATTTCTGAGGCAGCACAGCAGGAAGTTGTTGTGTTGATCATCTTTCCTTGTTTTAGCAAGGAAGTTGTAGTGTTGATTACTTGATTTTTTTTCTCGTGATAGCTCCTTCACTTTGCTTTAACTTGACCAGAGTGCCCGCTTTCCTTTAACTTGACCGAGTGCCGGCTTTCCTTTAACTTGACCAGAGTGCTCTTTTGGTTTTCTAAATTTGCTTTTTTTTTCTTCTTTGTTTCTCTTATATCGAACATCAGAAAGGCAGTGCCTTCCACCAGCTGCATATGTTTTCAGTTCACTGCTTTTGAAAATTAATACTGTTTTAAATATAACTTTTTAGATATCCTGCACTTCCTTCCAACTTTTGCAAGCATAAAAATAACTTTATTCTGTCGATTTCACTCATCGCTCATGCACAATGAACTAGTTTTAAAATGAAACATTTGTTATTCTACTCAGATCCTAAATAATCGAGAAATGTCCACTGTATATTGAGGGACATTGAATGCTTTTTCCCCATTGGCTAACCACAGCAGACTACACGACTTAGGATAACAAAATAGAAAAGGAATTATAAATGTACAACTATCTCAGCAAGTTGGCTCAGCAGGGAAATAATTTTTATGTTGCAACCATAGTGTTTTGTCATCCTAGGCAGTTTCCTATTGTATTGGGTCCCATATAAAAGTTCAAAGCTGGAAGACACATCCCTCAATATTCAACGTTACTTGTGGTTATATAACTTATAATGTTCAGTTGGAAAGCCCTTTGAACTTTGCTTGTACTCGAGAATGTAGCTTTCTGATCATACAATTAATTCGAACATGATACTGCCTTTTTTGTTTTTTATTTCATATTTATCTTGAGGTATCAACAGTATACAGAAACAAAAACATTAATTCAAGTGAATGATTAATGATTAGTCACTTAAATCCAGAGAAAAAGTATGATGGATTGTGTAACCGTTGCATCATGCTGCACTACTTATAACTAAATGTAAAAAAATTAACATATTAATAGCAATGAAAATGATCAATTCTGAATCCATTAAAATTGTACAGATTAAACAAAGAAAACATGGCGAGACATAAAAAAGGTATTTTATTTTGTACATCGTAATATATTTCGTAATAGGTGAACAGTGTTATGTAATCAACTATACGAGTCCTTACACGGCCTGGTGATTATGGCTCTCGAATCACAATCTGCTGTGGAGGCATTGTAATGTGATGGTCAATCCCATTCTTCGTTGTTAAAGAGTAACCCAAGAGTTAGCGGTGGATCGTATTGACTAATTGCCTTCCCTGTAGTTCATCACTTCGAAATTAGGGACGGCTAGTTCAGATAGATCTCGAGTAGCTTTGCGCGAAATTCAACAAACGAAATTAACTATATATTGATTAATCAATGATATCGATAGAACAACACACTGTGCGCGTTAAATCAATAGCGAATGAAGATACAAAACGGTAACTTAGTACAACAAGTAGAAACTACAAAGTAACATACAAACAAAACGATATCATTTTCTTATGAAAAAGGGAGTAATGAACGCATTTGTGTTTTTCACTAAGTTATTTCTTTTTATGTACATTAATATTGTGCAGGCTTATTTTTGATAATTATTTAATCCAAACTGTATGCAACTTATCAAATACACATACGTAAAAGAAAAAACACAAACAAACTAGGCTTACAATATGTTGGGTTTACTAGATTTAGTATGTCTATTAATTTAGAAGCAAAGTGAAATGTTACATTTATCTGCCTAGAGTTCCAGCTGTAGGGTCTTCTGTTACCTATTTAATCATCATAATTATAAAAAATATGTAGGAATATTAAGCACGAAGTAAAGAGTTTTAGAAATGTAACACATTGTGTAGCTTTGTGTTTAACATCAAACCAAACAACCGAAGGTGCTCATGAGTTGAACATCAAACCAAACAACCAAAGGTTCTCATGAGTAGATTTTCGATCCTCTTTCTCATTGTTATTTACTTAACATTTTATATATAACTGTCTGCCCTCTAATTTTCGGTTCCGTTTCCATGTATAAAAATCTAAGCAAAAGAGTCTTATAGCTTGTAATAATGTTGCTCATGTGCACAATGCGGATGTAAACATACATTTTTTAACCCGCTCAGCCTCTCAACAATTTTCTTCTCTTGGTCGAAGTCTTAACAGCATCTCGGTGAGAAGAGATTGCCAAGAATTTCTTGCCGATAGAGAGGGAAATTGAATATTATGAACATAAAACCATTTTGAAGGAATTCTTATGATTGTTAGTTAAAGGCTAGTTGCTGCCTTTATAAGTGTCTCTGAAACTAGAAAATTCAAATTCAGTCACTTAGAATCGAAAGAGACTTCTGGGCTTGTGGCGTTGATGATGTCCAGATGTTTGAAAGCAAGATTATGCTTGTGATACTTTGAAACACTTTGACCCAATTTGCAACAGTCTGCTATGACTAGTTCGCTTCCATTTCTCCGATAACCGCTAGGTTTCGTATAGCGATTCATAACAATTGAAGGGAATGATGCCTCACCTTTGTAGCGTAACTGTAAGTTTATATAGGATTTATTGCTTGTTTTTGCCTCAAATAATATTCATTGTTAAACTTTATATTTGAGAATATCCGACAAAGATTTATTCGGAAGAAAATGTGAAGTATTTCCGTTCTAAAACGGGGATGTTGATTGAAAAAATTATGAATACTGTATTTATCATCATCTTTATTAAAACAGAGCAATATATATTAATTCCGACGATTACAAGATTATGCTTTCGTGTTCGACGACCATAAAGGCTTTGTGAAGATCTGGTTTTCTCTTTTGTTTTCTTCTTTGCCGGAGGATGCGGGGTGGGGTTTAAACAATTCAGACAACTCTACATCGTTGGGTGATTTTCAGCGAGCAGCGAACTTCTGGTTTCCTGTCACCTGGCATATTCAGCCAGTAATCACCAAATTTTTCTAACGAAATCTCAGAGATAAACACAGTGGTAAAATTGGTCGTGAGGAGAAGACGTGATAAGTTTATTACTTGTTCACGTAATGATATTGAAGAGAAGACGTGATAAGCTTATTACCTGTCCACGAAATTATACTGAGGAGAAGACGTGATAAGTTTTTTACTTGTTCACG